>NC_135391.1:17510000-17837500 GCF_051989625.1 Stigmatopora argus
GACTGTAAAACGCAAACACAAAGATAAACTTATTTTCATTATTCTGTACTTTTTCAATAGTTTGCAAAAGCAATATTTCAATTAATTTTAAAAACATGATAATAAAAGTTTGATTGAAATTGTCCTATGCTTATTTTTTTTAAATGTTATATGAATTTTGCGTGAATCGCATTCACTTTTACACGGTGCTAGGTCTTGTATTTTGATTGATCTTTTGTACGTTGGACACCTTTTCGTATGTTGGAAATTTGCATGCATGTTTTGTAACCTGAAAATGTAAGTAGAAGCAATCCAAAGTAGTAGGTACCACTGTATACACTTTCTTCGTGTCTGAGTGTGTGTCCAAAGTTCAAAGCCAGCATTTAATAACTCACTAGTAAAGGGCGTCAGATGTCCATCCATCAAAGACGACAGTGTGTGTTTGTGTGCGCATTGTAGGAATGCATGGGTGTTGCCCAACTGTGCTTAGTTACTACCAAACATAAGACTACCTTTTGTTCGCATGTGGCAAAAGAAAAAGAAAAGTTATCTAGCCAGAGTTCAAGGCAAGCAACTAAAATCAGAGTTTAATTCTGAAAGAACAACAAAATAATTATTTTATAGTATTTTGGATGAGGGATTGTATATGAACATAGATCAATTTAACCCTCTGAATTTAAGTCTAACAAACATCTACATTGGTGGTTTCCAAAACATATTTCTATTAATGGTCACAAATTTTTAACTTTCTATTATAATCCATTCAACAGAGACGATTTCAACCTTTCTAGTATCAGTTTTGCTCACTCATCAAAATTATTTAGCGGAAAATTCCACCATTTTGTGTAACTATGCCTTTCCTGTTTCTGCATTCTCACCCTCTTGCTACTGTCACAATGAAATTTCCCAAATACGGGATGAATAAAGTTATCCAATCCAATCCAATTTGTATTGGCTCCACTAAAAAAGCCTTTTTTGTTCTGTGAAAATTTTTAAAAATTCCCATGAATATCTATTGAGATATCCAAATACGAGGTTTACATCATTCACATTTTATGTTTCTACTAAAGAACAAGACCAAATATTAATAAGTTTAAAAAAGCCCAATTCGCCTTTTATTTTATTACGGCCCAGAAGAATATGAATATATATATATAACCAATTTCAAATGTTCCAACTTAAACTTCTTTGTTCCACAATATAATTCTCCAATGTCGGTCATTATTTCAGAGGAAAAAGAATCCTTGAAATGCAACCAAATCAACAGGAAGTGACCAATGGGAATTTACTGACAACCACATCCTCACACAATTTTTTCATAAATTGCAACTTCTTATTACTTTTGATGCTTTTCTGAATGAAAACTTGTGTATTGGTTTAGATGTGCTTTTGTAAAGTAGATTCTTCATAATTTGTGTAATACTTCCTGACGTTAACAGCGAGTCCAATGACGTCAATAACAAGAGGACTTTGAAATGTAACAAAATTGAAACAACTATGCCAGCAATATAAAATGGTGAAACTATAACACATAACTTAAGTCATACCACTGGGAGAATGTGGTGTTAACAGTAAGCGAGTGAAAAAGACATGAATCACACTTGTATATGAAGAGAACACATTCCCCCAGATGTTTCTCAATGAGTCCTCCTTTGTGATGGTGCAATAAACAAGCAGAACTCCCCAATTTGGGATCACATTCCAATGCATCATTTACTGAAAATATTATTCAAGATAAAAAGATCACTAGAAAAAGGGCAATTGGGATCCTAAATGTAATTGATGCAAACTGTGGCCGGCTGTCTATTTTTTAATCGTTTCGCTGGAAATTTATAATCAAATATGACCTACAGAGAAAGTTAAAAGTCCGGTTACATTCTTTGACTCATCAAAGACAAATAAGTAAGGGGAAGAAAGTGTTATAGTGAATAATATTGTTTTAATTGTGTTTTGTGTGTGTCTGTCTGTTTTGGCAGATCACTCCATGGTGTGGCTCTTTGACTCTCAGTTTAAATTTTTTTGCGCTTTGTGTCTAACGCCTGCACTAGACAGAAGTAGAGAAGTAGCAGTAATAGTAGCCTCATCTCATCTCTCTCATCTCATTTTCTGAACCGCTTCGTCCTCACTAGGGTCGCGGGGGGTGCTGGAGCCGATCCCAGCTGACTTTGGCCAGATGCGGGGGACATCCTGAATCGTTGGCCAGCCGATCGCAGGGCACGAGGAGACGGACAACCATGCACGCAAACTCCACACAGGTGGACCGACCTGGGTTTGAACCCAAGTCCTCAACTGTCAATCCGACGCGCTAACCACTCCTCAGCCGGGCCGCCCGCTTCAAAAATAAAGATATAAAATTAAAACATTTTGTCATAAATCAACAAGTGGGACACAATCGTGAAGTGGAACAAAATGTATTGGATATTTTAAACTTTTTTAATATATAAAAACCTGAAAAGTGGGGCATGCGATATTATTCGGGACCCTTGCATTCGTACTTTGTAGCGCCACCTTTTACTACAATTACAGCTACAAGTCATTTGGGGTATGTCTCTATCAGTTTAATACATCGACTGAAATTCTTGCCAATTCTTCCTTGCAAAACAGCTCGAGCTCAGTGAGGTTGAATGGAGAGCATTTGTTTAGTCTTCTAGTCTGCCCAAAGGTTTCAATTGGATTCAGGTCTGGACTTGGGCTTGGCCATTCTAACACCTGGATACATCTATGTGTGAACCATTCCATTGTAGATTTGGCTTTGTTTTGGATCATTGTCCTGTTGGAAGATAAATGTTCATCCAAGTTTCAGCTATTTTGCGGACGGACTCCAACACAGCAGAATGCCAATTACAAGTCCGTAACTATCACTTATTTAGGTCTTTTGCCGAGTAAACGTAGCTTATGGAGAAGCACCACCAATTTTGTCATACGCAGTTTCTGGGTGTGATGACAAGTAGCTTTTTTTGTTGTTGATAATGACGACAGGGCCTATGGTCCTGTATTTGACTCCATTCATTTTCCCCTCAATTTTAACCATTTTCCCTGTCCCTGCTGAAGAAAAGCACTCAAACCATGAGCCTGCCACTGCCAAGTTTTCAGGGTGATGAGTTGTGTTGCTTTTATGCCAAACATGGTCCTATGGACAGACTCTACCACCTCAGCTGTAGATCTCTGAAGTTCGTCCAGAGTGAACATGGGCCTCTTGGCTGCCTCTCTAATCAATCCTCTCCTTGTTTGAGGTGAAAGTTTAGAGCGACGGCCAGGTCTTGGTAGATTTTCAGTGGTCTGATGCTACGTCCATTTCAATATGATTGCTTGCACAGTGCTCCTTGAGATGTTTAAAGCTTGGGAAATCTTTTTATATCCAAACCTGGCTTAATAACTTCTTCACAACTGCATCTCGGACTTACCCGGTGTTTTCCTTAGTCTCCATGATGCTCTCTGCACTTTAAACAGAACCCTGAGACTATCACAGAGCAAGTGCATTTGTACGGAGACATGATTACATACAGGTCGATTCTACTTATTATCAGTCAACATTGGATCATTCAGAATTCCTCACTGAACTTCTGGAGTGAGTTTGTCACACTGAAAGTAAAGGGGCCGAATAATATTTATATTTGTAAAAAAAAAGAAGTTTAAAATACCCCAAAAGGTTCGTTCCACCTCATGATTGTTTTTGATTCTTGACATTTTTTAAAAATTTTATAACTATGTTTGAAGCCTGAAATGTTGCGAAAGGTTGAAAACTTGAAGGGGGCGAACACTTTCACAAGGCACTGTATGGATGATTTTTTTTAAACACCTTTAATATAAATGTACAATAGAAAAGGTTTTTAGACATATATTGCAATATTACATTGCACAATTCTTTTATAGATTCAAAGTCTATCTGAAACTATTTTTACATGTGGGGTTTTATTTAAATAAATAATAGGTGGCCGCACTTCCACTGCCATTCACTAGTTGGCAGCACACAGCCGCTGTGCTTTGCAATCTGCCAAAGTAACTGCACAAGAGAGTATGCTGAAATCTGGACATTTTGACCAACTTGAGTTCCTTAAAAAAATCTCGCTCGACCGCATGAGGATACTGGTGGGAGGGTACTGGTTCCCACCTTAAGTCCCATATCAAATTTTCTAAATACAGGCATACCTCTACATACGAATGCCTCTAGGTACAAAATTTTCAGGTTACAATTTTTTTTTATATGCAAATGAGTGACTCGAGATACGAAAACGATCCAAGTTACAAAATCCCCCCCAAAATAAATACACTTCCAGATCTGCTAGTTTATTTTGAAAATATTGTCGCAAATGCATTGATTCTCACTTTAGAATATCACTACCCTATACTGGGCTCTCATTTCATTGCTCTCATCTATCTCATATAATGACACAAAATTATACAATTTAATTCAATTGGCTGTCTCACAACAACCACTATCCATGTTTCAAGATTCTCCCTTGCATACCTGTTCACCTCGACTAAATGCTCCCCTTATTAAGCAATTAAAAACCGTACAAATGCAACACTCACTCACTCACACACAGGGGCGGGGCAAAGGTAAAGGTCTAAAATTTAGTACAAAGTGGATGGCTTTCGGCCCTGGTAAAACGGGCTCTCGCCGCCATCTGTAGGACAAACAGGTATTACGTTTCCCATAATAACGGCCGAGGAGGAAACTATTTCAGCGGTGGAGGTCACATGCTTTATTTATTTTAAGACATCAATATATCATTTCCTTATCATTTTCTCTCATTTTTTGGTTTCCGCACATCTTTCACACAAAATTGGGACACTGACTAATTTTAAAGGGTTTAGTTGGTAGTTGTGTGAGGACCATGGAACGAATTAGAGAATTGACATATAATGTACAGCTCTACTTACGAAATTTTCAAGTTACGAAAAAAGTTCTGGAACAAATTAATTTCGTAAGTAGAAGTACAACTGTATATTTATTTTATAAAAGGACAGTAATGGCCAAACAAAAACAAGTGTTCCACATCAGTATTTTTGCTCCTAAGCTCTAACTTGAAAAACTTAATTTTGTCTTTTGGCCCTTTGGTGGTTAGTATAAATGGAATGCGCACAAACTATAATGAAATATAATGAGAAGCTGATAATAATATCTATATAATAAAAATATGAGCGTCATATGTTGTTCATACCTATTGTTCAACCAGCGTAGCCTGCATGTTCTTGGGATGTGGGAGGAAACCGGAGTACCCGGAGAAAACCCACACAAGCCTGGAGTACTTTTCACAAAAGGTCCGCCCCACTTGGGTACTGTTGCTACTCTGTCAAGGTTTGTGACATCAAATCATTTTCCCTGGGAGGCTGGCATTGAGTGATCATATTTTACTACCACTGATAATGATAGATGTCCAAAAATGTTGTACTGAGAGGAATTGCAGTGTTTGAACACTCCACCCACTGAGAGTAAATTGATGATGCTTAAGTGGCAGACAAACCATTACCATCTGAATGAATTTCAAGTGATCGCTCAGTGGTGCACCGACCAATAAATAGACGTTTTACCTGCAGGATGAGTATGAAGTAGTCAACGGATTTTCCCCTCTGGTAGACGTAGTGATGAGGTGAACATTTGTCATTCTCATTGAACTTTATCTCTTGGATGACATCAGGGTGGCGCAGGATTCGCAGGAGCACTTTGTCGGAGATCTGAGCTGGGCTAAACAGGGTCACCTCTGTACGCAAGGTGCACACCCAAAAAGTGGAAAAAGAGGTGTTTATTGTTGTTTTGGTTAGCAACAATTATGAGATGAAGTGTATGTTTTTAATATATCAGTACATTAAAGCAAATTATTATTTTTTTCTCCTCACTCATTGTGTTTCCCATATTACACACACCGTACGATAAGGACTTATTGCACAACGCCTAACTTATCACTTGCAATGCAAACAAGACAAAAAGGAGTGGAACAAGTTCCAGGGAGGGTATCTATGGCCGCACCCACGGCACAAACAAAGCGCAGCGGGCCCTGCTAACACTTATGTGAGGAGTCCATCACGGCCTCGGGCAAAAATACCTTTCTTGTTTAGGGTTTGCTGATATCAAAACATGGCAATAATTCATGCGATGCAGTAAACATTCATGTTCATTCATCTTCAATATTGCTTATTCTTGTCAGGGTTGCTGGAGCCTAACTAAGCTACTAAGTTCGGGAAGAGGCAACCTAAACTGGTCGCCAGTCACTCGCAGGGCACACAAGGAGAGAGACAAACCATTTGCACTCACACTCTCACCAGCGCACAAAGTTCACCATTCTCAAGTTGATTCATTTTTCAACACAGACCATGAAATATGCTGTCAAATCCCACCTGTGGCCAGAAAGCGATGCGCCGCAAGCAGCAACTGAGGTGAAACCTTCACCTTGGATTCGCTCTCATGCTTGAATGCCGAGAAGTCCCTTTTATTTTTGTTGGGTGCCACCTTCTTCCTGTTGCGGTTGTCGGCTGGGAAAACAAACGCCCCGAAACATTAGTGACACCGAATGAAGAAATGCCCAAAAAGTTAATAGGTAACTCACTGTACTGGTCTGACTCGTCCAGAATCTCTGATTTGATGATCTCCTCAATAACGTCCTCTAGCGTGACGAGGCCCAGAACCTCATAAAAGGGGTCACCCTCGCCCTCGTTGTTCACCTTCTGCACGATGGCCAGATGGGATTTGCCTAAAAAACACAACTTTTGCTCAAGCAAACACTTGAATTGGAATGTTCTGCAGCTCTTTGTTTAAAAGATGGCACGTTTCGTCAACAATAGCTCATAAATATATCACTTGTGGACAAAAGATGGTGTTGTGTTTCTAAAGAAATGAACAATGGCTGGCAATGACAGTGGTAGAACCGGAGTAAAATGAACAATTTTTACATTGAACACACAAACACCATACACATTACTGTAATCAGTTTACCAATTTCGTCATACGCAGTTTCTGGGTATGATGACAATTAGGCTTTTTGTCGAGTCAATGATGATGATGACAAAGCCTATGTCCGATTATATAATCCTTCACCACTTGACGGCTTCAGCACATGACTTTTTTTATTATCTTGAGTATTAAAAAACGTTAATAAAAAAGTCAAAATTCACGCTAAAACTCACAACTAGAAGACAGGAGATGAAAAATGACAGAAGTCAGGGCACAGCTTCTTCTTTGCCACTGAAATGAGTGGCACTCGGCGCAGAAGAAGCAAAATCTCACCATAGAAGAATAACGCTTCGAATTATACAAACAGCCGACAAGGACGTCGTCTTGCCTATTCTTTCATCTTCTTCAGATTATATTTCGCATCATGCAGAAAAAGACTACACCGAGCCTTTTTTCTGAATTGTTTGGATTTTGAAACGCCTCCTAAGATTCCTGCGTCATTCATCTAAGGCATCATAAATGAATCTGCCGTGTGTTAAATCAAGAAGGAAGAAGAGAACATTTGGAAGACGGCAACGATATCCTTTTCTAAGGACATCAAGCGAGTGGTAACCACGAGGAATAAAATCATCATTAAGATGGAGTATGCCCTATCGGTCTGGATTTCTTCTCCCGGGTTGGCTCTTTTTGCCCCGCCTCCACACTGACTTTCACATGCAACCTAGATGTTGGCTTTTGTATTCCTTCAAAATATTCCCAAAATGATGCACACAAATGTCCTCACAATAGCCTAACGCACGACCACTTGCCAACGAGTAGTATATATAAATTTCGTATTAGCGATCGCCTCGCCATTCGCAATGACGAACAGGAAAAAAAACACTGAAAAAATGCAACGCTCTGCCCAGTGCTCGCAGAGACATTACAAAGAGGGAGTTGCGACCAGAGACATTACACGAGGAAGTAACGGGGAGAGAGACAGTGCCCATGATGTTCTTATGAGCAGCATCTCGCGTCCGCTGTCGGCTCGTATATCGAAATTTGTCTCGTATCTCGAGATAATTATTTGCTCAAAATTTTACTCGTATCTCGAATTGCTCGTATGTCGGGGTACTTGTATGTTGAGGTACCACTGTACAGCTTTCTCAACTTGTGACTGCGAAACTATGTGCAGATAAAGAATGAGTTCTTTGGTGTTGAATGGCTTTGGTGGGTGATATTCTATCTGAGGGATGTAGTTAGGTGTCAGTTCTTTAACGGAGTCTATAAAATAATCATTTAAAGTTGTTGCTATGTCCCTTGGATCAGGGATCGTTTTCTCCTTCAACTGTACTTCCTTTATTTCTCTGTGCATTAAAGTATTTCCTGCCAGTTTTTAAATAATTTTCCAAATCTCTTTGGTGTTCCATTTCGCAGTACTAATTATGTTTATAAACAAATTAGATTTTGCAGCTCGCATTTCATTGACCTTTTTGTTTCAAGTGATATTTTGAGAGCATGGGCTGGTCTGTATGGATTCATTTAACCATGAGATGCGATTCTTTTTTGATGGTTTTGCTTTATTTTTTCTTGTGATTGCAGAGACTGTGTCTTGGATAACAGTCATGAAAATATTACAGCTCTCACTTGCATGATTTTGGTAGAGATAATCGTTCCAATTGAGATAGTTTAGGCGGCTGTGTCTGATTTGGGATCCCCTTTTTGGTACTCTCATCTACTCTGAAATGAGTATCTGTTTTTAGGAAGGTTTCTTGAGAAAAGGATGAGGTTAAGGCCTGATAGACCTCTGATCATATTGAATTATATATTTTGGATCCACTCACAGTTATTGCAAAATATCAGATCTATGTATGTTTCAGAAGACATACCGTATTTTCACGACTATAAGGCGCACTAAAAAGTCTTAAATCATCTCCAAAATAGACAGGGCGCCTTATAATGCGGAGCGCTGTGTGTAAGCTCTGAAGCCTGACTGAGAACACTTCTTGCCGACACGCTTCTTATATAGAGAGAAGGCGGACGTGGGTGAGGTCGGACGCTAAAGGCACGCCCCTACAAGGTACCCGTATATAGTGTGGGCATGTGTTTATTGCAAAACAATTTTGGTTTGGTTTCTAAGGCCCCGAAGCAGCGGTGAAAAACCAATTCACGAAAATGAACTCTGAGCTTGCCATCATACCCGGAGGCTTAACTAAAGCGCCGGGCTAGTTACGCCACTATTTGCGAATGGATTGTGGCCGCCTGGACGAACGTGGTTGCTTGCACTGTTGTTAAAGGCACTAACAACAGATGCTTGCAAACCGCTGGACATCGGCATCAACACAGCTTTACGAAGGGTGGCAGGCAGCGCCAGGCTAGTTATGCTAGCTAGTATTTGTGAATGGATTGTGGCCGCCTGGACGAACGTGTCTGCTTGCACGGTTGTTAAAGGCACTAACAAAAGATGCTTGAAAACCGCTGGACATCGGCATCAACACAACTTTATGTAGGGTGGAAGGCAGCGCCGGGCTAGTTATGCTAGCTACTATTTGCGAATGGATTGTGGCCGCCTGGACGAACGTATAAAACTCAGTGTTTTCGACGACTCATTTGGACAATTGTTCAATTCGGACACAGAAAATGAGGACTTTGATGGATTTGTGGGTGATGATGACGTGAGTACATTGTAAAATGGCTAAATAAAGTACAACTGAACTCAGTTTTGCTTCCGTTGCCTTTTTAAAAACGTGTTTAAGCTGGTGTATGTTTTGCCATGCCTGGCTGCGCCTTTAAAAGCGGTGTGTCCTGTGTGTGTCAAATACAGAAATAGCACTCGTTACTGTAATCAGAGTTATTGACATTTGTGGAGATACATTCAAGGTTGTGTACGCAAACCCATTCAATCTGTTTACACTTTAAGTGTTCCCTAACATAGAACATCACCCCCTGACCAGGATTTCTCACATGGTCCCTTCTAAAGATATTGTAGCCCGGTACTTGCACCCGAGCCATCGGTGAAATTACATTTAGCCAGGTCTCGGATAAGCGGTTCAGAAGATGAATGAATGAATAAATCACAATTCCTGCGATGTGAGCATTCCTCATCCGCACATCGCAGTACACGGGAGATATTGTTCAGGCTTAAAAGGGAACCTACAGACTGGATTACATTTTACGGTTATGCAACCTATCAATAGTACCTTGCCTTTCGGCAGCTAGATCGACATCGATGTTTTGAGCACCCCTGGCCTATTGCTTTGGTTGAGCTTTGCACTCTTCCAATGAATAATTCATGTACAATGCACAACTTATACAAAATAAGTGTTCCAGTAAAACATACAATCGAGAGACTAGCAATATATCAACAATATTGCTATTGTGTATGAGTGTCCGTGAGGTCTGAGTAAAATGGAGACAAGACCGTAAGTCCGATTTGAATGCGTTTTTCACCAAAAGTGTGCAAATTTACACCGTGGGCCGATTTTCGAATTTGGACTCCAGTTTTTCAGAAAATCGATATTTGTACCAGGAGGTCGTATTTTTGAGGTCGGAAATGTGCAACTTTGGGCCATTTTTTTCGGTACTTGCGAAACTTTCAGATCAAAACCACTCTGTTTTGTAAAAGCACCATGACGAGGAGAACATTGCACGTGCATCATCTTGCTAAAAATCGATAAAACCCCTCGATTTTGGACACTTCCAAAAACAGCCATTTCATATGGATTGGATGCCATTTCCACATTTTACGTCTGATTTTAATGCGGTTTTCGACTATGGTTAGCTTCAATAGTGAATTGTGTCATGACAGGGCCCGATTTTTGAATTTCGCCTTTGGTTCTTCAAAAAAATCGATTCAAATCGACCTTTGAACCAGTTTTATAACATATGCAATATGTTATCGCAGGAGCCTATCCCAGCTGACTCCGGGCCAAAGGCGGGGGACACCCTGAATTGGTGGCCAGCCGATCGCAGGACACCTAGGAGACGGACAATCATACACACTGACACCCATACCTAGGGGCAATTTAGAGTGAACTGAGTGTACTGATGCCAGTATAAACCCAAAGTAGTGTAGGCAGGTAGTAATCATGCGATGGCACTGTTTCCCCGCTCAAGTCCCATATCAAATTTGATTTGTTTTTATGCTTTGGCTTGATTTCATTTGAACTGCTGAATTGTTTCTCATATCATATCTGTACATTTTGCTTGATTGATTTGAAGTGCTGAACTTCTTCTGTATCATACCTGAACATAATTGTATACACGTTTGCTGTGCTATGCGTGTAACTGAAATTTTCCTAACCCATTTTTCAAAAGAGAATTTTTATAGAGCAACAACTGTCTTTTGGTTCTAAACAAGCAGGTGTGACCGGTGAAGTCGGGCCCCCTGCTTGTATCAACAATTCAGATGGCTTCTTTCCACATGACTCTCCAACAATAAGCATTCAGGTGAAGTTAATGTGTCCTTACATATCGACTTTGACCTCCACACTAAAACAAATATACATGTCTAATACACAATTACTCCTTTGTATAAATTTCCACTCAAGGTGGGACTTGGATATGATTCATAATTACAAAATGAAGACAAAGTAAACTAAAATTTAAACAGTCTAAATATGGGTACAAGTTTATTTAAATATATAGTATATAAACACGTAAATAAATTAATGAAATCCATTAAATTATTAATAATGGCGATAACGAAAACCCACCGTGACACCATCAATTTTTTTTTTTAAACGTGCAATAAATTATGGCCTTTCGCACATCCCATAGCTTTGGAACTCAAGACAACACGTGGGATGATCTCAGTTTCGTCCGATTTGCCTTTCTTTTGCTGGCCCCTAAAGCTCACAATTTACGACATTCACCAGACGAATTATTGAAAAAATAGTTAATTGTATGTTTCCATATTTAACTCTCAATTATTTTTCCCCCATTAGTCAGTAGAGAATGGTGTACACGTGGCAGAGCTTGCTCGCCAATACGAGAGGAGTACAGTGGTACCTCGAGATACGAACTTAATGCGTTCCGGGACTGAGCTTGTATGTCGATTTTCTCGTAATTCAAACGAACGTTTCCCATAGAAATGAACTAAAAACAAATTAATTCGTTCCAACCAATGTTCCCTCTAATTTTTTGTTTGTTTGGGCAGAAAGACAACCTCCCTGAGCACACTGAGTACCAGTGTGTGCAACATCATCATTGCTCGCTATGGGCACACACACGAGTATCACACCTGCCATTAGCAGGTGCATGTCTACTACACATAAATGATTTAATAATAATAAAATGTAATGATTAATATCTATGAATGGGCGGCCCGGCGGATGAGTGGTTCGCACGTCGGCCTCACAGCTCTCGGGTCCTGGGTTCAAAATTAGAATTATAAGTTTTGTGTAAGGTAAGATTAAACTTATTTTTTAGTGTGTCTGTATCATAATCCAAATAAATTGATATTTGTTCGTTATTTTACGAGCCGTGTAAAAAGTCTCTCTCACTTTGATGTTTTTCCATTCCAATATTCTGTTTTTTTTGTGTTGGAACGAATTAATTTGTTTTTAGTTCATTTCTATGGGAAATTGATTTGAGATACGAGTAAATCGACATACAAGCTCAGTTTTGGAACGCATTAAGCTCGCATCTCAAGTTACCACTGCACGTCAAAATATTTCCCCAAAATTAAAAAAATTTATATTTATTGACTTTTAAACCACTGCTTTGATCGTTCAAATGAATTGGACAACTGTCACCGTCAATGTCAGCCAATGAGTTAATACGGTAGATTCTCAAAATCTTCTGACTTGGGTATTATCTGTCAAGAGTTGAAACTAAACCGTGATATTTTAAATCATCCCAATGGCCAAAAAGTTAGATTTTTTAAACCCCATAATCACAAAGCACTACACAGGCACACCCCACCAATTTGGACACGCATTTTTGCCTTCACACAAAGACGTTGCTCCAAGAACAGGCCTGGAGTTGTGAGTGTGTGTCAGCTGAGTACACAAATAAAGACCCAAAGTCACCCTCCTGCAGCTGATGCTGCTACTGTCCACGTCGGCCTCACTTTTTGGCAGGCAGCCCAAGCGTTTGTCACCAAACAAGAGCTGCCGACGCCTGGGGCATCACACGCACACGCACAAGAACAAACATGCACAAGCATAGCAGTTGGTCTTGTATTTGGTAACATACGGGGCAATGTCTGATGGTTAGTTGGGATTTAGGACTTCATAGGGCACTGATTGAACTCATTGACAGCCCTACAAATTTAATCCATTTTGACTATCAGGGCTGACTTCCACTCACCCCTTCTAGTTGAAATTATTTGCATGTTTAGGACCATAAATGGCACTGAAATTTCAGCATTTGTAGCCAGTCTTTGGGTCTCAATGGTTGTCAATGCAGGCTGCTAGTAAAACTCATTCATTGGTTTATTCATTTTCTGAACCACTTTATTCTCACTAGGTCACGGGGGGTGCTCGAGCCAATCTCAGCTGACTCCGGGCTAGAGGTGGGACACCCCGAATTGGTACGAGGGTACGAGGAGACGGACAACCATTCACAACATGTAAACTCCACACAGGTGGACCGACCTGGATTCAAAACCAGCACACCAGAGCTGTAAGACCGACAGGCTTACCACTCAGCCACTTGCTAGTAAAATAATACAAATAATTATTCTATTTGCATTATTGATTTTACATCAGATGGCTGATATAAAATGTTGTATTTCTTGTCTAAGACAAGCAATTTTGTAGGATTGTTGTGTTTCAATGTCTTAATATTAACTCAGTTGAAACTATTTTCGTTGTTTAAATAGTCCTACTCTTAGACATAATATCTAAGGTTTTCTTATCCCGAATGGGAGGTTGTGAGTTTGGTTGTTTTTATTGATTTGTGCGGGTTTCACGGTGCGACTGGGCTGAGACTCCCTTAGCGGAGTTAACATGTATAAACACATTACTTAATTTCTTTGTAACCAGAGGGCAACTGGCACCAATAAGCAGTCTACACGCGCTATCACAAACTGCAGCCAAGATGTTTCCATGATATCATTTCTGTAGGTTTCATTGACCTTTTAGCCATATTGTGCAACATGGACCTTTAAGAAAACAGGTAAATGGAAAATCATACTTCTAATGTTCTGGAGTTTTACAGATTTCCCCCCCATATCCTTGATGTCCACAAAGGGCCAACTATTGAATGTTTAGCACATGAACACACCTTTTTGAAAAAGCAGTTCAATTTCAGGTGTGCCAGAGTAGGAAAGTATATTTTTTGTAGTTTCCTAGAGTGTCACAAAGGGCATCAAGTAATCAAGTAACAGAAGTAAGGGTGTGCGAGTGTCCGTTGGTGTCATAGTACAAAGTTGACAGAGGACAAGCTGTCAGGACGCATGACAAAGCAAGTGCCTTGGGAAATCATTTAACAAAAGAAAAAAAAAGTCCTACTACCAAACATACATACTCAACAAGCATTAGGTCAACAAAGACAACATGACCACAAGTATAAACCTGCTAAACTATTGTGTACTAAACGATATATATAAAAACATACACAAACAAACATGTACATATATACATTATCAGTGGCGGGCCGTCAGGGCCTTCAAGGCCTTCTCTGCTGGCCTAAGAAATATCTGAATCATGTATTACATTTTGTCCATCAATACTTATTAAATAATTCCAAATTGTCTGTTAGCTTCCTTTCATTGCTTTTCCCCCTGGTTGCACTGATTCCAGATGTGTGTTTTCATATTGAAGCATTTAACCAATCACATTTCAGCCAATATTTGTTGCCACGGTCAGAAATCTGCCTCAAGGCCTTCACAATCAGTTCTGCGGGCTCTGCCGCTTTAAACAAGCGTCGATAAGACTGTTGCTTTAACCAATCCGATTTCGTGTTGGCAACACCACAATGCATTGTCGCAGGCGGAGGGATACGTCATGGCCTTGTCGCAGGCGTAGGGATACATCATCGCTTCCACGAACTATGAGGCTAGTCATTAGCCAGAGCTACCAAACTGTATTTGGAGCGGGCTGCACAAGCAAATATATTGTTGGGTTAATTTAAAGCCATTTTCAAGACCGATTATGCCAGATATACGACAGGACAGGCTCGACTTTCAGCATTAGCTTCGATGGCGATATAAAAGAAGGAAGGAAGAAAGGAGGATGGATAATGTGTACAGTTAAATGATTTTTGGTGAGTAAAATATGGCTATATTCCTAAATAATATTTCAATTGTGGGCCAAGTTCTGACATCTGAAAAGCTCCAGTGTTTGTATTTAATCACTAAATGCAGCTAGGAAGTGGATTTTACCCCATTTTAGTGCAATTTTTGCCGTTTCGTGTAATGTCTGAAAAGCTCCAGTATTTGTATTTAATCATTAAATGCTGCTAGGAAGTGGATTTTACCCGTTGAAGGCGCTACGAGAAAATGCACAGACCGCCACTGATATACATACATATATTTACATATACATACAATTAACAGTGGAATAATATTTGGCGCGATATGATTGGTCCTCTACCATCGTAAAAAAATCAACTGCATACTTATCTTTGGTGAATACGATTTTTTTTATGAAGAGAAATTGTTAACCAAATGAGCCATTAACTATGCCTGGAAAAATATATTTTTATGTTTGCACGGGATCATAAAGTCAAACAGCTGAGGGATATCATGTGAAAGTCTGTTGGCGCTCTCTTTAAAAAGCTTTCTCTGGCTTTTGTGTCAGTGTTTTCACAACGACACCCGCTGACTTTAAGGTGCTTTATACCCACCACAAGCTGTTTCTGGGCTGAAATTACCCCCATTTTACTGTCAAAACCTACAGATTAGAACCACACTGAACTTGCATGATTGATTATATTTCAGTTTCATTGACAGCAATAGACAAGTCTTTTTCCTTTTTTATAAATAGCATGACCTTTCATTAAACTTCCACATCTCCCACTGGTACTTCCTACTAGCGCCATTAAGATTTCATTACAGCTAACAGTGGGATGTCACCATCTCAGAAGGTCACCTGGCTGTTCTCAACTCTTAAGCAAACACTTTTGTATTGGACAATGTCACCGTGGTAACTGATGCCAAGCGGCGGTGAGTGGAATTCAAGATTCCAGCAGGGAGACCAGGCCACTGTTCTGTGACGTGGCATTTTTACTGTATATTAACTCTTTCAAGGAGAGTGATTAGCACGTCTGCCTCACTGTTTGGAGTTTGCATGTTCTCCATGGGATTGCGTGTGTTTCTTTCGGTTACTCCGGTTTCCTCCCAGATCCCAAAAACATGCAGGGTAGGCTGGTTGAACACACTAAATTGCCCTTAGGTAGGAGTGTGGGCATGGATGGTTGTTGGTCTCCTTGTGGCCTGCGATTGGCTGGCCACCGATTTAGGGTGTCCCCTGCCTGGTGCCTATAGTTAGCTGGGATTAACTCCAGCACCGCCTGAGCCTTGTGAGGATAAGTGGTTCCGAAAAGGATCTTTCCGGGTCATTGACTGTGATAGACGTCCAATCATGTGGCATCCAACAATCTTGATACAGTCATACCTCGACAATGCCCCGACATACGAGCAATTTGAGATACGAGTAAAATTTCGGGCAAATATTTATCTTGAGATACGAGTCAAATTTTGATATACAAGCATACAGCGGATGCGAGAGGCTGCTCATAAGAACATCATGGGCACTGTCTTTCCCGTCGCAACTCCCTCGTGTAATGTCTGGGCGAGCATTGGGCGGAGCGTTGCATTTTTTTCAGTGTTTTTTTCCCCGTTAGTCAGTGTGAATGGCTACTTCTCGTTGGCAAGTGGTCATGTGTTATCCTATGGTGAGGACATGTGTGTGCATCATTTTGGGAATATTTTGAAGGGAAGACAAAAGTAAACATCTAGGTTGCATCTGAAAGTCAGGGTGGAGGCGGGGCAAATAGAGCAACCCGGCCGGGAGAAGAAAGGTATCAAAATTTAAAACAGAATTAGAATTAAGTTTAGTGTAAGGTAAGATTAAACTTATTTTTGAGTGTGTCTGCATTGTAATCCAAGTTCATTTCAATTTGTTTGTCATGTTACGAGCGCGTTGCCATGCAAAAAGTCTCTGTCTCTCCTCCCCGTCCCTCTCTCTCCCCTCCGCGATATCCGTCTAATCCCTCTAATTTCAGTACTATTAAACTACTAGTTATTTTTTACTTTGTTAATAGATGGCAAATTAGAACAAATAAAAATGTTTTTCCAATTCAATATCCTATTTTGGTGTTTTTCAGAGGGTTGGAACAAAAGTAATTTGTTTTTAGTTCATTTCTATGGGAAACGTTCATTTGAGTTACGACTAAATCGACATACGAGCTCAGTCCCTGAACGAATTAAGCTCGTATCTCGAGGTACCTTCGTACAATGAATTTAAATTAGTTTGTCAGGAAAAGATGTAGCACTACTGTGAATGGCAGGGAAAGATGGGCCTATAACAGTCTTATTTTCCAATATCAATGGGAACAATTGTTAACGCCACCCGCCTTGCCAGCCCAAGATTCGCCGAAGAGCTTTCTGTTGGCCCGCCACCACCTTACACTCAAAAGGAACAATAACGGCAGCAGCTAGTGGGACACACGACAAGAAGAAAGTCTTTCAAAGCCATTCGGCCCTTGCGACCGATTTTAAGGGAGATACAAGACAAGTTGTCCAACGGGGATGACAAAGAGGAAGTGCATATATGTGAACAGAGAAGTAAAAGAAGGAAGTGGCATGAGTGGCGAACAAGCTTTGATTTTTGTGTGCTTGTGTGTCCTCCTTGAGAATAAAACTTTTTGGCCTACTGTTTTTTACTTTACTTAACAGTAGTGTTGGGTGATTCAACGATGTGTATTGGTATA
Organism: Stigmatopora argus; assembly: GCF_051989625.1. Lineage (NCBI taxonomy): Eukaryota > Metazoa > Chordata > Actinopteri > Syngnathiformes > Syngnathidae > Stigmatopora > Stigmatopora argus. The sequence goes on from NC_135391.1 coordinate 17,527,732, forward strand.
ACGCTGTTATTCACCATCTATTTCTGCTATGCTCATTATCATCAATTTTAAATGCGGTTACACTTCTGTTTACGAATACCTTTAGGTACAAAATTTTCAGGTTACGATAGCTTTTTGTATGCTGGACCCCCATTGGCTGTCTCACAATAAATACTATCCATTTTTTCTCTCTTATGTACTTTTGACCGCCGTTCGTCGTCACGGAGTTCTGACGGTATTTTTTTGTTGATGTTTTTCCAAGTTTGGATAAAGCTAGATTCTTCTGTTTTTATCATCATGCTTCCCGAGACAATTACCAGTGCGAATGAAAAGAAGTGGCTAGCGAGGAGGACATTGACGAGTTGGCCGACGAGCACAAAAATGAACTCTTAACGGAAGAGCTGAATGAACTACAGTTAATGAATCACTCGGCAATACAGGGGGAGTATTACGAATAGTCAGACGAACAGAAAGCAGCAAGCATTGTAACAGCAAAAATCTAAGAAATGCTTAGAAATTTCACGAGATTTCTGTCTTGGTAGAAAAGAACACATCCAGAACGTGTTCGTGCGATCACCCACTAAGAGGACGTTTGTCTGTTGCATTATTCATAAAATGTTAATTTTTGTTGTTCATTAATGTTGTTGTTTGAATTATTTTTGTTTTTTTATGTTAATTAAATCTGTGTTTGTCGGCTCTCTCCCTGTTGCCTACCGATAGTTTCCCCTTGTTCACCTGCGTTTCAACACGAATAGATTTTGCATGCTTGTTATTAATTTTCTCTCATTTTTGTGTTTCTCAAATCTTTCATACAAAATTGGGACATTTTGAACAATTTTAAAGGGTTCAGTTGCTAGTTGAGTGAGAACCGTGGAACGAAGTAGGTGTTATCATGCTTCTGATGAAAAATAAGTTTATTTCTAGTAGATTTATATAGTGGTAGGATGGCAACGGACAAAAGTTCTGTTTATTTGCTGCCCACCCTCCGACCTTAAATGGATTTGACAACTACCTCAGTCAATGACAGCCAATGAGTTAAGTGCTTGATCAAGCAATGACCTTAATTTCAATTAAGCAAAATGTAATAAAAAAAAATTAAAAGATTTTTTTAAAAGACGCCATATTGGTACAATTCCGGCATCGGCCAATACCACAGAGCTGGGTATCAGAATTGGTATTTGAGACAAAACTATGGTATTGCAGAGCTGCCAACCTCTGACGACCCCATTTCAGGAGTACCCTTGCCCCATTTCCGGAGTTTATCCAGAGTGAATGCGATCCACACAAAATCAATATGCGCTGAAGTCGCACAAGATGAATCATTCGTCAGAATTTGTAACTCGGATGATTCACAATGCACTCGTCACCAAATTCTTCCGGTTTACTAAGCAGTTGAATCAAGATGGCGGAAGCTGTACTTTTGGTACTTTTCTGAAATGGTTGCTTAAAAACAAAAATTAAGTGACAACTTTTTGGGATTTCCGGAGTTTAGGGAGGTTGTCCGGCGTCCCGGAGTTTGCGTTGCATTTCCGAGTAAACTCCTGAAATTCCGGAGTAGTTAGCAGCTCTGGCATTGGCATAACACGGACCGTAATATGAATTTGAGTTCAGAGATGGACTGACCTTTCTTGAATTCCTCCAACATGGAATCCAGCTTGGTGTCATGGAAGACAAAATGCACGGGACGGTTGTAGAACTTAGTGATGATCTTGAGCGTGGTGCAGTCATCTGGGTCAACAAAGGCCAGGTCCTTGACGAAAAGCACGTCCACAATGTTGGAGCGCTCGCCCTCGTAGACAGGAATGCGCGTGTAGCCGCTCTCCATGATCTCCGACATTGTGTTGAAGTCCAGCACGGCGTCGCTGTGGATCATGAAACAGTTCCCCAAGGGCGTCATCACGTCCTCCACCGTCTTGGTGCGCAGCTCCAGCGCTCCCTGAATCATGTTGAGCTCTTCCTTCACCAGGTCGTTATACGGCTCAGTCACCTTCAACATCTCAACCAGCTTCTCGCGGTTGTAGACCGTGCCGATCTCCTGACCCAGCACGCAGTCTAAGAGCTTGCTGATAGGCCACGACAGCGGAAAGGTGAGAAGCATGAAGAGCTTGGTGACAAGGATTGTGTTGGCGCCCACCGCCAGGCCGTGGCGCGAGCACAGCGCCTGTGGCACAATCTCGCCAAAGATAACGATGCCAACCGTGGAGGCCACCACTGCGCCCACACCTGACTTGGTCAGGTCGTCCAGCAGGATGGTGAGTGTAGTGTTCACCAACACGTTGCCCAGCAGAAGCGAGCACAGGAGGTAGTTGCCCTTGCGGCGGATGGGTTCGATCTTGCGGGCGTACTTTTTCTCTTTTTCCGTGCCGCAGCTCTGCACGATGCGCAGCTCCATAGGGTCCAGGGCCATTAGGCCCAAGTTCAGCCCACTGAACATCCCCGACAGTACCAGGAGGAAGGAGATGAGGATCACCTAAAGTGGAGGTAAATCCACAAGGACAAATGCTTCAATAGACATTTTGAGTAGCATCGGAACTAGTAATGTGGCAATATGTACAGTGGTACCTCAACATACGAGTACCACGACATACGAACCATTTGAGATACGGGTACAATTTTGAGCAAATATTTATCTTGAAATACGAGACAAATTTTGATATATGAGCAGACAGCAGACGCGAGAGGCTGCTCATAAGAACATCATGGGCACTGTCTCTCTACCCACAACTCCCTCGTGCAATGTCTCTCTGGCCGCAATTCCCTCGTGTAATGTCTCTACGAGCATTGGGCGGAGCATTGCATTTTTTTCAGTGTATTTTTTCCCCGTTAGCTAGTGCGAATGGCGGAGCTTGTTCGCTACTAGTTCCCGGGTAAGTTGGCAAGTGGTCGTGTGTTATCTTATTGTGAGGACATTTGTGTGCATTATTTTTGGAATATTTTGAAGGGAATACAAAAGCAAACAACCTTCGATAGGTTGCATTTGAAAGTCAGGGTGGAGGCGGGGCAAATAGAGCCAAGAAGAAAGGTATAAAAATTTAAAACAAAATTAGAATTAAGTTTAGTGTAAAGTTAGATTAAACTTATTTTTGAGTGTCTGCATCGTAGTCCAAGTTCATTTAAATGTGTTTATGTTATGTTACGAGCGCGTTGCCGTGCAAAAAGTCTCTCCCCCTCTCTCTGTCCCTCTCTTTCCCCTCCGCGAACTCCGTCTAATTTTAGTAACGAAATGCTGCCATTAAAGTGAGTATCCTACCAAATGAAGATCTCAAAATTGTGCCCAAGCTGTCAATATTTTGTGTGGCCACCATTATTTTCTTGCACAGCCTTAACCCTTCAGGCATGTATTTCACAGGTCACCACCGGAATCCTCTTCCACAATGCCATCTCGGAGCTGTTAGATGTTGGAGATTTTGCGCTCCCCCACCTTCCGTTTGAGGATGCTCACTAGAGTGTAGGTCTGGGGACATGCTTGGCCAGTCCATCACCTTTACCCTCAGCTTCTTTAGAAAGGCAGTGGTCGTCTTGGAGGTGTGTTTGGAGTTGTCATGTTGGAATATTGCTCCATGGCCCAGTTTACAGAGGGAGGGGATTATGCTCTGCTTCAGTATGCCACAGTATATGTTGACATTCAATTTTCCCTCAATGAACTGCAGGTCCCCAGTGCCCACAGCAATCATACATCCCCAGACCATGACGCCCCCACCACCAAGCTTGACTGTAGGCAAGACACATTTGTCTTTGTAATCTTCACCTGGTTGTCTTCACATATGCTTGACACCATCTGGACCAATTAGGCTTATCTTGTTTTCATCAGATCACAGGATATGGTTCCAGTAATCTATTTTTCTTAGACTACTTGTCTTCAGGAAACCTTTTGCAGGCTTTCTTGTGCAGGGTTTCTTGAAGTGGCTTTTTCCTGGGACAACACCTACACAGACTCATTGAATGCAGTTTAAGGTGTGGTAGGGTCTGAGCACTGACAGATTGAGCACTTTGCCCCTTTAACCTCTGCAGCAATGTCAGCAGCAATCATATGCCTGTATTCCAAAAACATCTTCTGGATACGCTGCCAAGCGTGGGCACTCAAATTCTTTGGTGGACCATGGCGTAGCCTGTTTTGAGTGGAACTTGAACTCTTAAACAGTATCTTCTTAGACACCACGGTGCAGCTTAATTTCAGTGTGTTGCCATGTTGAGCTTCCAGTGACCAGTATGAGAGTGACAATGCTGAATTTAGTACATATGCTTCCAATCACACATGAAAACTTGTTACACCTACTAGTCACATTACACAGGAAGGGAAAATTGGTCCCAATTTTGGACAAAATGTTAGATTTTCACTTGGGGTATACTCACTTTTGTTGGCAGCATTTTACACATTTACTACTGTGATTTGAGTTATTTTGAAGATAGTAAAATGTTGTTATCTCTCCAGTGACTACATTCAATAACAGTGTAATTTATCCAGTGTTGTCCCATGTAAAGATATATTTATGGAAACCAAGGTTGCACTCACAGTCACAAAAATGTCGTTGACCAAGAGTGAAAAAAAATTGTCAAATTAGTCATGACAAATTCAGAAACAAAACAATATGTATTAGAGAGTCATTCGCCCAATGGAGAAAACTGAAAAGGGAGGAAAAACTGAATACAGATGCCAAACTTGCATGACGTCTCCTTGGCACGTGATATAATTTTGTGTTTTCTTATTTATCACTTTTATGTACAGTCAAACCTCTACTTAAGAATACGAATTCCTCTTAAAAAGTGATAAAAACCGTACAAATGCAAGGCGGTACATATTTACACATACACACATGTAGGGCACAAGTTCATTCATTCATTTTCTGAACCACTTCATCCCCACTATAAAAGTCATCTCAACTCATCTCATTCTCTAAACTGCTTTATCCTCAGACCCCAGAGCTCTGAGGCCAACACGCTAACCACTCGCGCCACTATAAAAGTCTAAAATGTAATACAAATTGGACGGGTCAAAGGGGAATGCGCATGTGCATATCATGCCCTGTCCACCTCGGCTAAATGCTCCCTTTTGGAGTTATTTTGGGTACTATTGTGTGCGGTAACAACGAAGAAATATTAATCATTATATGTATGTGTGGAATATTAATCATTATATGTATATGTGAAATATTAATCATTATAAGCTTGACAAACGCTTAGTATAATTGTTACCGAAGGACACTTCCCCATTCAGCTGGCTCCGAGGACTTATTAATGATTGCAATTCCCCTTATTAAGCAATAAAAACCGTACAAATGCAATGCAGCACATATTTTCACACACGTGGAAAAGTCTAAAATGTACTATAAAGTGGATGGCTTTCTGACGGCATCGGGTCATCCGCACATCATGTTCAACACGGATAGATTTGGTATGCTTGTTATTCATTTGAAGACATTAATAAATCATTTTCTTATTATTTTCTCCCATTTTTGTGTTTTTCACATCTTTCATACCAAATTGGGACACCTTGACCAATTTTAAAGGGTTTAGCTTTAGTTGGTCGTTGTGTGAGGACCGTGGAATGAATGAGAGAATTTACATATAAAGTACTGCTCTAATTACGAAATTTTCAAGTTAGGAATTTTTTTTAGAACCAATTAATTTCGTAAGTAGAGGTATGACTGAATATGTATAAATTGATATTTGGAAAATAAACAGTTGACATGATTGTGCTATGCAAAGATAGCCTCATTACGGGTATACATATGTTGATCAGTAATTGATATTAAAATGAAGAGGAATAAAATCTTTGCGGATGAACCCAATGCTTTACCTAACGAAATATTTACTTGCAAGTGCATACATGGTGTTGAGAAAAAAAGTCTCCTCTTGTTATCGAATAACAAATTAACCTTTGCTCACCACAACCTTTCTTTTTTTTTACTTAGTGTTAACTTGACGCTCTAAAGAAAATCATTGTGTACCAACTTAATCCAGATGCAAACTGTCGTGTGTACTCATTCAATTTTTGGTATGTAATAGACAGTTTGTAAACTACACATTCTGTATGCTCACAAGATCATTGCTAACGTAGATCTGTAATTTGTTAGCGTAGTATTTTTCTCTGATTGAAATACCAGCATTGGTATGATAACACAGTTTGGTTCCCCATTGGCGAGTCCTTATCTGGCAACCCAAAGTGATAAAGTACATAGCTGCTTCAATATTTTCATCTCGGTTGCAGTAGAATGTTTGCATGGCTCCTTTAATAAAGGAACCATCAGGTCGAAACTTTCCACTAGAATAATAATGTTAGCTCATTGGCAGCACTAGACGTCCAGTTCATTTTGACTAGGAGGGGCAACAGAAAAATCTACTTTTGAGTGTTAGTGGTATTTAGATTTTTGCCCCTATTGCTTCCTGCAGTTTTTTTTTTTTTAAATACAATTTCTTTTCATGGTTGAATTTGTCATCGGTTTTCCATGGTATTTAGATTGTGGTTCATCGCAGTTGAAAAGAATAGAAAATGCCTTTTCTAGATCAATTTCTCTACACATACGGTTAAAACTTACTACTTTTGGGGCATTATTGGGTCACTTCCTTGTTACCTGGCTGTTAAGTGGGAGGGTTGGCAGCAAATGACGGAAGTTCATTTGGTGCCACACTCCAAGTCCAAGTGAATTGGACATCTAAACTCATTAAAAGGGCGACCGGCAGCTGAGTGGTTAAAGCGTCTGCGTCACAGTGGGGAACCTGGGTTCAACTCCAGGTCGCTCCACCAGTGTGGAGTTTACATATTCTTCCCAGGCCTGCGTGGGTTTGCTCTGGGTACTCCAGTTTCCTCCGACATTCCAAGGACATGCATGGTAGGCTGATTGGACACTCTAAATTGCCCCTAGGTATGAGTGTGAGCGTGAATGGTTGTTTGTTTCCTTGTGACCTGCAATTGGCTGGCCACCAAATCAGGGTGTCCCCGGCCTCTGGCCCGAAGTCAGCTGGGATAGGCTCCAGCACCCCCTGCGATCATGGTGAGGATAAAGCGGTTCAGAAAGAGAGATGAGAGTACTCATTTAAATTCAGAGCAGAAGGAAGAAAAGACCCACACGATTAGACGTCAATGGCAGCCAATGAATTAAAGCGTGTATATTTTTTTCACTTTTAGGAACTAAAGGTATTAGTAACAAAGATTTTGGGGGAGGCAATGATCTGTACTTGTACCGGAGTACTTGTAGCAGCTGTCATTCACCTCGAGCCAGATGGGGAGCAGGGACTTCTGCACCTCCACCACCCGCACCCTTCCGTCCATCTCGTCCAGCAGGTACCAGGCATCCGGCGGGTCCAGGGGGTCCCGGATGCACAGAGCGAACACCTTGACCACCTCGCTTTTGCGGAGCTGCTTGACAACGACGCTGACCACCCCGGAGGTGTTGCCATTACTCACGTCCATGATGCCCTTCACCAGTAGGTCCTTGCTATGTTCCGGGCAAGTCCTATTAGGAGACACCTCCATGGGGCCGTCCGCATCGTCCTCCGATTCGCTGGAGTAGAGTTCCGTATAGCGGACCAACGCGGAGCTGTTGGGGAACAAGTGGAGCCCGTAGAACCGGACCAGGATGTCGCTGCCCTCGGTTACCTGGATCACCCCGCGCTCGGTGGTCGCGGCCGGCGCATCGCTGCGCTCCAGACGCATGCCTAGAATCCGCGTGGCGCTCCGCGGCTCGGCCAGCGCCGCTTGTGCACGGACGCCAATAGCGAGGTGGGTCAAAAGCAACAAAGTTCCCAGAAACCCGCGTCCGTACAACGACGTCGCCATGTTTGTTTCGCTCACTGTCAACCGTGACAGAGAAGGGAGGGGGTGTCGGGGGAACTGACGTCATCCCACTCCCTCTCACATTTAAATATAACAATGTCGGCCAATAAGATGCTGCGACGTCACTATGACAAGTTAGGTCCACCCACCTCTTGAATTTTTTTCAAACTCGTCGATTCGGTGCCTTTCAAATTAATCGCGGTAATTATTCATTCATTCATTTAGATGCCCCTAATCCTCATAAGGGTCGCTGGGGCTGCTGGAGCCTACATCAGGCAATTATGGGCTGCAGGCGGGGGACAACCTGCTTGGGTTGCCAGTCGATCGCAGTGCACATGGAGACGAACAACCTTTCATACTCTATGCCAGGGGTAGGGAACCTATGGCTCTCCACTAACCTGTGAGGTAAAATAGGTAAATCACTGGTGAGAAAGCTGAGTCCCGAACGCACTAATAGAGCGTCACTGTGGCGTCTACCACCACTTTAATCATAAATTTGTTTTTTTATTACTCTTCTGCATGCATGATATCATTGATACTGATTTATTAGCAGCATAACAATGTTGTCATGAGAATTTGGAGACTTTTTGTACTTCAAAAGTGGTGAAATGACCCAAAAAGAAATCACACATTTTCATGTATTTTTACTTTTCAATTCTGAGAATGGCTCTCAAAAAATAACATTAGAAAATAGGAATTGTTTATGGCTCTCTCTGTCAAAAAGGTTCCCGACCCCTGCTCTATGCCCACACTCATACCTATATAGGCAAAAAAATACTGTTCAATCAGGCTGGCTTGCATGTTTTAGGAATGTTGGTGGAAAACGGAGTACCGGGAGAAAACCCACGCAAGCCCGAGGAGAACATGCAAACTCCACACTGGGATCGAACCTTTGACACCAAAACTGAGGCTGTATGTATGGTGTATTTATATATATATATATATATATATATATATATATATATATATATATATATATATATATATATATATATATATATATATATATATATATATATATATATATATAATATGTGTATCCTAAATTTATTAACAATTTGCATTTTAATGGTTTGATTTAATATGTATGATTAGTAAACTTTTGTAAATAAAGTCAGTTGAGCTCTTCACGCCATTATATCCCGCGACCCTAATGAGGAGCCCTTTTAATACTATTTTAAATCCTAATTTCCTTTTTTTTAGAAGAAAACTAAGCATCATGTTTGTGTGCAAATAAAAATCTTTATTTTCATTGAATACGGAAATCTTTTTCAATCATTTTTACCGAAAACGACTTTCTAATAAAACGTAAAACTCATGCATAGACCACCTCGCCCTCTTGTGGTCAATTTATAGACTCACATTTTATTTCGTCGTATAAATGAAATGCAAACTCCATACAGGACGTTCCTGACCTGGAATCAAACCCTCGATCCCACAACTGTAAGGCCAACGCGCTAACCATTGATTGGACGTCTGTTAGCGTAAATGACAGGAACAACTTTGTTTTGAATGGTATTGATAAAAATATGTGTTGTCTCTTTCCCATAAATATATGAATTCAATCTTCATCAAAATCAGTCAGACAGTTTCATCAGAATCATATTTTCACGCTTATCTGAGATAAGCAGCCTGAGCAGGGAAATCCAGACTTTCCTCCCCACAGCCAGCATATTGTTTTGGGTCGACCCCGAGGGTTCCCTCTAGTGTCACGTGCCAGGACCTCACCAGAAAGATGTCCAGTAGCAATTCAAATCAGATGCCCGACTCAACTCACCTGGCTGGTTCAGTAATTTATTTTATTTTATTACATAAAGGATCATTTCGGTTAAAATGTCTCAATAAAACACTGACATGAATAAATGATATGACCAAAGAGGGGTGATAGATATCTGAAGGCAGAATCAGCTGCGTAAAAATAAAAACAATTGGTGGCCATCTTGCGTCAGACTGTATATATTCATTCATTCATTTTCTGAACCACATGGTCCTCACTAGGGTCGTGGGGGGTGCCGGAACCTATCCCAGCTGAAAAAATAAAAAATAATAATCATAATACTCATAATAATCATAACAATAATAATAACAATAATAGTAATAATAATAATGATAATAATATAATTTCTAAATTTATATAATATAATTTATATAACAATTTCAAAGTACAGGTTCTGTTTATAGTTTATTAACGAATATGTTAGCGTTATCGAAGGGTACCGATACTAAATGGCCGACAATGGCAACGCCCGTTCTCGTTGGCTCACACATTCATTTTCATTTACATATATGATATCTGTAACCCGCAGAACCTAAATCTCGCGAGATTTATTGACCTCTCTGCGCGATGATTGGATGTGAATGCGAACTCTTTGAATATATAGTTAGACTTTTTGGGGAGGTAATCGAGGGTGGGGTCGAGAGAGGAAACAGAGGAGGAGAAAGTGGAGAGGAGAAGCGAAAAAAGAAAGAGGGCGTAGGTTGCTCGACGCCACGCTTCGGCTGCCTAAAGAGTCGCACCGACACAAAGTGAGCCTTCTTCTCACAGTTATTTTCCTCCGAGCGGGACAACCTCATTTCATCCCCGAGAACAGCCCTGCGCCCCGGCTCGGAATTCAAGGTAAGTCGTTCCACTTCCCTGATGAGCGACCCGTGTTTTTTGGCTCTCAAAGTTTGACGATTTGATGAAAATGCTCCCATATGGTCACGGCTTACTGCAAAGTGAGTGTGTAAAATCCTCCTTGAACCATTTTCAAACTTTTTAGAAGTGTATTTTACTCAATTTGTCTTTGTCATATAGTATAGTACTGCCGTATTACACTATTATACTGATGACGCTGTAACGGTAAGTGCTCAGCCAAATAGACCGCTATTATTTAAGATCTCTTTGACCCTCCATATTAAAGTTTTCTATTTGTTTTTGGAAAAAGAAGAATTAAATGCTTATTTTTGGAGAGACAATGTTTCAATATTAAGGTGTTTAGTATCTATAATTATTATACTTACTAAACACCTTAATATTCCAACATAGTATATGCATAATCATATTATACTATCATATGATTAGGCATATACTCTGTTCGTTCAGTTAGAACACAGTTCATAAACACTGGAGAGTACGGTTGGTCTTCACACTTAGGCAAAGTTGGGTAGTGTAGCCCAATGTTTCCCAACCTTTTTTGAGCTGCGGCACACTTTTTGCATTGAAAAAAATCTCAAGGGACACCAACATCCGAAAATCTTTTAATTTAAAACTATGTCGCCTATATTAACAATAGTCCTTCTCATCAAAGTTGTATCAGCAGGAATCACATAAACCTCCAAAATTATTCCAAAATCTAATTTTTCACACTGACCTAATGTCACCAAAACTTGTTGTATTGCAGTCCCTGAACAACTCCCCGTTCAAGTGATGCAAAAATAAGTAATGTCATGTTTTTTATGGCATAATTTTATGACTTTTCCCTAAATATTACTTAAATCTTCTAATATTACACAAAAAAAATGTTGTGCTTACACAGACTTTAGGTTGCCAAAAGTTGATGCCCTGGGAACCAAACAACTTCCGGGTCATATTAGAGAAAAACAAGCAACAAAAGGACAGTTTCACAATTTGAATCTTTTAATAATATAATTTATAATTTAAAATTCATCATATTTTGATTTTAATCTTGTAATAGTTCAATTTACTCTCATTATATTCATATTAATTTTTCTTTCTGAATATTACATTGTATGTCTTCTTCTAATTTCCTATGGCACACCTGACCAATGCTCATGGCACAGTGGTTCGGAAACACTGGTGTTGCCAAAAGGAAAGTGTTAATTTAAAATAAAATATTAATACTCAAGAAGTATTCATCCCAAAAAACTACAAGTAAAATGTTATCAGTAAAAAGAATACTCAAGTAATGATTAACTCCTTACAATGTCTGTTTTTTTGTTTTGTTTTTTAACATCTGGATTTTTTTTTTGCGCAATGTCATCTATACAAAGTGTTAATATCATACCTGTCAAACTCGGCCAATTGCTCCCCTTATTAATGATTGCAATTCTCCTTATTAAAAAAAGGACAAATGCAACGCACCACGAATATTTACTCACATCAGGCGCACTTAAAAGTGTAGTTTTCTCCAAAGTAGTATGCACTGAATTCAAGATTCAGTAGATGTGGTTGTATGACGCTGACATCTTGACTGTCTGTGTACATTGCTTACTGACTGTTAAAAGGCGGACATGTGAAAGATGAATGCGCGTGTGCATATGATGCTTAAAGCATGAGTATTGGCACTCCACGATGACTTTTTCGTCTCCTACCAGTGTTCGAGATGATCCGGATAAGAGCCAAATGGGTAAAACGAGATCGATTTTACAAAAAACGTACTTAAAAAAATCCCGTACAAAAGTTGTTTTCCGGCAAACACAATTTGAAATGGTCAAAAAAATGGTAAAATATAGGAAAACGTATACGTTGACAGGTTTGTAATATTATACAGTACTCTCACATATTACATGGCCATATTACATCTACAAAACTCACAAAAATCATTTAATCCCCACTGGAACAATCTACAAAAAGGAAACCTGCCAAAAGAGCACAAGGGCCCTCTAGTGGAGAAACCACATTTCCTACCATGAAAATATATTGAGCATATTTCGTTGACTGTCAGTACAAAATAAAATATGTGAGAGAGGTTGAAATCCATGCTTTCTATTAATGTTTAAAGCAACGCTCTATGGTAATAATTATTTTGTACGGCTCTTTAAAGATGCAACGTGATTGAACGACTGCTAGCTAGCTTGTGGTCATGTGACTGTAGAGTTATGTCTCATTGGTATAATGGAGTCATGTGATTGTTGTTGCAAAATCACTTTTTCGATATTGGCAGAACCACTGTGGCCATCTCTCAAAATTAAAGTAAAATCAAACTGAGGAAACAGGAAAAAAATCACGACTCTAGTGTAGCCCAGAGTAAGAGTAGCTTTTCTTTGTCACAATTCTACTCAAGTAAAAGTAAAGCATGTTAAAACTACTTTTTCTCATACATTTATCAAGTATATGTAACACGGTAAGTGTGTGACTACCCACCTTACACTTTGGCCAATACAGCTCAGAACTACAGTACTGTCATCCTTCACCACTTTGCGACTTCAGTACATCGCGTTTTTTTAATATTCATTATAAAAAAAAGTTCATAAAAATATCAGACTACCACTCAACCCAGCACCAAAAAAGAAAAATAGCCGTCACTTTTATCTGAAAATAGAGCTTTCTCAGCAAATTTGACGGCCAGGATCCTCGGTGAGGGTGGATTTTTTTTTTAAATGTAAGCCGCGGGCGACCTTACAGCGGGCGTCGCCACCCTAAACCGAAAATAGAGCTCGCTCAGCGGACTGAATGGCCGGGAGCCTCGGGGCTCCACAGCTGATGGTGGAATTTTCCAGAAATGTTTCAAAGTGCAATGCGATGTTTCGGTGAAGGGTACTAATAATAGGGGTGATCCTATTTAGTGGTTTTTCAATTATCGCAGCCATATCTGGTCTACATTATCCATGATATTCGTTGGGTTACTGTATATCTACAATTCACTTGGTATAGGGATTGGGGTCGTTACTGCCTTAAATTGTCTCTGGATGTGGATTGTACACAAACTGAGAAATCGACGCCTGTGTGTCTCTTTCTAAAAGTAGCAAATATGCAGCATAATAGTGCAAATACTAAGCTCACTTAAATGGACAGCACAATAATACAAAAAATACACTTGGAGTGAGTCACACAGTCCGATGAATTTGGAAGGTGTGCAAAATGTGCGCACATCAGAGAGGTACACCTTATATATTTTTTTATTGTAGCATTAAGAAACATTCAAAAACAAGTAATGAAACTTTGATTTATACATGTGAACTCACAACTATCAGGCAGCGGTGATATGATGTTACAGACTTGCCTACCTTGAACGTGGACAACATAAACCTTTACAGAAAGTGCTATGTGGCTACACTCAGTCTGATAGTGACGACGAGGAAGCTGAGGTTGCATTGACAGGAAAAATGACTCTTTATATGTGAACTTAAAGTATACAGAAGTCAGAAAAGTTGACTCATCAGCTACCATTAACGGTGATAGACTTCAATGTCCATTTCACTTAGAAAGGCAGGGAGTGATCATTCATACCCAACAACTTTAAATGTTTCATTTTATCCGAGTAGAAAATACTTTATGCAAGGCTAAGCATTTTTTTCATTTAGTAGAATTCAACAAAGGTAATTCAAAGTGATTTACATCACATTGAAATAAAAAACCAGTTAATGAAGAAATCTACACAAATAAAAGCTTACATGAAAGTCACATTAAAATTAGCATTAATTCATTAATTAATTCATTTTCTGAACCGCTTTATCCTCACTAGGGTCGCGGGGGGTGCTGGAGCCTATTCCAGCTGACTTCGGGCCAGAGGCGGGGGACACCCTGAATTGGTGGCCAGCTAATCCCAAGGCACGAGGAGACGGTCAACCATTCACGCTCATACTCATACCTAGGGGGAATTTATTTATTTTTAAAAATTAATTAATGCATTATTTTTTTTAATCAATTGTATTAATTAATTTTATAAATTTATTATTAATAATTATTTCTTTATTTCTTTATTACCTATTTATTTATTTCTAAAATGTATTTTCCTGTGTCTGTATTCTCACCCTCTTGCTACTGTGACAATGAAATTTCCTGAATACGGGATGAAGTTATCTAATCTAATCTAATTTAGTGTCCAATCATCCTACCATGCATGTTTGTGGAATGTGGGAGGAAACCAGAGTACCCGGAGAAAACCCACACAGGCCTGGGGAGAACATGCAAACTCCACACAGGTGGACTGACCTGGATTTGAACCCAGGACCCCAGAGCTGTGAGGCCGACGTGCTAACCAGTCCACCCGCCAGGTCGCCTTAAAATCAGCAAAACAGTTAAATGTTTTTTGGGGGAAGGGGATTTGTACACGTTTGCGTTTTCCTTAGAAAAAATGAATAACTCATTCATCAATTCATTCATTTTCCGTACCATTTATCCTCACAAGGCTCGCGGGCGGTGCTGTATCCTATCCCAGCCAACTATGGGCACCAGGTGGGGGACACTGAATTAGTGGCGAGCGAATCATAAGGCACAAAGAGACAGACAACCATTTACGCACACACTAATATTAAGGGGCAACTTAGAGTGTCCAACCAGCCGACCATGCATGTTTTTAGTATGTGGGAGGAAACCGGAGTACCTGGAGAAAACCCGCGCAAGTCCTGGGAGAACATGCAAATTCCACCAGGAAGGTCTGACGGAACCTGTGATTGAACCCTCTTTTTTTAGAACTAAAAGTCAGATGTGCTAACCACTCAATCACCAGGCGGCCCTAGTTATTACATATAGTAGTTACATAACAATCATGGTCCACTATTTCTCCAGGTATTGAATTTTGATTTTTTTTATGATTTAGTGGAAAAGTCATCGAGGATTAGTTTCAAACCAAGATCTGAAACAATGTAAACATAACATTCTCTTTGAATATCTTAAAGTTCATTTTTAGAAAAAAATCAGATAATTCAATCTTTAATAACTTGACACTCTTTCACATTCCACAGCTTATAAATCTGTCACTGAAAATAAAAACCTGTAGGGGTTGTTCATTTGATCTCCAATCGAAAAATGAATGGGAGCATTTATCCTCAGAGGTCAATTAAATGGTCACAAGTTTAATCAGGTAAAATGAGACTTGGCCCTATGGCTCAGGTGAATTATTCAGATAGCTCAATTGTTCATGGCTGTTCATGTGCTGCATTCCCAGGTTTCCGTCCAAGAGTTGCCATTGTCGCTCTGGCGTCAGTCAAAAATCACAAAGCAAAAGTTAAGTCTGTCATAGTTGAACACTCACTTTGATGCTAACAAAAACATTGTTACTCAATTTTTTTCCAAGTCACTAATGATGTGCAATCCTATTGAGTTTGAGTTTGATTTATTTAATAAGGGACAGCACATATTAATGAACATATTCATATTCATGCTAATGAACATATATATGTAATTATGTAAGATGTAGCTGAGGGGTAATTTCCATCTTTATTTTTTAACGCTTTCAGTGCTATTGACGATGATAGATACCCAATCGTGTGGTTTCCAATCATTCTTTTGCTGTGAAATGTAAGAATGTTTTCACTAGTAGATGTCCAATCCATTTGAAATGAGACAATGGCAGTGAATCAACCTCAGTTGAAATGGATTGGATGACTGACTGCATCAATAATAGCCAAAAAGTTAACAAATTCATCAGTTTTAAGAGAAGTAGTCTGACCGTGCAGACGTTTGTCAGGTGAGTTGATTTAGAGCAGCCAAAAAACACAACATTGCTCAAAACACTAGTGTTTACTCGATCAGATCTGATCTTGTGACCAAATCCGATATCGTCCGATAGTCCAAAAATAGCCGCGTTGGGCCCCATTGCAGGCAGCCCGGCGTCTTGAGTGGTTAGCACATCGGCCTCACAGCTCTGGGGTCCTGGGTTGAAATCCAGTTCGGTCCACCTGTGTGGAGTTTGCATGTTCTCCCTGGGCCTGCGTGGAGCCAATGCTGGCAACGATGAACGTGAACTCACTCAGGTGATGTGAATGATGAGGACAACTACAACAGCGACTTGATTTTCACCAGTGAATTTGTAATTGTTTACCAGTAATCGCCTTCTGTTTGTGCCTTTTGTTAAATAAATATGTATGTAACCTGGTTTCTCTTTTCATCCATAAAATTTACCGCATCTTCTCAAAATTCTGACCAGCTAGTCGAAAACTAGAGCGGCACCCTCTAATTGAACTGCACTACGGTGAAAGTTTGAAAAATAGAATGGCATGCCGTTGAAATAGAGGTTTTACTGTGTGTATATCAGCGGCGGTCCGTGAATTTCCTACCGACGCCTTCAGCTGTCTGAATCAATCCAACCCTCAAAAACTATTTTATGGCTATGAAACCTCTACTGCAGCTACAGCTGCGACACATAAAAATGTATCAATAATAACCTCATACAATTGAAATATTATTTAGGAATATAGCCATATTTTACTCACCAAAAATCCTTTTTACCTGTACACAATATCCATCCTCCTTTCTTTCCTCCTTTTCTATCGCCATCGAAGCTAATGCTGAAAGTCGAGCCTGTCCTGTCGTATTTCTGGCAAACGTTTTTATTCGATTTAGTGCTGAAAATGTTCGTTCCCGGTTGTGACAGGCTTGCTTACTTCGGAGTTGTCCAACCTTTCTTAATGATGTCCAGCTTTTTTTCTTGAAAAGTCCGTCTTGAAAATGGCTTTGACAGTAAATCTGCAAACAAATCCATTTCTTCTCCTCCTTCAGCCATTGCTGGTTGACAAAACCGCTATTAAATCAACACAACAATATATTTGCTTGTGCAGCTCGCTCCAGATACAGCTTGGTAGCTCTGGCTAGTCCACTCTATCACTCAAGGCAATGACGTATCCCTACGCCTGCGAGAAGGCAAGGACGTATCCTTACGCCTGCGAGAAGACCTAGGTGTCGCCAAATCGAATTCTAATTGGTTAAAGCAACAGTTTTATCGACGCTTGTTTTATGCAGCAGAGCCTGCAGAACTGATTGTGAAGGCCTTTTATATATATATATATATATATATATATATATATATATATATAATCTGACAAATTTCACCTTCAGAAATGTCTACAATAAATAAATATACAGACGCTCCCCTACTTACGAACATTCAACTTACGAACAACGGTACATACGAACATGTCTGCAAATTGCGTTTAAGTCGAAAAATGTTCGTAAGTCCAATTTTGTATTCCGCGCCTTTTTCAGAGTAGTACTTCTTTCCGCCGCTAATACCGACGCCTGGCACTGTGAGAGCTCAGCTCACCCAGCATCTACCTTCTTCTTCGTTGCAATGCGGAAGTGCGTGAATGCATATCCAGTGTGCAAAGAACCTTTTTCATTTGTATCATTAAATATCTCATGCATCCATTATTGAATATGGTTGGTAAAAAGCAAAAGGCTTCTATTGAGGGAGTTGCAAGGAAGAGGCAAGCCATTTCATTTGAAACGAGTGGCAATAATAACGAAGCTTGATGCGCGTGAGAGTGGTGAGCGTTGCACATATATGTACAACTTGAATTGTTCGACAGTCAGTACCATTTATAAACAGAAAGATCGAGCAGCAGGACCCAAATATTGAACGTTGCACAAAGTTTGCAAATCAATTGAATGATGCCATACAGTGCTACCGCATCATTTATGATGAAAAAAAGAAGAAAACTGTGCAATCGTCGTTAGATCGCTTCTTTCGGCCAGTTTCTAATACATAAATCTCTCTCTCTCTCTCTATACAGTACTGTACATATTCTCTCCATTTTATTAAATGTTTTTTTTTTCAGTACAAACCAATGCGTGTTACTTATACAAGCCTTAAACATACAAATGCACTTATATCAACCTTCAATATACTTATATAGGCCTTAAACATCAATTATAATACAAAATATAGCACTGAATCAACTTACAAACAAATTCAACTTATGAACAATCGCTCGGAACCTAACTCGTTCGTAAGTAGGGGAGCGTCTGTACACACATTGTAATTTTTACTTTAGTGTTTGCCTGTTTAAGTTACGTGTTTAGACCATAAAAAGTATGTTAGGTCAATACCATTTTGTGGAAGTCAAAGGCTAAGAGTATATTTGCCTGTTGAAGTCATAAAAAAAAAGAATGCAACGTCAAGTAGTCTTTCTGTTTCCCTGAGGCAGCCTCAATGCCAAAGAGGCCCGCTTAAGTGTCCATATCTGGACAGAAACACCAAGTGAGCAGGTGGTATTGTTCCCAGGGGCTATTTGCTGATTTGTTGTTATTAATAGCTCACGGTTTTGATAAAACAAGAAGCTGGTTAAGTGTCCCAGTAGGATGGCGAGTCAGGGAAGACGCTGAAAAACTAAATCTTTTAATCTTTTTCTATTAGACACAACAAAGGAAATCGAGCCCTCTTATCTATTTCATTCTTTAATAAACGAATAGTGCAGGCATGACTGCTTTGTCTTCATTCTAGATGACTCATCAGAGGATGGTAATCAAGGCAATGTTAAACATTAGCAGTCTAGTCAAAACAGGAAATGTTTTCCTTAACATTTTTTTTATTTCAGTAAGAATCACAAACCAATGAAAACCTTTTTTTCCCAGCGTGAATGTGAAAACAATGATTTGCTGTGCTTTTGAACACGCAGATATCTTATTATTTTGTGAACCCCATACTTTCTACATTTTAATAGCCGAATCCACAAAGTGTGTATGTATAAACACACAGTGGTACCTCGAGACACGATCTTAATGCGTTCCGGGACTGAGCTCGTATGTCGATTTACTCGTAACTCAAATGAACGTTTCCCATGGAAATTAACTAAAAACAAATTAATTCGTTCTAACCCTCTGAAAAAACACCAAACACAGGATATTGGATTGGTAAAACATTTTTATTTGTTCTAATTCGCCATCTATTAACAAAATAACAAATAACTAGTGGTTTAATAGTACAAAAGTGTGTTTAATAATACAGACGCTCCCCTACTTACGAACGCAATTGGTTCCGAGCGATTGTTCATAAGTTGAATTTGTTTGTAAGTTGATTCAGTGCTATATTTTGTATTATAATTGATGTTTAAGGCCTATATAAGTATATTGAAGGTTGATATAAGTGCATTTGTATGTTTAAGGCTTGTATAAGTAACACGCATTGGTTTGTACTGAAGAAAAAAACATTTAATAAAATGGAGAGAATATGTACAGTACTGTAGAGAGAGAGATTTATGTATTAGAAACTGGCCAAAAGAAGCGACCTAATGACGATTGCACAGTTTTCTTCTTTTTTTCATCATAAATGATGCGGTAGCACTGTATGGCATCATTCAATTGATTTGCAAACTTTGTGCAACGTTCAATATTTGGGTCCTGCTGCTCGATCTTTCTGTTTATAAATGGTACTGAATGTGCAACGCTCACCACTCTCACGCGCATCAAGCTTCGTTATTATTGCCACTCGTTTCAAATGAAATGGCTTGCCTCTTCCTTGCAACTCCCTCAATAGAAGCCTTTAGCTTTTTACCAACCATATTCAATATTGGATGCATGAGATATTTAATGATACAAATGAAAAAGGTTCTTTGCTCACTGGAGATACATTCACGCGCTTCCGCATTGCAACGAAGAAGAAGGTAGATGCTGGGTGAGCTGAGCTCTCACAGCGCCAGGCGTCGGTATTAGCGGCGGAAAGAAGTACTACTCCGAAAAAGGCGCGAAATACAAAATTGGACTTGCGAACATTTTTGGACTTAAACGCAATTTGCAGACATGTTCGTATGTACCGTTGTTCGTAAGTTGAATGTTCGTAAGTAGGGGAGCGTCTGTACTAAAATTAGAGGGATTTCGCAGAGGGGAGACAGAGAGGGACAGAGAGAGGGGGGAGACTGGAAACATAACATAAACAAATTTAAATGAACTTGGATTACGAAGCAGACACACTCAAAAATAAATTTAATCTAACTTAACACTAAACTTAATTCTAATTTTGTTTTAAATTTGTATACCTTTCTTCTCCAGGGTTGGCTCTATTTGCCCCACCTCCACCCTGAAGTTCAGATGCAACCTATCGAGGGTTTTTTGCTTTTATCTTCCCTTCAAAATATTTCGAAAATGATGCACACAAATGTCCTCACAATAGGATAATCCACGACCACTTGCCAACTTGCCTGGGAAGTAGTATTCCTCTCGTATTAGCGAACAAGCTCCGCCATTCGCACTGACTAATGGGGAGAAAAACACTGAAAAAATGCAACAACCTCCGCCCAGTGCTCGTAGAGACATTACACGAGGGAGTTGTGACCAGAAAAAAAGGGAAACAATAGGCATATATATACATAAATATATATATGTACATATATATACATATATGTGTGTATATATATATATATATATATATATATATATATATATATATATATATATATATATATATATATATATATAATATATAGAGAGACAGAGAATGGACAACTAAAGGGAGTGCCTTTTATTGACAATAGATACAATGTTTATCCCAGAAATCTGAGATGCAGCCCTCGGACAAGACGGCCATTCATGCTTCCTGACCTCCGAACCTGTCGGTCAGACACAATTAGACACTGAGATAATATTACCTTTTCATCATGCCTCCAACTAACGGACTGAAAAAAATGACTTCATCCTTTATTATGCCCATTTTTTATACAGTTTGACCTAAAATCATAGCCTGAATTATGGGACTTCTGTCTGAACAACACATAGAAGAACTCTTTCAGGCTTTGTTTGTAGAAGATTGGATTATTATAATGGTATATTTACTGTTTTTAGCAAAGAAAACTAATTAGGACTATGCACCTAATCCCCCGCAAGGAAAAAAAAACAGATTACACTGGTCATTAACTGGTTTCTACACTACAGTGAATTCGGCTGAGTCAGTGGATAGACTTCAAAATGAGATAAAATAAGATGTGTCATCTAAATACGGGAAAGATGTAATCATTTTCACCTGAAAAAAAGGAAAGGTCAAAAAATGAGTGCTTACCTTAGTCTAATGTCATTGAATGCTCTAAGCAACCCAAATTTCTTGGTGTAATTTTTGATTTGAACTTGAACTTCAATAGCTATCTAAAATGTATCACTTAATCTGCCTACTACCACCTAAAATATAGGCAGAATTACGAGACCTCTGTCTAAACAAGACATGGGAAAACTCATCCATGAAACCCTTTTTTGCAGATTGGTTTTGTTGCAATGGCATACTGTGGTAACTCGTGATATGAACTTAATGCGTTCCGGGACTGAGCTCGTATGTTGATTTACTCGTAACTCAAACAAACGTTTCCCATAGAAATGAACTAAAAACAAATTAATTAATTTGTTCCAACCGTCTGAAAAAACACCAAAAACTGGATTTTGGATTGGCAAAACATTTCTATTTGTTCTAATTCGCCATCTGTTAACAAAGTAACAAATAACTAGTGGTTTAATAGTACTAAAATGTGTTTAATTGTACTAAGATTAGACGGATTTGGCAGAGGGGAGAGAGAGAGGGAAATAGACTTTTTGCAACGCGCTCGTAACATAACATAAACAAATTTAAATGAACTTGGATTACGATGCAGACACACTCAAAAATAAGTTTAACCTAACCTTGCACTAAGCTTAATTCTAATTTTGTTTTACATTTTTATACCTTTTATTTTCCGGGATTGGCTCTATTTGCCCCGCTTCGACCCTGACTTTCAGATGCAACCTATCTATCAAGGGTTGTTTGCGTTTGTCTTCCCTTCAAAATATTCTGAAAATGATGCACACAAATGTCCTCACAATACGATAATGCACGACCACTTGCCAACTTGCCCGGGAAGTAGTACTCCTCTCGTATTAGCGAAAAAAACTCCGCCATTCGCAACGACTAACGGGGAAAAAAAACAGAAAAAAATGCAACGCTCCGCCCAGTGCTCACAGAGACATTACACGAGGGAGTTGCGGGGAGAGAGACAGTGCCCATGATGTTCTTATGAGCAGCCTCTCGCGTCCGCTGTATGCTCGTATATCAAAATTTGTCTCGTATCTCAAAATAAATATTTGCTATAAATTTTACCCGTATCTCAAATTGCTCTTATGTCGGGGCACTCGTATGTCGAGGTATTACTGTGTTTACAAGTTTTAGCAAAAGATGACTCAGGATGCTGCTGCTGGAGTCCCCAGAAATAAAAGGAAAATGGACAATATTACACCGGCCATGAAATGACTTTGTCAGAGGATAAACAATAATATGTTACTGCTCCCAAACAAAACACTTAATGGTCTAGCTAACAGGAAGTGCATAAAAATGACCGCGCCTATTAAATTGTGCCTCATCTCTCAGCAGCGTGTGCATGGTAAACCCAGGAAATTCCCCCACTTCTTTCATGGCACACTAAGTTTAAAACGCCTTTGTCTGGCACTGTGAACCTTCAGGCTTGCGTCACCATGGAAAATAAAAGTGGTTAATTTAGCGAGTGAACAGTGCACTGTGTCTTCGGCGACTTTAACTTTTTTTTACCATACCCAAACATGGTCTGACCTGGAATTCCCGTTTAAAGGCTCATTCCTGGATGAACATGGAGTGTTTATTTATAGGTCCAGTGCTGACATCACCATGGTGGATGAAAACTACAAGTGAAGGCAGGAATTATTAGATGTTTCAATGAAGGATACAATCTTACTGCCATTAATAACTCTTTATAGAGTATGCACTATTATCGTAATTTAAAAAAAATGATAGACATCCAATTATGCGGCTTGTTTCAACTTTCTTTTTGACTTGTAACGAGTTCATCTCTAGTAGTCCTTTCATATCAGTCATTTCATAAACGACTTAATATAAAAATGTGTCTGTTTTGCATCATGGCTGTATCAAATGCCTTAAAATGGGATTAGATTAGATTATATAACTTTATTCATCCCATAATCGGGAAATTTAATTGTCACAGGAGCAAGAGGGTGAGAACACAGACAGGAACAGACATTTTAGACATGAATAAATAGGTAATAAATAACTTAATAAATACATTATATATATATATATATATATATATATATATATATGTATATATATATATACATACAGTGGTACCTCGACATACAAGCACCCCGACATACGAGCACCCCGACATACGAGCATTTCGAGATATGAGTAAAATTTCAAGCAAATAATTATCTCTGGATACGAGACAAATTTCGAGATACGAGAAAGCCAGGTGGCCAAGACATGAGAGGCTGTTTATGATTTTAGCGCAGTCTTTTTTGCCGCATCTCTTTCGTGTATAACAGATATCTACGAGCACTGGGCGGAGCTATGCATTTTTTTCAGTGTTTTTTTCCCCCGTCACTCAGCGCAAATGGCGGAGCGATCTCTACTACGAGGAGTATATATTACTTCTCGTTGGCAAGTAGTTGTGCGTTATCCTATTGTGAGGACATTTGTGTGCATCATTTTCGGAATATTTTGAAGGGAATACAAAAGCAAACAGCCCATCGATAGTAAAAGTCAGGTTGGAGGCGGGGCAAACAGAGCCAACCCGGCCGGAAGAATGGTATAAAAATGTAAAACAAAATTAGAATTAAGTTTAGTGTAAGGTTAGATTAAACTTATTTTTGAGTGTGTCTGCACCGTAATCCAAGTTCATTTAAATTTGTTTATGTTATTAAACGAGCGTGTTGCCGTGCAAAAAGCGCCCCCCCCCCTCTCCGCCCCCTCTCTCTGTCCGTCCGTCTCTCTCTCTCCCCCCTTCGAAATCTGTATAATTTTAGTACTATTAAACACATTTTAGTAATATTAAACCACTAGTTATGTGTTACTTTGTTAATAGATGGCGAATCAGGAGAAATAAAACATTTTTTTCAATCCAATATCCTGTTTTTGGTGTTTTTTCAGAGGCTTGGAACAAATTAATTTGTTTTTAGTTCATTTCAATGGGAAACGTTCGTTCGAGTTACGAGAATATCGACATACGAGGTCAGTCCCGGAACAAATTAATCTCGTATCTCGAGGTACCGCTGTATATATATACATATTCACACATACATATATATAAAATACATACGGTTGGTTTTAATTAGTCTTAATTAGTCTTATTGTCCCTTTAAGAAACTTGGTGACACCCTCTGTCCCTCGTGAACGTAATGAAGGGGGCCTTCAGTATTTTATTTTTGTTATTGTTTTTAGAAGTCAGTTGTTAGAGTTACATTTTACTAATACCAATTCAGGGTGTCCCCAGCCTGGTCCCCTTGAGTTGGCTGAGGTAGGATCCAAACCTACTTACACCCTACCACCCAAGTGGGATGGCTGACAACTAATAAAAGATCTTCATTGGCTGCTACCCTCCCACTCTTGCTGGAGTGGACGTCTACTAGTGTCGGACTCGTTTCAATTCACAGCTGAATGATGAACATTGAACATTCGTTAATTTTTCTCTCCTGGTCAAAAGAATTGGGCGTTGATAGCCATCAATGGCACTGAAATACGCTGCTAAGGTTTTTACTGTTTTTTCTCCACAGACTACAACGATGACGGACAGATAGCAGAGAGAGAGGAAGGTGAACATGTCATTTTTTGGTTTTAATTTCGGCAAAAAGAAAGAGCAAGGTAAGCTTGATGAAATTTCTCTTTCAGTTTTTTTAGGGTTCATTATTTCCTTTTTTTGCTCTTAGAACTTGAGAGGAAACTAAGGGCAAATGACCGAGAATACAACCTCTCCTTTAAATATGCTGTAAGTGTCAATCATGGTTATTATTTTCTCCAAACCATTAAGTAGCTATCAAAAACTGTCAACTAAGTCAGGAAAATTTGTTTGACATGCTTCCTGTTCACCAGACGAACGCCATCAAGACCTCCAAGTATAACTTCTTCACCTTCCTACCTCACAACCTTTTTGAGCAGTTCCAGAGAATTGCTAATGCCTACTTTCTTTTCCTGCTGGTGCTCCAGGTAGGCCAGAAAAGCCTTTTGAACATTCCTAAAAAGTAATGAAAACACTGGATATGTTGTCATTACCGCAGAGTTTTTACATCCTGGTTTTATTTCCCGTTTTACTGCAGATCGTTTAGGTAACTGGTTTGTAGTGCGAAAATCATTAACTCAGTCGCCTAAAGTCCTTTGCAAAGAAGTGTTACTCATATTACATATTGTTTTACGGGGTTAGGGTCTTACCATGAATAAGTTGATAAAAAAGACCATAGTACATTATATCAATTGCATTTTTTTCCCAGTGTAGTCCTCCCTCGATTATCACGAATTCACTTCTTCTTTTTCTGCTGGGACAAGCTCCAGTAACTCCCTCGAGCCTTGCAAGGATGCAAGGTCACAGATGTAAAAAAAAAAGTAGCAAATTGCTTTGGATTTAAAGGGAGTACTCTACAATATATTAATTTGGCTATGCTTGGAATTTACTTTGGTGGGTGTTTGTTCTCGCTGAATGCTCCTGTAGTTATTTCACTTCGATAAACTCTGCTACTAAGGGTAGTAGACAAATCTTCATCCCCTCAAATCCATTTTGACTGGGACTTGGACACAAAATAAATTGGATATGTTATAATTAATGGCATTAATGGCAACCAAATTGTTTATTTTCTTCTGTTGCTGTTTTTTTTAAAGCAGAACAATTGTTTTGGCAGTAACATTTTTTGCGAATGTAACACCTTTAACTATAAACCAATACAAATGTGCTTTTGAGCAGGAATAAATATATTAGGGTTGCAAATAATGAATACTCTAATCAGCAAAATAATTGTTGCATTGATGAAAACACTTATTACTTAATTTTGGGGGTGTGGAATCCAAATCTGACCTTTTCTTGGGCAGTGCAATATGGAAAAATTGTATCACAATATGTGCCTTTATTTTACCAGGAACACTCCCACCCTTTCACTACCGCATTCTGCTGTTGTTCACTTCTAGCCTTTCCTCTACAAGAACAGTAGAGTGTTGACAAAAAAGGCACCCAGTCAGTCAGGTCATAGAGGGTCATACAACGACATCTACAGAATTTTTAATTTAGTGCACACAAAATACACACTGACTGGTTGGGCGCCCCCATCCATTTTGGAGAAAATTTTAGACTTTTAAGTGCGTCCTATAGGTGTGAAAATTAGGTATTTCATCTCATCTCATTTTCTGAACCGCTTTATCATCATTAGGGTTGCGGGGGGTGCTGGAGCCAATCCCAGCTGACTACGGGCCATAGGCGGGGGACACCCAGAATTGGTCGGTGGCCAGCTGATTGCAGGGCACAAGGAGACGGACAACCATGCACACTCACACCCATACCCATACCTAGGGGCAATTTAGAGTATCTCAATCAACCTACCATGCATGTTTTTGGAATGTGGGAGGAAACCGGAATACCCGGAGGAAACCCACGCAGGCCCAGGGAGAACACGCAAACCCCACACAGATGGACGTAACCTGGATTCAAACCCAGGACCCCAGAGCTGTGAGGCCGACGTGCCAACCACTCACCCCACTGGTGACCGCTCATTTTATTTTTGAACTGACTTTAAATTGACCTACGACAAATGTCGTATAAACAGAAGCAGCAATAAATAGTATATTAATATATTATATGATGATACATTATTTAATACCCATATTGGAAAGAATTGTGTTGTATGTGTTCTCTGTGGCTTAAACATTTTGCTTGTTTCAATTTTCTTGCAAGCATTACTCACACATAGTTGCCACAGGAAGCAAATTAGAGTCTTACCTATTGGTAGTACAATGTTATATGGAATCACAAAATGTAGCAAGTAAATGCACATTGTGTGTCATTTGTTGGCCAAAATGTGCATTGAAGAAACATCAATTCATGATGACAATGACAATACACATGCAAAATCTGAACAGGAGATTTAATATCCTTTTGGCAATACATATTGTCATATCATAGAGCAGGCGGCCCGGTGGAGCGAGTGGTTAGCGTGTTGGGCTTACAGCTCTGGGGTCCTGGGTTCAAATCCAGGTCATGTCCATCTGTTTGGAGTTTGCATTTTCTCCCTGCGTGGGTTTCATCTGGGTACTCCGGTTTCCTCCCACATTCCAAAAACATGCATGGTAGGCTGATTGGACACTCTAAATTACCCCCAGGTATGGGTATGACTCCATGGTTGTCCGTCTCCTTGTGTCCTGAGATCGGCTGGCCACCGATTCAGGGTGTCCCCCGCCTCTGGCCTGGAGTCGGCTGGGATAGGCTCTAGCACTCCCGTGACTCTAATGAGGATAAAACGGTTCAGAAAATGAGACGAGATGAGATTAACTTTGGTATAACTTGTTATTTTCGATTAGGTGATTCCTGAGATCTCATCACTTTCCTGGTTCACCACAGTGGTACCTCTGGTGCTTGTTCTATCAGTCACTGCTGCCAAGGATGCCACTGATGATATTGTAAGCTCCTCGCTCACCTTCATCGTTATACCAGGAATCTATGTAAGCCTAGCACGTCCTTTTAGTCAACGTCTGCATATTTAGGGGGAAATCTCTAATTGCGTCACCCTGATTGCATAAAACGTCGCTCCTTCCCCTTTTTTATGGTGAGTTGCCGTCATAGCAACTCAACTGCGTCCGTTGGCTCATGACCTTGTACTATTTAATGGTTTACAAGCACTAATCACAGGAGCATGAAACTATGAAACTAAATAACATGACGTCATGGTTTAAACATTATCTCAGGGGAACAGTGAGTTTAATGAGCGGGAACACGGAAACGCGGCAAAATACTTATCTTGTGTTTACTTTCAGAATCGCCACCGAAGCGACAACCAAGTCAATAACCGAAAAGTCCAAGTTCTCATCGATGGAAAGTAAGTCGTTAAAAAAATGATCACGTTCAATCCCACGGACCCCCAATGGGAAATGGAAGGGTCTGGCAGCAATCTTTTGATTGCTGCTAGCCCCTTCCATTTGAAATGGATTGCATGTACAACACTATTAATAATGCCGATTAGGTCAGTGTAATATTTAAACGGGCTCAAGCAAAGTAAGGGGTGCAGAAATCAGCCCAGAAACTTCTATTAAGCAGTAGCACGATTGCGATCCAATGCCCATTTTTGTCCATTTCAATTTCCTGAAATACAAACACTTCATTTGTTTTGTCATCAAACTAAACATCCTGCTTCCTCTCCACAGACTGCGTGGCGAGAAGTGGATGGATGTGCAGGTCGGTGACATCATCAAGCTGGAAAACAATCAGTTTGTTACAGTAAGGCAACTTTGTATAACATTACTATTTTAAATTGCAAAATTACACGATTTGAGAGGTTTATACAGTAAACTATACTGTAAACTCAATACATAGCGAGCCTTTTCCCATGATTCTCCCCTAAAATTTAGAAACATTTAAAATTAACCAATATTTGGTCCAATATTATTTATCTGATTCACATATAGAAAAATTCAAGCTGTCAACATTTGACCGAAAATCTCTTTCATTTCCAGTTGGAAATTCAACACTTAAAACACACACACTTAAACCTTTCCATTCACTTTTTTGCAGACCCACAAAAATATCCAGAATTGATAATCTTTTTCCCCAAAACCTTAAACAAAAGTGACCTAAAATTGTCTAAAACAGGAATAAGAAACTTATGGCTCGAGAGCCTTATGTCGCTCTTTTGATGGGTGCATATGGCAAACTGTTATGATTCGGCAAGCCGATTAAAAGATGGATCCACAACAACTAAGGAACAAATGAGTCGATATTCACAAAAACTAGAATTTATTAAACAATAAGAGCGCGACAATAAATGCGAGTATCAAAAGGAGTTAACAAAACAGCGCGACCGAGGCGGCAAATAAACTAAGAATCAAAAAGTACAACAGAACAGCATGACCTAGTCGGCGAATAAACTAAGATTTTCAAGTTTTGAAAACATAAAATACAAACGTCAAAATCTCGGGTAAGTCACAGAGTCGTGTTGGACAAGCAGGACGGTAAGCAAGGGCAAGGCACGCAATACTCCGACAATCCGCTGGCTGTGCCGGCTGTCATCAAATACTGGATGTGTCAATCAGCTGCAGGTGTGCTAATCCCACGCCACCTCGTTGGCTTAATCAGCTGCTGAAAAGATACGTCACTGTAGGCAACAGAATATGACAACCTCCAGCGCCACTATAATCATATTTTTTTTTTCAGTAGATTCCTGGGTGCATACACTCCGTGATTAGCAACAATGCAACAATGTCAAAAAAATTCAGAGACTTTTTCTACTTTAAATGTGGTGGAATGACAAAAAAAGATGCACATGTATTTTTATTTTCTGAAGGAATAACATTTAAAAATATGAAGTGTTTATGGCTCTCTTTGTTAAAAAGGTTCCCGACCCCTGTGCTAAAACCATCGCAAAGTGCCCCAAAACTAAGAGGGTCATGACTTGGAAATACTCAAATCTACAGGAGTTGCTTCCTTTGAAACCATCTCCAAATTAACAGGAAGTTACTCAAAATCATCAGGCATTACCCCAAAACAAAAGAAGTGACTTGGTATTACCCCCAAATCCATATAAAGTGACCTGCCAAATGAACAGGATGTAACGCAAGATAATAAGGGATTACCCTGAAACAAAGTTCCCTCTAATTTTTTGTTGGTCTGAGCAGAAAGACAACCTCCCTGAGCGCACTGAGTACCAGTGTGAGCGACATCATCGGTACTCGGATGATTCGCCTAAAGACGTTTCGCCGACGGACGTTTGACAGACGGGCAGGTCGCCGAATGGACGTTCCGCCGAACGTTCATTCGGCCGAACGGAGGTTTCGCCGAAACGGGATTCGAACGCTCGCCCCGCCGGATCGTGTGTGTACAAGTTTTTCAACCTCGGCCCGCGGGCCATATACGGCCCGTTAGGATTTTTAATCCGGCCCGCCGCCGGTGTTGTCCAAATTATAGTAAAAATCAATGTTCGTCTACCATCAATGGCAGCCCGGGAATAAGCACTCTTGGGCGGGCATGGCAGTCCGGGAATAAGCACTCTTGGGCAGGCAGATGTAGCAGAACCGAGCCGTAAAATGACAGCAATCGGGTCAAATCCATCCTAAAACAGCATTTAATGATTAAATACAAATACTGGATGATATCGCGATGGAGGCAAAAAAACGTCTATAGACGTCCATTCGCCAAACGGCTCAAAATGCTCTCAAATTCGGTCAAATCCAGCTGAAAACAGCGTTTAATGATTAAATACAAATACTAGTATTTGTATTTAATCATTAAACTAACAAATACTAGTACGACCTGTCCGTCTGTCAAACGTCCGTCGGCGAAACGTCTTTAGGCGAATCATCCGGTCACAACATCATCATTGCTCGCTATGGGCACACCAGTATCACACCTGCCACAAGCAGGTGCATGTCAATGTTCCCTCTAATTTTTCATGTAAAACATGCTGTAAAACACGAAAAACATGAGTGGACAGAGCTACTGCCACTGGCTGCCACTTAAACGGCGCCATCATGGGGAAAGGGGTAAAAAAAATAAAAAATAAAAAATAAAAATAATAATAATAATAAAAAAAATTCGATTTTTTTTTACTGCGCGCCATATGATTGCTACTGCGCAGAGAAGACGAGAGTAGTGCGCAATTGCGCACGCGCGCAGCTTAGAGGGAACATTGCCCTGAAATTAGAAATTGTAAGTGACTTGGAATTGCCTCCAAATTACATGACCAAACCAACAGAAAGTGATTTAGCCTCCGAATTAACAGGAAATCCACTGGGTTGTCAAGACCAGCATTATTGCATTCACACACAATTTCTCCAGAAATTCTGTAATAGAGCTGGGTGATATGACAAAAATTGTTATCACAATATAAGGAAGAAAAATATATATGTATATGTATATGTATATATGAATGCCTCCAGGTACAACATTTTTTATATGCAAATGAGTAACTCGAGATACGAAAAATATCCAAGTTACGAAATCCCCCAAAAAGTAAATGCATTTTTTTTATCCGTTATTTTATTTTGAAAATATTGTCGCGGATGCATTGATTCTCACTTTAGAGACCTTGCTACCCTCTATTGGGCTCTCATTTCATAGCGAGATCCCGGATACCAGCGGCTGAAATGAGTTTCCTCCGCTGGATGTCCGGACTCTCCCTTAGAGATAAGGTGAGAAGTTCACTCATCCAGGAGGGACTCGGGAGTAGAGCCGCTGCTCCTCCGGATTGAGAGGAGCCAGATGAGTTGGCTCGGGCATCTGATCAGGATGCCCCCTGGACTTCTCCCTCGGGAGGTGTTCCGGGCACGTCCCACCGGGAGGAGGCCACGGGGCCGACCTCGGACATGCTGGGGAGACTATGTCTCCCCACTGGCCCGGGAACGCCTTGGGATACTCCCGGAAGAGCTGGGTGAGATGGCTGGGAAGAGGGAATTCTGGGCCTTCCTGCTGAAGCTGCTGAAGCTGCTGACCCCGCGACCTGACTTCGGATAAAGCGGGAGAAGTTGAGATGAGATGAGATGAAAAGCATTCAATTAAATTCAATTGGCTGTCTCACAACAACCATTATCCATGTTTCAAGATTATCTCTTAAATACCTGTCCACCTTGGCTAAATGCTCCCCTTATTAATGATAGCAATTCCCCTTATTAAGCGATCAAAAACCATACAAATGCAACGTGGCACATATTTTCACACACACACACACACAGAAAGGGCACACGTAAAAGTCTAAAATGTATATAGTACTACAAAGTGGCCGGCTTTCAGCCCTGGTAGAATGGGCTCCAATGTTCCCTCTAATTTTTCGTTGGTCTGAGCAGAAAGTCAACCTCCCTGAGCGCACTGAGTACCAGTGTGAGCGACATCATCGGTACTCGGATGATTCGCCTAAAGACGTTTCGCCGACGGACGTTTGACAGACGGGCAGGTCGCCGAATGGACGTTCCGCCGAACGTCCATTCGGCGACCTGTCCATTTTTCATGTAAAACACGAAAAACATAAGTGGACAGAGCTACTGCCACTGGCTGCCGCTTAAACGGCGCCATCATGGGTAAAAAAAAAAAAAAATCCGATTTTTTTTTTACTGCGCGCCATATGATTGCTGCTGCGCAGAGAAGACGAGAGTAGTGCGCAATTGCGCACGTGCGCAGCTTAGAGGGAACACTGATGGGCTCTTGCCGCCATCTGGGAGACAAACACGAGTATTACGTCTCCTGCGGAGGGAACTATTTCAGCGGCGCAGGGCACATTTTCGCTGGGATTTTGGACCATTATATACATTTTAAAACAGTAATAAATCATTTTCCTATAATTTTCTCTCATTTTTGTGTGTTTCTCACATCTTTCCTACAAAATTGGGAAAATTTGACCAATTTTAAAGGGTTTAGTTGGCAGTTGTGTGAGGACCATGGAACGAATTAGAGAATCTAGATATAAAGTATTACTGCTTCACTTACGAAATTTTCAAGTTAGAAAAAAAAGTTCTGGAACCAATGAATTTCATAAGTAGAGGTACGACTGTATATCAGTCTATTAATAATTACCACGATAACTAACATCTTGTTTGTTGTTCTGTTGTGCAATAAAGATAAGACACTTACACTAAGAAAAGTAAAGAATAAAACCTGCAGAAATGT
This sequence comes from Stigmatopora argus, assembly GCF_051989625.1. Classification (NCBI taxonomy): domain Eukaryota; kingdom Metazoa; phylum Chordata; class Actinopteri; order Syngnathiformes; family Syngnathidae; genus Stigmatopora; species Stigmatopora argus. Next base: position 17,560,709 of record NC_135391.1, read on the forward strand.
TGTCTTTATTTTTTTAAATTTGACTTCAAACTAAAAGTTGCTGTGCAATATGAAATAAATAAAATGATCAACTGAAAACATTGGCAAGCAGACTATTTTCAGCCTTACAAAAAGAAACAGTGTAAATTTACCTCATATATGGCCATTTACAAAAAAAATAAAAAATAAAAGTTGGAATTTTAGATTTTTGGAACGTTTTCAGAACATTTACATAAAATGGGGAAACGCCTTGCTATCAAGTAAGGTAAATATTCCAGGCTGCCCTCAAAAGAGGACAGTCCTTTAACTTTCACATTTCAATAAGGCTGCTCTTTGCGCTCAGGTAATAAAAAGGCTTTAAAAAAAGAAGAAAGAAAACGCCTAAGAGAATTCACTTGGATCTTTTTGTTGGTCGGCTTAGTGTTGTTCTGCATCTCATAATCACTTATTTTGGTTGTGCCTCCGTGTTAGCCTCCATTGCTAACATGCTAAAAACACATTTCCTCATCATCCTCTTCTTCTCTTGAGCGTTGGAATGGAACTACCATTCATCTCGCAACGGCATCTCATTCTCTGTGGTGGTCATTTGGTGTAATTGCAGTTTAAAATGATTGAATTTTTATCAAATGTTTTTAATATTATCGTTGACAAAGATTATTTCACCATAATTATCATTATTGTTTTATCACCCAGCTCTATTCTGCAATATGCTATTGTAATAAAAAAAATGAAAGCGTATTATTTTTCCTTCAGGCTGACCTCCTCCTGCTGTCCAGCAGTGAACCGCTTAACCTGGTTTACATCGAAACGGCTGAGCTAGACGGGTAACTTTTTGTCTTGGTCCACCACTTGTCATTTTCTGTGACTTTTTCTCTCCATGCCCTCAGCGAGACAAACCTGAAGGTCCGTCAGGCCCTGCCGGTGACCGGGGACCTCGGAGATGATGTCTTCAAGCTGGCAGACTTTAATGGTGCAACCAAAAATAAGAAAAGTGGAATGTATTCTGGATTTTTGGGAAACTCCTTACGTTTGTGTCCCAAAGGGGAAGTCCACTGCGAGCCCCCCAACAACCGTCTGGATCGCTTCACAGGGACGCTGGCTTTTGCTGGGCAGAAATACGCACTGGACAATGAAAAGATTCTGCTGCGAGGGTGTACCCTAAGGAACACCGAGTGGTGTTTTGGACTGGTTCTGTTTGGAGGTGGCGTCTTCTTGGAACTATCGTCATCATGTAGCATTTTTAAACACAGCTTGAATCCACTTTTGTTTTTTGTTTTTTTGTGTTTTTCATTCCAGGCCCCGAGACCAAACTGATGCAGAACTGCGGCAAGAGCACTTTCAAGAGGACTAGCGTGGATCGTCTGATGAACATCCTTGTCGTTTGTGTGAGCCACCTCTTCCATTTGATATTAAAAACATATATTACAAGTTTGAAAATACAAAATGAAAACTATTGAAAATGAGCAAATCCACAATGTATTATTTTTAACACGTTTCCTCATCAGTCAATGTTTGTTTATGTAGATATTTGGCTTCCTGGCATTTATGTGCACCATCCTGGGCATTGGGAACTACTGCTGGGAGCTGGGAGACGGCTCGGCGTTCACCCCCTTCCTGCCCAGGCAGAACGACAACGGCGCCGGCTTCTCCTCCTTTCTCACTTTCTGGTCATACGTTATCATCCTTAACACCGTGGTGCCCATTTCACTCTATGTCAGGTCAGACCAAAGTGACCTCTTAACTATTTCTTTTTAACTATGCCAGTAGGTAAAGCCTACAGGAGGCAGAAGTTATGTATTTGTTGTGTGTCAGTATGTTTGTGCTCAAAAATAACTCAAGAACGTAATATGCAACTGAAGATGTACCGTATTTTCACACCTGTAGGGCGCACTCAAAACTCTCAAATGTTCTCTAAAATGGACGGGGTGGCGCCCAATCAGTTGGTGCGCCTTGGTTATGCACAAAATTCAATATTTTGCATGACCCTGACTGCTTGACTTGCGGACAATGGACCCATGGCCACAAGAAGACAAAGGACTTGGACTAAAACGCTCATTTGCCAGTTTTTATTTATTTATATCAAGCGGAGAGGAACTATTTTCACTCTGAGTACGGTATTTAAAGTCATTACATTTTTAAATATTTACATCATATTTAGATATTGATACTTTACATCCTTTTGACATGCTTATAGCCATAATATTTCATAAATATACACTGATAAATGTACTTTTGTAGTTCTGCATAGGCACGAAAACATGTATTGTGTTAATTATAATGGGTGTGATCCTACTTCGCGTTTTTTCGTTTATCCTGTCTACATTAACCGCAATATTCGAGGGATTACTGTATTATCAATTTTGCTAAATATGATTGTAATTCCCCTGCGACAGAGATGATCTTATTTTGAGGTGATGAGTTTACTAGTCACTAGAAGTAAAAAAATTCTTGTTAACTCAGGAACGGCTTGCAAGATATGTTTGGAATATAAAACAGAAGGTTATTTAATTTGGAAGAATAAATTCAAAGGTAGCCACCCAATGGTGCGATGGTTCTTCCCCTTGACGTTGGTCTGTGTGATAGTGAGCGTGAGTATTTGTCTGTCAGTCTTTGTACCCTATGGCTGACTGGCGACCAGTCTAAGGTGTTGTCTGCCTTTCGCCCAAAGTCCCCTGGGACAAGCTCCAGTAACCCCCTCGAGCCTTGCGAGGATGCAAGGTCACAGATGTAAAAAAAAAGTGACAAATTGCTTTGGATTTAAAGGGAGTACTCTACAATATATAAATTGGGCTATGCTTTGAATTTACTTAGGTGGATGTTTGTTCTCACTGAATGCTCCTGTATTTATTTCACTTTGATCAACTCTGCTATTGAGGGTAGTAGACAAATCTTCATCCCCTCAAATCCATTTTGACTGGGACTTGGACACAAAATAAATTGGATATGTATCACCATTAATGGGAACCAAATTGTTAATTTTCTTCTGTTGCTGTTTTCTTACAGTGTGGAATTCATTCGCCTGGGCAACAGTTTCTACATCGACTGGGACCGTAAGATGTACTACTCACGCAGTGACACCCCTGCCGAGGCGCGCACCACCACGCTGAACGAGGAGCTGGGTCAAATCAAGTATGTATTCAGTGACAAGACTGGTACCCTGACACAAAACATCATGACCTTCAACAAGTGCTCCATCAACGGCAAGACATTTGGTGAGAGGAATAAAACATTGCTTCAAATAGGCCATCAGGGTTGTTGTTTGTTGTGAAAGTTGGGAAATGTGTCTTTTTTTAACAGGGGATGTTTTTGACTACATGGGACAAAGACTTGAAATCAATGAGGTGGGTTTTATTGTTGTATCTCGTCTTTTAGCCACAATTTAACAGCTGTCAGCCTTGGCATAACATGACAGCTTGATTAGAGCACACTGTAAAACAGGGGTAAGGAACCTATGGCTTGGGAGCCATATGTGGATCTTTTGAAGGGTGCATAAGGTTCACCGCTAACCTGTGAGCTAAACTATGGAAAGCACGAATGAGAACTGAGTCCCGAACTCACCAATAGGAGTGTCATCTTAGCACTAAGGTGCCGACACTACCTTTAGCCATAATTCCATTAATAACAATAATTTGTTTTTTCATTGGACTTTTCTGCATGCATTCTGTCATTGATACTCATTGATTAGCAACAGTGTAACAATGTTATCAAAATGAAATGACGAAAAAATGCACATATTTTCATGTATTTTTACTTTTAAATTCTGAGTATGGCTCTCAAGGAATAACATTAAAAATTATGAATTGTTTATGGCTCTCCCTGTCAAAAACATTCATGTCTCCTGCTACAGCGTGTCCACTCTTTAAAAATCTGTCATGTTATTCATAGATTAGATTAGATTAAACTTTATTCATCCCATCCCTTGCCTCGTGCCCAAAAAGTCAGCTTGGATAGGCTCAAGCCCCCCATGACCCTTGTGAGGATAAAGCGGTTCAGGAAATAATTGAATAAAATGAATAAGCCATATTCCATTGGAGTGATTGGCGAGTGCATACGTTTAGCATCTTAGTAAACGTATGTATGTACACATGCATGTGAACACACACTTTAACAACTTCAAATTATGTTACATTTGGTGAAATATCGACTGTACAATGATTGCCTTTGGCAAGATGTGCGTCTTGGAAGACACGTTTATAGCTCATCATCATCTTCAAAAAAAGATTTTGCACCAAAATGTTTTCATCATTAACGAAAAAAACACTGGGGCTAACAAAAACTTTGTTGTAGACCGTAGTCGGCGTGTAGTGAGTAGTTTGGATAATCCTGCCTTAAACACTGTACTGTAATCTATCTGTTGTATATCTTGGTGCAGCACACTGAGAAGGTGGATTTTTCCTTCAACCCACTGGCTGATCCCCGCTTTACCTTCCATGATCACGCCTTAGTAGAGGCCGTTAAATTGGAAACGACTGAGGTGCATGCCTTTTTCCGACTGCTCGCCCTCTGCCACACAGTCATGGCCGAGGAAAAGAAAGAAGGTAAGGGCACTAATTTTTCACTCATTATTAATTGACCCCCAGCAAATTTTTAAACGACAACCGCTTTAGGGGAGCTGTTCTACCAAGCCCAGTCTCCTGATGAGGGCGCTCTAGTCACTGCCGCCAGGAACTTTGGCTTTGTGTTCCGTTCACGGACTCCAGACAGTGTCTCCATCATGGAAATGGGCCAGCAGCAGACTTACAAACTTTTGGCCATCCTGGATTTCAACAATGTCCGCAAGAGGATGTCTGTCATTGGTAAGCATTCACAGTAGGTTAGTTTTAATGTTGCAATGTTGCTGGGCCATAAATCCATCATATCCAGCATTTTAAAATCATATTAACAATATGACATGATTTAGTATAGTATTTTACTTGTTTATTTGGGTCCGTATGTTTTTTTAGTATGTTTATGTTTAAGATAACTCAAGAACGAATAAAGGGGTTATTAAAACAAACTTTCAGGATTATTTATAATATCAAATACAGATGTGAAAATGTTTGCCTCATTTTATTTTTTGTTTGTTTTAGTTGCTGCCTGATGTGTTATCATTTTTGCAATATATTTTGTCATATTGTCCAGTACAGTATTACCTTGAGATACGAGCATAATGCGTTCCGGGATCGAGCTCACACTCACACTCATACCTAGGGGCAATTTAGAGAGTCCAAACAGCCTACCATGCATGTTTTGGGAAATGTGGGTGGAAACCGTTGTACCCGGAGAAAACCCACACAATCCCGCAGAGAACATGCAAACTTCACACAGGAAGACCGACCAGGGTTCGAACCCAGTACCCCGAACTGTGAGGCCGATGCGCTAACCACTCATCCGACGGGCCGTCACATCATTTTTTTTGACGGGATTAGACGTTACATCCATTTTACCTGGGAGTCCAATTTGCAGTTAATGACTATATTTTAATTTAAATATTTTACAAACTACCACAACATATACAGTAATACCTAGAGATACGAGCTTAATGCGTTCCGGGACCGAGCTCACATGTCGATTTACTCGTATCTCAAATCAAATTTTCCCATGGAAATGAACTAAATACAAACTAATCAGTTCCCACTGACAAAAAATCAAAAACAGGATATTACAATGGAAAATCGTCTTTTTATTTGTTCTAATTCACCACCTACTCCCAAAGTAACAAATACCTATCTAGACGTTATGAGCTCAATACTAAAACTGTATGTACTATAACTGACATTATTCAGTACAGACAGACGGTAGTGTGGAGGAAGGAGAGAGAAACGAACGAGAGAGAGAAAGGTCAGGAGAGAGACTTAATGGCAACGCGCTCGTAACATAACATAAACTTTAAATTTAACTTAATTTAACTTAAAAATACATTTTACATTACACTAAATTTAAGCCATTTTGTGCAATAACCGAGGCAAAGATGTTAATGTACTCCACCGTGGCTTTCCCATCGGAACTTCCTGGCTTCTCCATGCCTCAGAACCGAGTGTTAGTTTTTTTAAATTATCGAACTAGCCACAACTCGCTTTGAAGGGTTTCGCTGGTGTCTTTTCCGGATGCTTGCTTTGCCTTCAAATCCATGTAGATCCTGCTCGCTTTTTCGCTGATTATCAACTCGGTCACGCTATCTCCAGCAAAATGCAGCCTATATGGCCTGGGGCTCGTAGAAATCTTTACACAAGGGAGATGCGGCGAGAAAGACAGAGCGATGCCGTTCTCATAAACAGCCTCTCGCTTACTTGGCCACCCGAACGGCCGCATCGGGAACCATCTCGTATGCTCATATCTCAAATTTGTCTCGTATCTCAAGGCAAACATTTGCTCGGAATTTTCCTCGTATCTCAAATTTCTCGTATGTTGGGACAGTCGTATGTCAAGGTATTACTGTATGGTGTTACCTTCATGTTATACCCAACTTGTGCAGTTTATTGCATTGTCTTCTTTCTAATATTTAGTCCGTAATCCAGAGGGTAAGCTGTCTTTGTACTGCAAGGGAGCGGACACCATCATCTACGAAAGGCTTCATCCCTCCTGCTCTAAATTGATGGATGTTACCACAGAGCATCTCAATGTCAGTATGCAACTCTTAACTCCTCGCATGAAGAAATGATCGATGTCCCTATGTTCCCATTGCAGGAGTTTGCGGGGGAAGGCCTGCGAACGCTGGCGCTGGCCTACAAAGACCTGGACGAGGACTTTTTTCTGCAGTGGTTACAGCGCCACCACCAAGTCAGCACGTCGTTGGACGGGCGCGAGGACAAATTGGAGCAGCTGTACGAGGAGATTGAGACTGACCTGCTGGTAGGCCACTGGCATGTTGCACGTGAAAGTGATGCCGTCAACTAATGCGCATGTGTTTAGTTGCTAGGAGCGACAGCGATAGAAGACAAGCTGCAGGACGGGGTCCCACAGACTATTGAGCAACTAGCCAAAGCTGACATCAAAGTCTGGGTGCTGACAGGCGACAAACAAGGTAGAACAGACTATCAACCTATTATGTGCCATTAACGGTGCTAGGAAATTGGACATCTATTTTTGTGAATGGCAAAGTAAATATTAAATATTCATCTCATCCCACCTCATTTTCTGTTGTGGGGGGTGCTGGAGCCAATTCCAGCTGTCGATAGAAGCGTTGGCCTGAATCGGTGGCCAGCCAATCGCAGAGCACAAGGAGAGAGACAATCATGCACACTCACACCCATACCTAGGGGCAATTTAGAGTGTCCAATCAGCCTACCATGCATATTTTTGGAATGTGGGAGGAAACCGGAGTACCTGGAGGAAACCCACGCAGAACATACAAACTCCACACAGGTCGACGTGACCCAGAGCTGTGAGGCCGACGTGCCACCGGGCTGCACAGTAAATATATTATATTCATTAACTTATTTTTCCTTCAAAAAAAATTAAAATCAAAAATGCAAAATAGGAGAATAAGGTCATTTATTGTCTTTGTTTTTTTTTTGTCAAATATGATACGTATGAAACAGAGACGTTTGGGGGCGTGGGGGGGTGGGGTTCGTTTTTTTCCCACGATAACGCACTCGTAAACGGAACAAACAAATTCAAATTAACTTGGATTAATATATACAGACACTCAAACATACGTTTAATGTAACTTTACACAAAACTGAATTCTAATTTTGTTGTAATCTTTTGTTACCTTCGTTTTCCGGGTTGGCGGTTTGCCACGCCTCCACCCTCACGTTCGCTATCGACCAAAAACAGGATATTGGATTGGAAAAAAATATATATTTCTTATAATTCACCATATATTGACTAAGTAATAAATCACGAGTGGTTTAATAGTAATAAAATGTGTTTAATAGAAGTAAAATTAGACGCATTTTGCGGAGGGGAGAGACAGCGGCATAAATGAAGGCGGGGGGGGGTGTTCGGGGGACTTTATCCACAGCACTCGTAAACGAACAAACAAATTTAAATTAACTTGGATTAATATATACAGACACACTCAAACATACGTTTAATGTAACTTAACACAAAACTGAATTCTAATTTTGTTGTAATCTTTTGTTACCTTCGTTTTCCGGGTTGGCGGTTTGCCACGCCTCCACCCTCACGTTCGCTATCGATGGGCTGTTTGCTGTTGTACTACGTATTCCCTTCAAAATATTCCGAAAATGATTCACACAAATGTCCTCACAATAGGATAACCCACGACCACTTGCCAACGAGAAATAGTCTTGTAGTACATTTTAGCGATCGCTCCGCTGCTCATAAAGACCGGCCCGCAACTCCCTCGTTGAAATGGCTCTGGTCGCAGCCGCTTTGAACGGCGCCTATGAGAGAGAGTTGCGACCAGAAATATTACAAAGAGGGAATTGCGAGCCAGTGCCGCTGATGTTCTTAGGAGCAGCGAACGAGAAGTAATATAATACTCCTCGTATTAGATAATAATAATAACAGGAAATGCAACAGCTGAGCTTACCCACGTATTAATTGTGGGTAAAGTTTTATTCTGAGAAAGAGTACCATTGCCTGTCGGCGTTGTGTGCACGAGTATACATCATTACCCAGAAAGCCCTCTTTTTCCCGCGCATGCGCGTTGTGCGTTTCCTGGTCTGAATAACTCATTCGGTGCTCGTAGATACACGAAAGATATGCAAAAAAGACAGTGCCATGGCCACCTGGCTTGGTCGCATCACGAAATTTTGATCGCATGACGGGCGAATTATTCGATCGAAATTTCCGTCGTAAGACGAGAATATTGTATGACGAGCGGTCGTATGACGAGGTACCACTGTATTATTCAACGAAAGAAAGCAGTCTTTAAATTGAGAGTGATGAGCGGTATTGCAGGGCAAAGGGAAATGAATGAGGTCATTAATTTTTACTATAATTTGGACAACGTCGGCGGGCCGAATTAAAAAGCCTAACAGGCCATATATGGCCCGCGGGCCGTAGTTATGTACACACACTCCAATACGAGCGAATCCGGGGGCGGGGCGAGCGAGCGAATCCGGCGACGAGTAACATGTACACACGCCAATAATACGCAACTTATTGATAATTTTGATATTAGATATTTAGATATTAATGCTCTTACATTGTCAATGCAATTACAAACTCACTCTCTCTCATGATTATAATTTTGAGAGCCAGAGATTACCTGGTTGATCGCTTTCAACAGTAAACTCTCTGTCTCTCTCTCTCTCTCTTTCTCTCTCTGTCATGATTATAATTTTGAGAGCGAGCGAACCCGGCGACGACGAAACGTCCGTTCGACGAAATGTCCGTCGACCAAATGTCTTTCAACAAAACGTCCGGGTACCGTTCTCCCCGGGCCTGCGTGGGTTTCCTCTGGGTACTCCGGTTTCTTCCCACATTCCAAATACTACATGCATGGTAGGCTGATTGGACACTCTAAATTGCCCCTAGGTAAGTGCGTGAGTGTGTATGGTTGTCCGTCTCCTTGTGCCCTTACCATCGGCTGGTGCAGCGATACAGGGTGTCCCCTGCCTATGGCCCGGAGTCAGCTGGGATAGGCTCCAGCACCCCCCGCGACCCTAATGAGGATGAAGCGGTTCAGAAAATAAGATGAGATGAGATAATATAAATGTATATATTTAAAATGATTCATTTTATTTCTTCAATTCAAATAAGCAAGCAAGTTTTCACTGGGGTTATGGGTGGCATGGGATCGATTTCCACTCGTTTGAGATTATGACTGTGGTTGCGAATGGTTGTCTGTCTCTATGACAGACAACTAACTGGCCACCAGTTTCGGGCGTTAGTTTGCCTTTTGCCAAAAGTCAGCTGTGGCTCCAGCAACCAGCGTCCATGAAAAGTATCAGCAGTGTTGAAAATGAATGAATAGATTGCCCCTATGTATGAGTCTGAGCGTGAATGGTTACCCCACTTTTTGTGCTCTACGATCGACTGGTAACCAATTCAGGGTATTCCCTGCCTGCTGCCCATTGTTTTGCTAGGATGGGCACCAACGTCCCCTTTGTAAGGATTAACGGAATGGAAAATGAATGAATGAATATTTTATATTTATATTGTTTGCACTACTTAGTTGAAGTTTACATTTTCCTTCATTATGTTTTACATTCTAAATATTGTTTAATTCAGCCTTTATTTATTTGATATTACATTACATGTATTTATTTAAAAAGAACTTAATTTTCTAATTCCTGTAACTAATACTGTAAGTTCTTTAAAAGAGATATCAAAGTATGGAATGCAACTTATTGGCTTATTTGAGCACTCGTGCATTCTTTATGTTTATTTCGCAGAAACCGCTGAAAACATCGGGTACTCCTGCAACTTGCTGCGCGAGGAAATGAACGACATATTTGTCATTTCCGGCAACTCGGCGGAAGATGTCAAGGAGGAGCTTAGGTAGCTATCACACTTTTTATCCTCCTTTTTTATATTATTATTCTCACTTCGTGCCATTTTATATGTGACAGAAACGCACGCACCTCCATGAAACCGGACGCCGCTGAGGACTGTGCATTAATGCCAAAGAAGACCTTGGGTAAAAGTGCGAAGGAGATTACTGATGAACCAGTGAACGGCGAATACGGCCTTGTCATCAATGGACACAGTCTGGTACATGCTATCAACTTTTTATGCTCACCAGTGTCACAACTAAAAAAAATTTGGCTCCTGATACTGTTTACAATACCCAGCTGTGTTGCAGATGCAGATATATTGTGCCTAGATGATGCTTTTAAAATAATAATAATATTTTAAAACTTAATTACTGCATAATCCCTTTCATGTAAAGTCATTGCTATCACTGCTTAGCTGAATGACTGCCATTGACAGCTAGGCGTCAAATCCAATACCAGCAATTTTTTTCAATCATCCCACTTCTAATCGATTTGACATTTACTCGTTACCAACATCGTTGTTGTTTAATGCTGTTCCATCGATATCAAAATTAGGTCGTAAGTAGCTAATTGTTCTTCACCACTTTTTAAAAGAATATTTTATCAATGTCAAAGCATCCACTATTTACACAGTGGCTTCCATTGATGGCACTCGATGTCCAAACCATTTGGAGAGGAAGTGATGGCAACAAATTAATAAATGTTTTTCCGCTGGGAACCTCCCATCTCAAATGGATTGGATGTGTACTAGTAAAAAAGTCATTGAAATTCACAGGTGAATTTTTCATTTTATTGCCGTAACGACACCAGCGGTAGGGATGGGAATCCTTTTGTCACATTTCACAATACAGACGCTCCCCTACTTACGAACATTCAACTTACGAACAACGGTACATACGAACATGTCTGCAAATTGCCTTTAAGTCCAAAAATGTTCGCAAGTCCAATTTTGTATTTCGCGTCTTTTTCGGAGTAGTACTTCTTTCCGCCGCTAATACCGACGCCTGGCGCTGTGAGAGCTCAGCTCACCCAGCATCTACCTTCTTCTTCGTTGCAATGCGGAAGTGCGTGAATGTATCTCCAGTGTGCAAAGAACCTTTTTCATTTGTATCATTAAATATCTCATGCATCCAATATTGAATATGGTTGGTAAAAAGCTAAAGGCTTCTATTGAGGGAGTTGCAAGGAAGAGGCAAGCCATTTCATTTGAAACGAGTGGCAATAATAACGAAGCTTGATGCGCGTGAGAGTGGTGAGCGTTGCACATTCAGTACCATTTATAAACAGAAAGATCGAGCAGCAGGACCCAAATATTGAACGTTGCACAAAGTTTGCAAATCAATTGAATGATGCCATACAGTGCTACTGCATCATTTATGATGAAAAAAAAGAAGAAAACTGTGCAATCGTCATTAGGTCGCTTCTTTTGGCCAGTTTCTAATACATAAATCTATCTATCTCTCTACAGTACTGTACATATTCTCTCCATTTTATTAAATGTTTTTTTTTTTCAGTACAAACAATGCGTGTTACTTATACAAGCCTTAAACATACAAATGCACTTATATAAACCTTCAATATACTTATATAGGCCTTAAACATAAATTATAATACAAAATATAGCACTAAATCAACTTATAAACAAATTCAACTTATGAACAATCGCTCGGAACCAATTGCGTTCGTAAGTTGAGGAGTGTCTGTACAATTCATGGAACGATTATCTTACAGCATGCCAATACAAATATCATTGATACAAACAAATTATTTCTAAATGGGGTTTTTTGTGAGTCTTTGAAAAAAAATCCTCAGATTGAGTTTATTTTAGTGCAAGGTTTTAGTGTCTCTTTTTTAAAACTGACACTTATGTGGTGTAAAATGTCACCAGCAACCTGTAAACTGTTGGTTCCTTTATTACACAGTGACACATTTTGAAAGCAAGATATCCATTTTGGGGGGCCGCATAATGATAACTTATCGGGATCATGATAAATCACCATACAGTGGTACCTTGGGATACGAGCTTAATGCATTCCGGGACTGAGCTCGTATGTCGATTTACTCGTATCTCAAATAAACGTTTCCCATAGTTGATTAACTAAAAACAAATGAATTAGTTCCAACCCTCTGAAAAAAACAGGATATTGTATTTGAAAAACATTTTTATTTGTTCTAATTCGCCATCTATTAACAGAGTAACAAATAACTAGTGGTTATGATGTTTAATAGTACTAAAATTAGACAGATTTCGCGGAGGGGAGAGAAAGAGACAGAGAGACAGAGAGACTTTTTGCACGGCAACACGCTCGTAACGTAACTAACAAACTTAAATGAACTTGGATTACGATTCAGACACAATCAAAATCACTGAAAAAAATGCAACATTCCACCCAGTGCTCGTAGAGACATTACACAGGGGAGTTGCGACGGGAAAGACAGTGCCCAAGTTGTTCTCAAAAGCAGCCTCTCGCGTTGGCCACACCTGGCTGGTCGTATATTAAAATTTGTCTCGCATATCAAATTAAATATTCGACCAAAATTTTACTCGTATGTCGAGGTATTACTGTACTGATATAGATATTGGGACACCCTTAAACAGCAACATGAATACTAACCATACCATACTAATCCTAACTAAGTTAAAGGTTTTAGCAATTTCCTTTTTTTTGTGGTGGCAGGCGTACGCGTTGGATGGCAGCATGGAGCTGGACTTCCTGCGCACGGCGTGCATGTGCAAAGCTGTGATCTGCTGCCGTGTGACGCCGCTGCAAAAGGCGCAAGTGGTGCAGCTGGTCAAGACATTCAAGCGTGCCGTCACACTTGCAATCGGAGATGGTGCCAATGATGTCAGCATGATTAAAGGTGAGGTGGACATTCTGGGGCAAAAAAAAATGTTGATGATTTTTGTGGTTGCAGTGGCGCACATCGGCGTGGGCATTTCAGGCCAGGAAGGCATGCAGGCGGTGTTATCCAGTGACTATTCCTTCGCTCAGTTCCGTTTCCTACAGCGCCTCCTGCTGGTGCATGGCCGCTGGTCCTACCTCCGCATGTGCAAGTTTCTGCGCTATTTTTTCTACAAGAACTTCACCTTCACCTTCGTTCATTTCTGGTATGCCTTCTTCTGTGGCTTCTCAGCACAGGTGAGAGCGCCAATTATGTGTGCTAATAGTTATTTGCCAGGGATTATATACACTGTTTAAAAAAAGAGGTTTTCAGAAGTAAAACAATTTCACTTGAATATTCAGATTTTCATGGAAAACAGTCAAAACTCAAATGTTTAAGCAAACTGGACTCCATTTAAGTAATCTGAACGTCTAGTAACCCTTTCATGCACGAATTATGACTCCTTTATGAATATTTACCGTATTTATTTACGTGAAGCCGCTTTTGTCGGACAAAAAAATGATGGCTGAATTGAGGGTACAGCTTATATGCTCATAAAAAGTCAACATGCACGAAACTGCAAGTTGACAACGCCATACCACCATAACGTCATGACGCAAAACAATGCGGCCGATACGGTAATTTATTTCAAAATAGAGAAAAGATAAAGAGATAAAACGCTAAACAAAACTTATTTTGACGTCTATGAATGAAATTCAAGAAAAAAAACTCACTTGTGCCCGTCACTGCTCGCTCGGGGCGCCGCCATCTTAACTAGGGCACTGCCGTCTTACCTAGTTACATGTGCTCTGACTGGCCAGACGCGAGTAGCCTTGATTTTGTAATAAAACAAAATTCCACTTTTTTTCTCGTTTTATTTCTTGTTCGAAAGTGACAACTGTTGAAGTAATAAAACCAACCTGGATTTGAACCCAGGACCCCAGAGCTGTAAGGTCGACACGCTAACCACTCGCACCACCGGTTCGCCTTTTGCTAGGTCGTCTAAACTCAAAATTATAAGTAAGTTGGTCTTCCGTTATGTGGTCTCAATTCAAAATCTCAAATCAATCAGACAGTACATAGGTGTATAATTGGCCCGGGGGCTGAGTGGTTGGCGAAGCCGCCTCACAGTGGTGGACCTCGGTTCCAATCCAGGTCGGTCCACCTGTGTGAAGTTTGCATGTTCTCCCCGGCGGGGCCTGCGTGGGTTTTCCCCGGGTACTCCGGTTTGCTCCCACATTTCAAAGACATGCACGGTAGGTTGATTGGACACTCTAAATTGCTTCTAGGTATGAGTGTGAGCGTGAATGGTTGTTTGTCTCCTTGTGCCCTGCGATTGGCTGGCCGCCAATTCAGGGTGTCCCCCGCCTCTGGCCTGAAGTCATCTGGGATAGGCTCCAGCACCCCCCGCGACACTAGTGAGGATAAAGCGGTTCAGAAAATGAATGACTGAATGAATGAAAAAGGTGTATGGTTGATGCTTGCTTGATCCAAGTGGGGTTATTTCAATGACAGTGCAATATGTACCCTTTTGAAGGCATTGGGAGTAAGACCAGTTCACAAAACTTAACATTTGAAATTTACAAGTTAACATTTGAAGTGCTTCTCACTCACAAATTCCGTTTTTCATTTCTTTTAACTGAAATCAAAAACGTTCTTCTTCCAGACAGTTTATGACGAATGGTTTATAACACTCTACAATCTGGTGTACACAGCCCTACCTGTACTGGGCATGAGTCTCTTAGATCAGGTATGCACTCAAAGAACTAGCCCCCATTGACGGCGCTGCACATCCAAGACATTTGAACCGGGTATAAAGACACTTAACGCTGTTTGCTAGGACGTGAACGATGCATGGAGCTTCCAGCACCCTGAATTGTACGTGCCGGGCCAGCTCAACCTGTACTTCAGCAAGACAGCCTTCTTCAAGTGTGCCCTGCACAGCTGCTACAGTTCTCTGGTGCTCTTCTTCATCCCCTACGCCGCTGTCAGCGAGGCGGCCCGCGCCGATGGCCGCGACGTGGCCGACTACCAGTCTTTTGCCGTCCTCACGCAGACCTGCCTGCTTTTTGCCGTCACCATACAGGTAGGGTGTCTTCTCAAATGTTCTCCCGTATCGTCGGCTTATTGCTTCTACATGCCTAGCTGGGCTTGGAGATGTCGTACTGGACGGCAGTGAACACCATCTTTTTGGTGGGAAGTTTGGTCATGTATTTTGCCGTCACCTTCACCATGCACAGCAACGGACTCTTCCTTCTGTTGCCATCTGCCTTCTCCTTTGTAGGTATGTTGTTAAAGCGATTTGGTACTTTTGTGGGGAATGAAAAAAATGAAGAATGTTACAGATATAAGTTGAAGTTTTGGGAGAAATTAAACCAAATGTTCAAATATGCAAATGCTTTTTTTATCCTTAGTGTTAATGTACAATAACCATACATGCTTGATAATATATCATTTAATGTTAGTTATTTAAAAAAATCATGCATGCTATTTTTCATCCAAATATTTTTAGTTTAATTACGTTTTTTATAATACCAGTTCTATTTCTTTCATTTAAAAAATTAATAATGGCACAGAATTTAACATTAACAGTGAAGTGAATTTTAATGTATAATTATAAACAAAATCACTTTCATTTTTCCTTGTTAAGTAATATTGTATACTTTTTTATTCTTATGATTTTTAGTTTGATGCTAAAATTATAATAATACTATTTGGTTTCATTAATGTGACAAACTAAGTTATAATATTTCTTACTGGTATAAAATATTAAATGATCTAATCTAATAACAAATTAATTTCTGTGATAAAAGAACAAGTTCCGTTTTTGGGGATCATGAAGGAAAATGACATTTGTCTTTTATTGAATTTGGAACTGGATATTGGCAACAATTTGGTGAAATTTAGTAAATTATAATTCAAATATTGTCTATGTATACAGAATGTATCATATAATGAATGCTATTTGTTTAGGCACTGCAAGGAACTCTCTGAGCCAACCCAACGTCTGGTTGACCATCATGCTGACCTCCATTTTGTGCGTCCTTCCTGTAGTCAGCTATCGCTTCTTGTTCATCTTGCTCCGCCCCACCATCAATGACAAGGTATAGATTCTTGCAAATCATTTCGCTGTGGTAGACATCAATTTAAAGTAAATTTGAATACAGTGGTACCTCTAGATACGAGCTTAATGCGTTCTGGGACTGAGCTCATATGTCGATTTACTCGTAACTCAAATGAACGTTTCCCATAGAAATGAACTAAGAACAAATTAATTCGTTCCAACCCTCTGAAAAAACACCAAAAACAGGATCTTGGATCTAATTCAAAATCTATTAACATAGTGACAAATAACTGGTGGTTTAATAGTACTAAAATTAGATGGCTTTCACGGAGGGGAGAGAGAGAGGGACAGAGGGGGGGAGAGAGAGTTTTTGCACGGCAACACGCTCGTAACAGAACATAAACAGATTTAAATGAACTTGGATTGCGATGCAGACGCACTCAAAAATAAATTTAATCTAACCTTACACTAAAATTAATTCAAATTTCATTTTAAATTTTTATACCTTTCTTCTCACGGATTAGCTCTATTTGCTCCGCTTACACCCTGACTTTCAGATGCAACCTATCGAGGGTTTTTGCGTTTGTCTTCCCTTCAAAATATTCC
The DNA here is from genome assembly GCF_051989625.1 of Stigmatopora argus. Lineage (NCBI taxonomy): Eukaryota > Metazoa > Chordata > Actinopteri > Syngnathiformes > Syngnathidae > Stigmatopora > Stigmatopora argus. The sequence continues at coordinate 17,577,632 of NC_135391.1, forward strand.
GAAAATGATGCACACAAATGTCCTCACAATAGGATAACGCACGACCACTTGCCAATGAGAAGTAGTATATACTCCTCTCATATTAGCGATCGCTCCGCCATTCGCAGTGACTAACGGGAAAAAAACACTGACAAATTACAACGCTCCGCCCAGTGCTCGTAGAGACATTACATGAGGGAGTTGCGACGGGAAAGACAGTGCCCATGATGTTCTTATAAGCACCCTCTAGCGTCCGCTGTATATCAAAATCTGTCCCGTATCTCAAGATAAATATTTGCTCGAAATTTTACTCGTATCTCAAATTGCTCGTATGTCGAAGCACCTGTATATCGAGGTATTACTGTATTGGTGATGGCCCACTGGTTAGCACATTGTCCCCACAGTTGTGAGATTGAGAATTCGGTCCCAGGTCCAGACCTTTTTCTGTGGGGAGCCCTCTGGTGAAATTACAGCAATATATGGTAATGACTGCCATATAGGTAAATTCCAAACACGGCCATATAGATAGTGCGTCTGGAGTACAAATGTGTTTTTGTTGTACTACAAGTTTGTGTACCTAGGTGTACGTGTACTACAAAAACTTGTAATTACGTGTACTCATATCACAAGTACATGTGCTTATTTGTACCTCCACTACGTGTGCTTGCATGCACTTTCTCTACAAGAACATACTTGCCTGTATGTGTACCACAAGAAAATTTACTGACCAGCACAGCAAGCTCCCAACATAATTTCTCCAGCAATTACGGATACTAATTAAATATACATTCATATATTAAATGGTTAATATACTGGTGATACATTTCTTCCAGGGGTGGCCAGGTGGGGCGAGTGCTTAGCGTGTCGGCCTCACAGCTCTGGGGTCCTGGGTTCAAATCCAGGTGATGTCCATCTGCGTGGAGTTTGCATGTTCTCCCCAGGCCTGCATGGGTTTTCTCCGGGTACTCCGATTTCCTCCTGCATTCCAAAAACATGCATGATAGGCTGATTGGAAACTCTAGATTGCTCCTGGGTAGTGCTTGGTTGTCCATCTCCTTGTGCCCTGCGATCGCATGGCCACCGATTCAGGGTGCCCCCCCCCCCTCTAGCCCAGAGTCATGTGGGATAGGCTCCAGCACCCTCTGCGGTCCTAATGAGGATAAAACGGTTCAAAAAATGAGATGAGATGAGAGAAATTTCTTCCATTAACATGCTCAACATTCTTTTTAGGTCATGCTCAAAGTCCGTCAGGCCAAAGCGTCGCCTCCCCCGCCTCCCCGCCGCACACGAATCCGCCGCACCAGCTCACGGCGTTCCGGCTATGCCTTCTCGCACGCTCAGGGCTATGGCGACCTGGTGACCTCGGGCCGTTTTTTGCGGCGGCCCGCACCAGCCCGCTCCTCGGGTTTCGCCCACACGGGGCGCGCCACCTCAGGCTTCAGCCCTATGGGGCGCTCGGCCGGGTACAGTCCGACAGAGCGTGCCCAGAATGCAAAGGCCCAGGAGGTGGAGGTGACTTCGCTGCAAATGTATCGGACCATTAGGGATGCCGCTCTTTGACTGATTGTCGGCGCTACACCAACAACAACAACAACAAACAACGAGAGGACGTAGGACAATGTGTCTTTTTGTTTACAATTTTTTTATTAACCAAGGATAGAAGTGAAAAGGTAAAGCTCGGGGCTGGGGAGTTTAAATGTTTAAACTAAAAGTGAATGTTTCTAAGGTGACAGTAGGTTCATGATTCATTTAGAAAATGGCAATGGCAGTCAATGAGATTAGGAAGTTTTTTCAACTTCCTATGGCAACTGGCCGTTTCGTGTTGAGTTGCAATTAACAATGATTAATTGAGATTAATGGCAGAAAATTGTGCGATCATTTCAAAACTAGTGCATGTATCGGCTTGAAATTAGTTTTTTACTCCCATAATTCCAACCATATTTTATATCAAGGGGAAATTCCAGAAGCTCCCCAGCTTGGCTTCGATGAATACAAAGCAGGAAAGTCACATCGCCTTAAAGCATCTTGTACTCAACTATATACTACAATATATTGATCTGCACACATACAGTGGGTTCCTGGTGCAGAATCCCACCAGATCTGGTAAATAGATAACCATTTTAATCTCATAAGCCAGAAGAAGGTAACTTTTTATCACCACTTTTCCTAATGGCTCATATTTCACATATTGGTCAGTGGTGGAATGTACTTATCGCAATAGTGTTTGTATCTCACCATGAGAGGTGATTTTTTGTGGATTATTTATCCAGATTTAAACGTAAAATTACCACTTTGCATTTTGAATGAGCCATAAATGGTTTAACCCTTGCACAGCTATTCTAAAGTGGACACCAAAGACTTTTCACCCCTTGATGGGGCAAGCAACTATTTTTGGTTGTTTAAATAACTTAAATATGAGCAATTATTAACCATATTTTTAATTATGAATACACTTATAAATTAATGCAATTTAGTTAAAAACAAAAGCAAAATGAATGAATAAAAAATACACGGCCCCAAGTAGCACTCTTTTTTTCATGGTATTTATGTAATTGCATGCCATAGATGTCCAAGTCATTTAAACCGTTAAGAGTGGCTATGAATGCTCGTGTTTCAATACCATTAATCATGCTAAGCATTCCATCCATTTATATTGGGAGGATGGCAGCGAATAAACAAATTGCCTGCCATCTTCCCAGTCAAAATGAAATGGATGTTTTGTCATGTTAATTGCAGCCACTGTGGAAAAATTGTGCTCTGTAACGGTTAGAAGAAAAAAAACATAATTCGTCCAGCGCAGGCTTAATATTGCTTTTAGAACAAAACTAGAAGAATTTGAATGTAAATGATTTCATAATTGACAGAATAAAGTAGAACTATTTAAAGACGCTTTAGTGTACACAAACAAATATAAAGGAGTAGGAATGGAAATACAAAAATTGGACTCATAAAAGTTTATAAATATACCGTAAATTGACTGAAATATACAGTGTTAATCAAATGATGAGGAAATATATAATTTCCTGGAAATGTCATCTTATAGTTGTTTTATTGCTTTCTTGCATGATTATGCAAAAAAATGCATGAATATGATGCCCATTTTTTACTTGTTTATACTGGAAAATCAACATGAAGCAATGCTGCAAAAAATGTACGCACTATAAGATCCTCATTTACATGAATATTATTTATCTGTGCCTTCCTTCCACACATATCCATCAGGCCGTTTGACAATTTTATACGTTTTATTATTCTTTTTTTTAAACAGTACAAGGTTTTGTATGTTTTTATACCAGGAGCTGCAATGAAATGAAAATAAATCATTTTTAAAATATAAGTGGGGTATCATTTTGTCATCTTTATAATGAGACTTGTGAAGGCCAGGTGGCGCTATAACCCTTGCAAATCATCCGGTAAATTGAATTGAAAATATAATCTGAAAAAAAATCACATATTCACTTTATAATAGATTTCTCAAATTACACTGGATAATACTGTACACTTGCCACTTGATGTATTGTCTTCCTGTTTTGAGTCTTCCAAGTGTTAGAAGACCAGTGTTGACCTTTAGTGCGCATAAAATTCAGTAAATCCAACCTTTACGATTTAAATGGTCGTTTTGGTGTTATAAATGCGACTTAATAAATGTGGATTTTCAAATATTATTTTTAATCGTGGATGTAGTTCTTTTAAAACTAAAACGTAAGCACTGCGGTGTTTAATATTGCTGCCCATGCGCACGGGATTGTGAATTTCCCCAGCGGTATTTGAACGCAGCACTGGTCGCCCACTGTCGCTTGCAAGAAGGAGGTTGATTTCGTTTCACGGCGACGTTTTGTCGTCCTCCTCAGCCATCGGCCGACCACCGAGGGCGCCCACTTGGTTCCACGAGAAACCCCCACGTACCTTGGCTTGGAGTCGACTCCCGGGGTAAGGCATTCCGCCCCTCTTTACTTCCTCCCTCCACTCCTGTCTTCTTTATCGAAGTGCACCTTTATAGTTCCCCCAGCGACCGTAGGGACTCGTCTCAATTTGGGTTCATTTCAATGGGAAATCTTAAATATTAACATTATTTCACCGTAATGACTCAAGCTAGCGGGTGGAGAAAGAAGAAAAGGGGGTAGAGAGGTAACACCGCGGTTTGGGTTTCCCATGGCTACAACAAGCTGAAGCGGGGTGTGTTCCAGACGTAGCCGCTCATGTGTCGCCTTTTTCGGCCACGTTCGTGACCGCGCACTGACCCGCCCTCCGCAGACAAGAGTAAACTGAAAGAGGACCACTTATCCCTTTTTATTCAGTGTCGTAAGGGATTTGGCTGATCCGCTTCATTTGATTAACACTCGTCTTCCCATCTCTCCAATCCAGGCCCGAGCATGGGGATGTGGGTAGCCGGACACGAGCGTGTCTTGAGCGGCATGCCGCTGTGACCAGCATCCCTCTCCTTCTCCCTCCCTAGGAAGTATCCATCACCCCCGCAAGTGCATTCACAACATGACTGTTTTTAAGCAGGAGAATGTCGAGGAGTTTTATGAGATCGGAGACGAGCTGGGCAGGTATGTCACACTTTCAACCAAAAATCAATTTCACACTTGTGTTGCCTGCCTGGGTGAAAGGTGTTCAGTCAAATTGTATGGAGACAATGTGCAATTGGCTGACCACCAATTCAGGGTGTGTCCCTCCGCCTCTGGCCCGATGTCAGCTGGGATAAGCTCCAGCACCCCCCTCGACCCTAGTGAGGATAAAGCGAATATCTCATTGTCTGCCGTTCACGGCAATAGACGTCAAACCCACCCTCCCAGTTCAAATTGTGATAAATGTATTGAAAGAATTATAATTGATTTTAAGAGTTATTATAAACATTGGGATAATTAGGTATAAAGTTACATTTTCAATCATGTAAGCCGCAATATTAACTCATTGTTTGGCATTAACAGCAATAGGTGTCCAATCCGTTTGAATTGGAGCATTGTGAATGATTGAATAATCACTCTTTAGGAAACAACTCTCCAAACTCAACAGGAAATATCCAAAAACTGCCCCCAAAAACAACAGACAGAAATAAACCAAAATCAATATACCTGATACTTAACTGTCTCCATTGGCTGCCATTGACAGTGATAGATGTCCAATCCATTTTTACTTTAACATTTCGCCAGCGAATGAGCCTTCCATTTCAAATGAATAGGACGTCTACTAGTGATAAACTTATTTTATGTCACAACAGAAGGATGACTGGATGAGACATAATTGGATGTCTATGGCGGTCAAGAGTTAATAGTAAACACTACTACATGAACAATAAGCCAGATATCGAATAAGGCAGAAGTACGAAGTGGCTAATGGCAGACATGCACCCACTGACCTAAATTCAACCCCCTTTCACCCGGGCTGGCATTACTGGGTGGAGGGGCCGAGTATCATCCCCCTCTTGTAGTACTACAAGTACTTGCTGTTCATTTGAACTCACTGACGTGCTGTTTTTATCGCGACAAATCTCTGCACCTTGAGCAATGAGTTAACAAGGATGTCACATGATGTCATTTCATGTGTGAGCAAGTCACCTGCTTTTGTCATGAGATCATGAGAGCAACTTGAAAAAAAATCTGCAAAAAGTCAGTTTTGCTGTAATTTAAGAGCAGATGATGGCTAGACAGCTGGTGCCCCCGATCCCCCCCCACGCTCGTATCCAGCCGTCTTCACCTCCCACCATTCCCACCTCCTCCTCCTCCATCATCACATGATAATCTCACACGATCTAAACCAGGGGTGTCCCAACTATTGCACAAAGCGCCGCAGTGGGTGCAGGTATTTGTTCCAACTGATCCAGCACAGAGAGTTTCACCAATGAGGTTTCCTCTGAAACCAGCAGTACCTGAAGGCAATCAACTCATTACACTTTTAAGAATGTGTGTCCTCCTCTTCGGTTGGAATGAAAACCTGCACTCATTGCGGCCCTTGTGGACCGGTTTGGACACCCGTGATCTAAAATCTCTCATCTTAAATTGGCAAATATGTTATTATTAAATGGTTGGTAGTCCAATTTAGGACATGACTAAACTTTAAAGTCAGTCAAATGCAAATTTAGCCTGTGTTGCAGGTGGCTATTTTTGATGGTCTAAATAATCCTCATAAATAAATGGTCACCACATTTAAATCTCATTATACTTGTATAATGACAATAAAAGCATTCAATTCAATTTGGGTTCATGTAGGCTCCACGTATACCAAATTTTAATTAACTCTTTCAGCGCCATTCATGACGAGTGACGTCTATTTGCTCTTTTCTGGTGTGAATTTCAATTAGTTTGTCACCAGTAGGGGTGGCCTGGCAGACAAGTGGTTAGCGGGTCGACCTCACAGTTGTAGGGCTGAGGGTTCGATTCTACGTCGGTCCTCACTGTGCATATTCTCACTGGGCTTGCGTGGGTTTTTTCCCGGTACTCCGGCTTTCTTCCCACATCCCAAAATCTAATCAAAAGCCTTTAATGTCATCATACACAGCTGCGTATAACGAAATTGGTGGAACGAAAACATGCATGTAGGCTGGTTGAACACCACATTGGCCCTAGGCATGAGTGTGAGCGTGAATGGTTGTCTGTCTCTCTGTGCCCTGTGATTGGCGGCCACCGATTTGGGATTTGTCCAGCCTGATGCCCTTAGTTAGGTGGGATAGGCTCCAGCATCCCAAGCGACCATTATGAGGATAATTGGTTCAGAAAAATGAATGAATAATTAGCTTCCAACTGCCCCAGTTCAAAGCGGTTGTACGTCTACTGGTGACAACCAATCATTCTTCAAGCCTAGGGGAGAACATGCAACCGACCTGGGATCGAACCCTTGACCCCAGAGCTGTGAGGCTGCCGTGATAACCACTCATCTGCAGGGCTGCCTGGATTATTTAATGTTTGTTTATTCACAGTCAATGCTCCCAGTTCAAACGGATTGAATGTCTATCAGTATCTTTGGCAACAAATGAGTTCATGTTGTTTTATTTTTTATTTATTCATTTTATGAGCTGCTTTTCCTCACGTGAGTCATGGGAATGGTGGAGCTAAACACAGCGATGGGGGCGGGGCTTTTTGTACGACAACGCGCTCGTAACATAACATAAACAAATTTAAATGAACTTTGATTATGATGCAGACACGCTAAAAAATAAGTTTAATCTAACCTTACACTTGATTTTGTCTTCCCTTCAAAATATACCGAAATTGATGCACACAAATGTCCTCACAATAGGATAACGCACAACCACTTGCCAACTTGCCCATGAAGTAGTACTCCTCTCGTATTAGCGAACAAGTTCCGCCATTCGCACTGACTAACGGAGAAAAAAACACTGAGAAAATGCAACGTTCCTTCCAGTGCTCGTAGAGACATTACACGACGGAGTTGAGGGGAGAGAGACAGTGCCCATGATGTTCTTATGAGCAGCCTCTCGCATCCGCTGTATGCTCTATATCAAAATTTGTCTCGTATCTCAAGATAAATATTTGCTCGAAATTTTACCCGTATCTCAAATTGCTCGTATGTCGGGACACACGTATGTCGAGGTATTGCTGTATAAGTCACACTTGTGTATTAGATCCAGACAAGCTGTGAAAAATGTGCGACTTTTAGTCCGGAAAATATGATACACAAAATTTAACTAATTGCCTACCTTTGACAACACTAGACATGTGAAATTTATTTAAACTGAGAGGACTGGCTGTGAATGCTCGTCTTTCAGTACCATTGACAGCGCTAGATGTCCAATCCATTTCTTTGTGGTTGAAGTGATTATTGGTAATAGTGCTATTAGATGTTATGGTAATTAACAATAACAACAAGCATAAAACGGAGGTTGACGGTGGCTGCGTTTGAGGAATTTTGACAGTCTACTCTCTGACCTCCTGCTGAGCTTTGCTGGTATCACATGTCCTTGATGTGTCATAATGCATTCCTGTCAGTCCTTGATGATGCCAGTTATGCTGCGATGTGCTCGGAATGAACTCGCATTGATAGGCGCAAGGTCATAAAGCCAAAGTAAAGAACTATGCGGCTTCCCAGTTCAAATGGATTGGAAGCAGTCAACACACAATGAGGAAACAGCCGGTGCTGCCCTCAGGGTAATAATGAGCTCATGAAAAAATCCTCCTTATATCCCGACAGCTGTAGGTTTTTGATTTACACGGCGTTGATAATCCATCATCCCCTTCCTTCCTCCGGGCAGCCGCCGGTTCCTCTTCTCACTTCTCAATCCCGTTGCCTAGTTACACTTTCTACCGGTTACACAGTGGCATGGCAGTTGCATAACTGTTTTGTGGTCCACACGCACGCCACACACATACAAACAGCGCAGCCGAGTGGGTTGTGAACGCCGCCGGCTGGCTCCTATTTTGCAAGAAAGCAGTAGCTACCACCCTGTCTGTTCAAAGACAATAGCTGGGTACTTCTTGGTTCTTAGGTCAACACTTTTCATACAGTCAAAGAAATCATTGAACATGGGAAATCTGAGCATAGATTTTGGGTATAATTTGCATTTTTGTTGTATTTTGGACAAGGGAATGAATATATTATATTCTGTCCAAATACTAGGCATTAAAGGTTGTTGTATATTGGAAGATAAATATTTTAGCATTGCAAGAAAGCGTGACTGTTAAAGCAATGTTCTACTTTTATGTTAGATACTAATCATGTAAATTTGAGGTCATGAAGTCAAAGGACAGAAATACAAAGGTACCTTGACATACGAGTGCCCCGACATACGAGTAAAATTTTGAGCAAATATTTATCTTGAGATACGAGACAAATTTTGATATACAAGCATTCAGCGGATGTGAGAGGCTGCTCATAAGAACATCATGGGCACTGTCTCTCTCCCCGCAACTCCCTCGTGTAATGTCTCTGCGAGCACTGGGCGGAGCGTTGCATTTTTTCAGTGTTTTTTCCCCGTTAGTCAGTGCGAATGGCGTATATACTACTTCTCATTGGCAAGTGGTGCCAAATCCGTCTAATCTTAGTACAATTAAACACATTTTAGTACTATTAAACCACTAGTTATTTGTTACTTTGTTAATACATAGCAAATTAGAACAAATAAAAATGTTTTTTCCAATATCCCATTTTTGGTGTTTTATCAGAGGGTTGGAACGAATTAATTTGTTTTTAGTTCATTTCTATGGGAAACGTTCGTTTGAGTTACGAGAAAATCGACATAAGAGCTCAGTCCCGGAACACATTAAACTCGTATCTCGAGGTACCACTGTGCTAGGTTTGTGTTCAAGGTAACTCAAGAACGAATTAAGGGATAACTATCAAATTTGTAGGATGTATTTATAACATGAAACAAGAGAGATGATTAAATTCTGGGTTAATGTGTTCAAAGGTCACAGAGGTCAGAAATATCATTTCGTAATAACTTGATAAGGGATTAGCGTATTTAACATTTTCCAGGGTCAGTCATGTAATGACATGAAAAAGAGTGAAAGGTTTGAAATATGGTGATACTTTGAATTTGGCTGCTTAAGCAGAAGTTTTTAGATTGCTCCTCTAGTGAGGCTCGTCGCAATATCATATTTTACTTGCCTCATAAATTATTGCCGGTATGTCCCCAGAAAATTCTAAAAAATGTAACCACTAAAATGGAGACAGTATTTGATCAATCAAGGACACATACAAATGCAATACATGTTTATCCCTGATAAAAACACACTAACCATCTATTGTAAAAAATAAATTAATAAAAAAAATAAGCAAAAAAATCACAAGGCTTAATGTGTGTTATTTGAAACCCAGTTTAGTGCACTATATTAAATAAGTGAGAAAGCCAGCATCATTTTAGTTGAGGGACAATTAAATGCCATCAGAATCGTTGATTTTTTTTATCCAAAGTAATTATTCAGACACGTGAATAATCAATGTTGGTCGTTTTAACATTTTTACAATGAAATATCTTTCCTAAATTATGTTAGTGCAGAGCACCAAGTTTTTAACAGGCAGTAAATACAATGGAAACAAGTTAATTAAATTATTTTAATCAGTAGGCATTTGGACGCAGTCTTTATCCGAAACATTGACACCCGCAGGTATTATAGCGCGCCTGAAAACTTTTAAAGAGAAATTGGTAAATAAGAAAGGAGTGCGACAGTAGTGCTAACTTCAGCATCATGACGCAGCCAAATTTGATATCGTGAAGGGATTATATTTAATTTTATTAAACTTTTTGTTTTTGTCATTTGTGGTCATAAAATCACAACATTAAAATGATAGATTTCAACTAAATTAGTCCTTGTATTGTAATATGACAAGAAAATGTGCCAATAATGACACAAATTTAAACATGATTGAGAAAAATTGATTAAGAAATTACTGCTAGAACTCCCATTTCAAATGGATTGGACGTCTATCACTGTTAATGGCAGCCTATGAGTTAATCATTGGATGTATTTTTAGCACGTATCACAATTTTTTTACTTGCTACTGGGATATTGTAATTGGCCACAAGAAACAGGATGCATGTGATGTTATATTTGCACAGCTGTTGTATTGCCGTTAATGCGGCGACATGATAAGAAAGTTTCAGGGTGAAAAAGAGTTAATGTTCAGTCAAATAATCATCTCACATGGAATGTTGTCGTTCATCTTCTGGCTGGCGAAGGTGAAAGCATTGAGCGTCTGAATCCAAAGTGCAGTGTGTTCTTAACCCAAGGATGGAGATGTTTTGCATTAGCGTTTTACCACGCACTTTGTGTACTCATAAACAACCTGGCAACCATCTTTCTTGTAAAATATTCATGTCTGAGTTGAAGACAAAAATACTCTGTTTACGTTACACCGATAGCATTTAGCCAAGTAAAAATGTATTTTGTCAGCTGCAAGCAGGGCTAAACAAGTCAAATTTAAGCTTTTTTTTTAGAAATTCCAAAATCATGTGGTGCCTAAAAAGTCTTGTTTCTGACAATTTTTAATGAAGCAACAATGTTATTCAGTTAAAAATGTCTTCTGGTCTTTGATCCTATAAACTTACCCCATTATTTTGCAACACTGACAATTTGTTCTTATAGAATTATGATATATTAATATGGTATGGTATGGTATGGTATGGTATGGTATGGTATGGTATGGTATGGTATGGTATGGTATGGTATGGTATGGTATGGTTAATATAAATAAATTATAATAATATATACATACTTTTTATAAATAGGGGTGACTCCACTTCACGTTTTTTTTGTTTATCGTGGCCATATCTGGTCTACATTAACCGCGATAATTGAGGGATTACTGTATATTATTGCATAATTATAATTGCGAGGCGGCCCGGTGGCGCGAGTGGTTCAAATACAGGTCCTGGGTTCAAATACAGGTCAGTCCACCTGTGTGGAGTTTGCACGTTCTCCCTAGGCCTGCGTGGGTTTTTCTCAGGGTACTCCGGTTTCCTCCCACATTCCAAAAACATGCATGGTAGGCTCATTGGACACTCTAAATTGTGAGGATGAAGCGGTTCAGAAAATGAATGAATGAATGAATAATAATTGCATCTATCACTAGGCAGCGCACAGTAGTTCTAAATAAAGAAAAGGGCTTGCGGTATGTCATATCGCAGAATGCAGGTGAGGTGGCACTCATTGTGTCATCCTGCATTGGTATGCAAGGCATCAGGATCCCTTTTGGGAAGCACTGCCAACAAGCCCTGATATTCTACTTAACACTTGGGGGGGGTTGGTGTTTCAGGACCTTCTCTTGTTTCACACCAAGAAGCAATAGCTGGCTCACAATTGCCTGCTCATGCTTAGCTGTCTTATTCTTCCTTCTGTAAGAAAAGGTAAAAGAGAAAAATGTTGGCTTTTTTACCTGTGCATGAATGATTATTAAGCCTATATTCACCTAGATTCAGTGGTTGTCGAACTCTACATTAAATATTTAAGTCACTGGCTACCAATGACGGCACTAAACGTTCAATTCATTTTGACTGAACGTTTTTTAATTCGGCCTCCCTGTAAATTCCCCTGACGAGGGGGGATATTTTACTATTTGAAAAGTGTCCTTTAAAATATTGTTTACTTAATAAAAGGAAATATATAAATATTCTCTTCATATTCATTATTTATTTAATTTTATTTAGTCACATAAAACTAAATACTGATTTTTATTTTTTTAATTTATTACTATTTTTTATTGTTTAAATTCACTTTGTGTTACGGTCGTGGGCCGAGAGCCCCAAAACAGGCACAAAGACAACTCTGGTTGTGGTTGTTTCAGTTTATTTAAAAGGTACCAGGGCAAGGCGAGCGTACGAGGAAAGGAAAACAGTATAGGCAGGTCGGTGAACGTGGCGTGGAGATCGATAGCCAAGAGGTCCGTGGAGGGATCCAAAACGAAGGTACAAGGTGCGTGGCCGTGGTCGTAATCGTGGTCCTAGGACATAAAGAAGAGGTCGAAGATCAGACAAGACAAAGCAAGGAGCTAACGCGAAAGCGTACTTTACCGCGATGTGGTCAAGCTCTGGGTGTCTTAAATAGCTCCCTCGGGTCTGATAAGCTGCACCTGTCATTTGCTTAGCCCAACAGGTGCTGGACCTGTGATTGGGTGAAAGAAGCAACCACCCACCTGTTTGGCCTTTAAATATTCTGTGATACCCCCAGTCAAATTGAATTAGACGTCAAGTGCCTTTAATGGGGGCAGCGCGGTAACTTGAGTGGTTTACGCGTTGGCCTCACAGTGGGGCTCCTGGGTTCAATTCCAGGTCGGTCCACCTGTGTGGAGTTTGCATGTTCTGCCTGGGCCTGCATGGGTTTTGTCCGGGTACTCCGGTTTCCTCCCACATTCCAAAGACGTGCATGGTAGGCTGATTGGACACTAAATTGCCCCTAGGTATGAGTGTGAGCATGAATGGTTGTTTGTCTCCTTGTGCCCTGCAATTGGCTGGCAGCGGTTGAGAAGATGAGATGAGGTGCCTTTAATGGCAGGTAAACAGGCTGTTATGATTTTGACTAATCCATTAGCAAATGAATCGTCATACATTTTGATAGTCTGTTGAGTGAGATTTTGCATCTCAACATTTTTCCAAATCCTTTTTAGCCTTTCCCATTTTCAGTTTCAAAAAAAAAGGTGGGCAACTGTATTTTTTTCACTTTTTGTTTTCTTTATGTAAATCAAGAAAAAAATTGATATTCCCTTTAGGCATTTATTCATTTAATTTCATTTTGATCTTTTATTCATTTAAAATGTTAAACAAAAGAGACAATTTGGTAAACATTTTGTCAATCATGATGACAACAAAAGCAAATTCTATTCTATTTATTCACCATAGCCAAAGATTAAAACAATGATTCAAGCAATCTCAAAATGTATGTCCAATTCCACTTGTTTATTCTTTTCACGAGCAGGGGTATCCCTCAAGACTTGCGCAACTCTTGCAATAGAACCGACCTAGCAGGAATAAAAAGGGAAGAGCCTTCCACACACGGACTGAGGAAAGGCAGGCTGTTTTTCTAGAGGCCAGATAGCAGGAAGCAGGATCAAATGTCCTACCGGGCTTTGTTGTGTATTTAAGCGCCGACAGGTCTTCACGCTTTTTGCCCTACTTGCCAGAGGAGAGACAATAGGAAGTTGCTGGATGTGAAAAACCGAGTGACTGTATTCAAAGAATGCATTTAATGGCGCTTGGACTTCAACTGAAACACCATTGCTCAATGTTGCCGCATAACATAAGGTGCCACCATTAACACAGTACAGTAATACCTTGAGTGTCCCAGCATACAAAAATATATTATATTTGAGGCAAATTCCAAGCAAATTTTTGCCTTGAGATACGAGCATATGAGACTGTTCCCGATTCGGCCGCCAAGTGTCCGGTGTGCGAGAGGCTGCTTATGAGAATAATAATAATAATAATAATAATAATAATAATCGGACATAGGCCATGTCGTCATTACCACAACACAAAAAAGCCTACTTGTCATCACACGCAGAAACTGCGTGTGACGAAATTGATGGTGCTTCTCCATAAGCTACGTTTAATCGGCAAAAGACCTAAATAAGTGTAAGTTACGGACTTGTAATTTGTCATTCCGCTGTTGTGGATACAGGTCGCTTACCTCTCGATTACCGCACACTGTCTGACACTTACCTTCCTGTCTGCCACTTACCTTCCTTCAAGTCAGCTAGTAGGAGGCAGATCACCAACCAAACATCTATTCATATGCCGCAGAATAGATGCATTGCTGTGTCTTTCTCGCCGCGTCTCCCTCGCGTGAAGATATCTACGAGCACCGACCGTACAGGTTGCATTTTTTGCATTGATCAGTGCAAAGTTAAGGTAAAAACAATGGGTCCAAAGCAAGCCAGTGCAATGAAGGGCTCACCATCATTTCCAAGCTGCGCAGTGACATTCATAACGAGATGGAGAGCCTTCGTTTAAAATGGTAAGAAGATAAACAGGGGGAGATAACGTGACCGAGTCGAAAATCTGCGAAAAAGCCAGCTACATTTACTAGAAAGCAAAGCAAGCATCTGAAAAAGCCACCGTCTGAACCCTTCAAAGTGAGTCGTGGCTGGTTCGCTAATTTTTAAAAAACGAACTGGGTTGTGAGGCACAGGGGAGCAGCATGTTCCGACTCAAAAGCCGTGGTGGAAAACATTAACACCTTTGCCTTGGTTAAAATTGACATACGACCTCAGTCCCGGAACGCATTAAGGTCTTATCTCAAGGTATCACTGAAAATTTACCTGATTTAACAGAAATAATCCCACGATATCCTCGATCATTTCAATTAAATGCCAACGTTAATCGCAGCATTTGCTGGCAACACCTTCCAGATAAACTAATGGATATTCCTCACCTAAAGTCCTACAAGTGTACAATTTATGTGTGTTTTCCGGATTAACTCATTGGCTGAAATTGGCGGTTCTAGACTTCTAATCAGTTTGAAGTAGTAGAGCGGTTCAAATAGATTGGACATATACTAGTGATGATCTTATTTATTATTATGGTTGAAGCATGAAAAGACATTTTATCGCCCCTTTCAATATGGCCTCAGTGTGGCCATGTTGGCAGGGATGTCGTTCCCATAAAAGTCAATGTATATTGGCTTTCATATTCCAATTATATTAAATCATAACTATCTATTTTCTAAACTGATTTTTAAAATATGATAACTGTCAAAGCATCTGTTATTTACTCAGTGGCTGTCAGTGACACCGCTAGATGTCCAATCTATTTGAAGTGGGAGAGCTAGCAGCAAATACAAATTATTTCACCCTTCCCACTTCAAATGTATTGGGTTTCTACTAGTAATCAGCTGGTGCCACACAATCCATTTTGCATTTAAATTTTTGCATGTTCAATTTCGGCCAAGAATTTTCATTTCAGTGTATCTCTACTTTTGGATGTAAATACGTCTTGCATAATACATAAATGCTACAATTTGTGTTTCAGTAATCCCTCGAATATCGCGGTTAATGTAGACCAAACATGACCGCAATAATCGAAAAATCGCAAAGGAGGATCACCCCGTTCATAACTTTTTTCCATCACTGTTGAGTCGTAGTAGCAAGAGTGGCTTCCGCTTCCGAGTTTCAGAGTGGATTTTCACATTTTTATGAACTTTAAAAAAATAAAAATAAACTAATAGCAAGAAAAAATCGCAAAGTAGTGAACTTGCGGAAAGTGAAGACGCGATAATAGAGGGATTACTGTATACATTTTTTCAAGCATATGGATAGCAGAAAATGGCCTCATCAAGCTAAACTGCCTGTTTCCTTGTGTGAAGTGGCCAGTTCGCCGTGGTACGGCGGTGTCGTCAACGGAGCACTGGTACCGAATACGCCGCCAAGTTCATCAAGAAGCGGCGCAGCAAGTCCAGTCGGCGTGGTGTCACGCGAGAGGACATCGAGCGCGAGGTCAACATTCTGAAAGAGATCCAGCACCCCAATATCATTACCCTCCACGAGGTCTTTGAGAACAAGGTTGATGTCATTCTCATCTTGGAGCTGTGAGTAACCCATTTTTCTGGAAATTGGCTGATAATTTTAAAAGAAAAATAGCCAATTTTACAACATATTTTTCGTGAAGGTGTCAAACTCATCTTTGACATGGGCCTGCGTGGGTTTCCTCCGGGTACTCCGGTTTCCTCCCACATTCCAACAACATGCATAGTAGGCTGATTGGACACAATAAATTGCCCCTAGGTATGGGTGTGAGCGTGAATGGTTGAGATAAGGTCCTTCCCCAAGTGGAGGAGTTTGAGCCTCTCAGGCTCTCGTTCACGTGTGAGGGAAGAATAGAGCGGGAGATCGGTGCGGCATCTACAGTAATGCAAACTCTGCACCAGTTCATCGTGGGGAAGAAGGAGAAGAAGGCGGCCAGACAATCGCAGGGTACATGGAAACGGACAACCATTCACGCTCACACACATACCTTGGGGAAATTTAGAGTTCTCAACCAGGCTACCCTGCATATTTTTGGGATGTGGAAGGAAACCGGAGTACCTGGAGAAAACCCACCCAAGCAGCCTGCAAACCACATAGGAAGGTCCAGACATGGGATCGAACCCTCAATCTCAGAACTGTCAGGCCAACACGCACAGTTTTGGTCATTTAAAAAAAAAAGCATTGTGAAGACCTGTCTTCCTCTAATGTGGAATTCATATTTTAGGTGTAATATGGTCCAGTTTCCTTGTATTTTTAAGGACGCTGACAGCAGCTATCTAGATGAGTTTGATCTTCCAAATTGATATCTTAAGACCTATAAATATGCCACTGCAATAAATCTGTCAACTAAAAATAAATGTATGGAAAGGTTTTTTCCATTTTTTAATGTATATTGCTGATGATCGCGGCCAATGAGTTGCTTCAAAGCCATGTCAACTCCACTCTAATGCACCTGAGTAATGAGATTAGCTGAGCTAGGCTCCATTAAAAAGTGATTGATGGCTTTATATTTGTTTTTTTAGTGTGGCCGGTGGAGAACTCTTTGACTTCCTGGCAGAGAAAGAGTCGCTAAGCGAGGAGGAAGCCACGCAGTTCCTCAAGCAGATCTTGGACGGTGTCTTCTACCTGCACGCCAAGCACATTGCTCACTTTGACCTCAAGGTTTTCTCATAGTATATTGTCACTCTTATCTTTCACAAAACGGGAACTTGTTTTTTGGTTTGATTCCTAAAAATGTTTTCTCCACCCTACTTAATAGTGTTATTAGTATTGTAATGAGCAAAAAAAATGTTAACACTCAAATTTAATGTCAATTCAGTGACTTTGATGGGAACGTCACAATGAAAGGTCTTTTCATGCCATTGCCATTAATGTAAATCAGTTTATCACTATTAGACGTGCAATCCATTTATATCCAATAATATTTTTTATGTTTAAACAAAACAAAACGAAAGAGCTAAGTTATGAGCTCAGGTTAAATTCTAGTACAGACGCTCCCCTAGTTACGAACATTCAACTTACGAACAACGGTACATACGAACATGTCTGCAAATTGCGTTTATGTCGAAAAATGTTCGTGAGTCCAATTTTGTATTCCGCGCCTTTTTCCGAGTAGTGCTTCTTTCCGCCGCTAATACCGACGCCTGGCGCTGTGACAGCTCAGCTCACCCAGCATCCACCTTCCTCTGCCCAGTTCGTTGCAATGCGGAAGTGCGTGAACATATCTCCAGTGCGCAAAGAACCTTTTTCATTTGTATCATTAAATATCTCATGCATCCATTATTGAATATGGTTGGTGAAAAGCGAAATGAAGAGGCAAGCCATTTCATTTGAAATGAGTGGCAATACAGTGGTACCTCGACATACGATCGTAATCCGTTCCGAGAGTGAGATCGTATGACGAGGTTCTCGTAACTCGAGCGGACGTTTCCCATTGAAATAAATGGGAAAAAAAATTATTCGTTCCAGCCCTCTGAAAAAACACCAAAAACAGGATATTGGATTGGAAAAAATGTTTTATTTCTTCTAATTCCCCATCTATTAACAAAGTAACACATAACTAGTGGTTTAATAGAAATAAAATGTGTTTAATCTAACTAAAATTGGGCGGATTTCGCCGAGGGGAGAGGGGCACAAAAGGGGCGGGAGGCTTCGTTTTTTTTCTTCCACACAACGCACTCGTAAACGGAACAAACACTCCACCCTCACGTTCGATATCGATGGGCTGTTTGCTGTTGTACTATTCCCTTCAAAATATTCCGAAAATGATGCACACAAATGTCCTCACAATCGGATAATGCACGACCACTTGCCAACGCTGCTCATAGGAGCTTCGGGGGCGCTGGCTAGCGGCTCCCTTTTAGCTTGTAGCATCTGTGTTCGCATCCCCTTTGAACGGCGCCTATGATAGAGTTGCTACCGGGGATGCTATTGCGGGGAGTTGCGAGCCAGTGCCCCTGATGTTCTCATGAGCAGCGAACGAGAAGTAATATAATACTCCTCGTATTAGATAAAAATAACAGGAAATGCAGCAGCTGAGCTTACCCACGTATTGATTGTGGGTAAAGTTTTATTCTGAGAAAGAGTGCCATTGCCTGTTGGCGTTGTGTGCACGAGTATACTTCATTACCCAGAAAGCCCTCTTTTTCCTGCGCATGCGCGTTGTGCGTTTCCTGGTCTGAATAACTCATTCGGTGCTCGTAAATATTGTTATACACGGAAGATATGCAAAAAAGACAGTGCCATGGCCACCTGGCTTGGTCGCATCACGAAATTTTGATCGCATGACGGGCGAATTATTCGATCGAAATTTCCGTCGTAAGACGAGAATATTGTATGACGAGCGGTCGCGTGACGAGGTACCACTGTAATAACGAAGCTTGATGCGCGTCAGAAAGTGGTGAGCGTTGCACGTGAATACAACTTGAATCGTTCGACCGTCAGTACCATTTATAAACAAAGATCGAGCAGCAGGACCCAAATATCGAACGTTGCACAAAGTTTGCAAATCAATTGAATGATGCCATACAGTGCTACCACATCATTTATGATGAAAAAAAGAAAACTGCAATCGTCATTAGATAGCTTCTTTCGGCCAGTTTCTAGTAAATCTCTCTCTCTCTCTAATGTATGTATACAGTACTGTATGTATTCTCTCCATTTTTTTAAATGTTTTTTTTTCAGTACAAACCAGTGTGTGTTACTTATACAAGCCTTAAACATACAAATGCACTTATATAAACCTTCAATATACTTATATAGGCCTTAAACATAAATTATAATACAAAATATAGCATTGAGCAACTTATGAACAAATTCAACTTATGAACAATCGCTCGGAACCTAACTCGTTCGTAAGTAGGGGAGCGTCTGTATAGCGTAGCCTTTAACTTTTTGCTTTTTGCAGCATTTTGTTGACTTTGATCTCTTGTCTTGTGCTGCGTTTGTGGTTTTTCTAGCCGGAGAACATCATGCTGCTGAGTCGCTCGACGCCTTACCCGCGCATCAAGCTCATTGACTTCGGACTGGCGCACAAGATTGATTTTGGCAACGACTTTAAAAACATTTTTGGAACGCCGGAGTTTGTCGGTCAGTCTTCCACGCCGGCACCCGTGGTTGTCGTTCCTTCCTCATACTATATCTATTGATGCTTCATTCTTGTAGCTCCTGAGGTGGTGAACTATGAACCTCTGGGTTTGGAGGCAGACATGTGGTATGTATAACAACACATACATAGCAGCTACAACAGCATCACATCTCACTTTTGATGACATCATGAATTAAATCCTTTTCTTTTCTTCTCTGCAGGAGCGTTGGTGTGATAACGTATATTCTGTGAGTAAAGCATACTTACGAAACCACTTGTGTTGGCTTCTTCAAATCCACTTTAACTCTTTCAGTGCTTTTGACATCAATAGATGTCTAATTATGTGGCTCTTAAAAAAACTGTCAAAACTCTTTAAGGGTTGCTACATGTTAGGGTTGGAAATCCTGACAAATTTGAATAATACGAAAAAAAAGTACACCATTTTTTTAAAATCGCCTTTTCCGATCAGTGCTAGGATTCTGTCGGTGTGTCCAAACTGACTGTCACCCACACTCTCGGCACTTGCTTGCGTTGATGATAATGCCTTCAGCATATTTCCTCCGTCAACACAATCGGGGATATTTGAACCATCTGAGCCAGAATACAATTCTTAAGTAGAAGACAACGTGCTTGTGAGTCTTTCTCTCAGTGTGCACGATAACAGTACAGTATGTTATCCACTTAAAATGATCAATATGCATTAGTCTGTCTGCATATATCGCTTCCCCCGTTTTAAACAGCGAATTTCCAACTTTAGAACGTATAAAATATAGTTAGCAGATAACGTAACATTCATTCATTCACTCATTCATTTTCTCAATCGCTTTATCCTCACTAGGATCGTGGGGGGTGCTGGAGCCTATCCCAGCTGACATCGGGCCAGAGGCGGGGGACACCCTGAATCGGTGCCCAGCCAATCACAGCGCACAAGGAGGCAAACAACCATTCACGCTCACACTCATACCTAGGGCCAATTTAGAGTGGCCAATCAGCTTACCATGCATGTTTTTGGAGTGTGGGAGGAAACCAGAGTACTCAGAGAAAACCCACGCCGGCCCGGAGAGAACATGCAAAATCCCCACAGGCGGACCAGCCTGGATTTGAACCCAATACCTCAGAGCTGTGAGGCCGATGTGCGAACCACTCGCGCCACAGGGCCGTCCTTAACATAATAATGCTGCCTGAATATTTTAAGAAAGGAAAAAAACGTCAACTTACACCGATTTGAATCAAGATGTTATTGCATGCCGTGCTGGTTGATTCTGCTTGAAGTTTAAAAAACTATCCTTTGTAAAATCCTCATTCGTTTTGATTCCTTTGGTTCAAATTAGGGATGTCCCCGATCAAAAATCTTGGAATTTATCGGCCTGGTCGCGTCATTTTCAGAAGACTAACCGTAATAGTAAAATAGGTGATTTGAGTGACTCTTTATGAATTATTTTTCTGTCCTCATTTTTCGGTGTTTTAAATAACATCACTGCTATGTTTAGATTCCAAACACCACATATCCTAACTGCATTCGTGGGGAGGAGTTAGATGTCAGCTGTGATATACCCGCTTAAACACTTTATTGGAGCTAGGCGCATCATGTTGCATTCTTTTTTGCCCATTTCCTAGCCCACCTGGGCCCGTTTTATGCCTGCCATCAGCAAAACCGCTCTGTCCGTGAAGCTTTTTTTCCTATTGTTGCTTCAGTAACTGTTGGCTTTTGAGGCTATCTTAACTGCAAAGCAGCGAGTGTCCGTCGCAGCTGTCATGGTTGTAAACATCTGCTACTGACGAGCTGGAGAGTTTTCACGAACATCTTTGTCTGGCGTTTGGAATTAATGCAATTCATTTATGCAATATCTGGACACAAAATGGAAAAAACTAATCTTGAAAATTGAGTAAATGTTTTATTTAAACGAGTTACTTTTGCTTTTGACAAGTAGAAAAATCTGCTGGTGGAGCAAGTAAAAATTGGCTCACAGTAAGTCATTATCTTTATAGCTATATTAGAATATATTCATTCATTTATTCATTTTCTGAACCACTTACCCTCACAAGGGTCCAGCTGACTTTGGGCACCAAGCGGGGATACCCTGAATCAGTGGCCAGCAGGGCATGTGAGACTGCCACGCTAACCACTCGACCGACGGGCCGCCGATTAGAATAAATTCTGGATATACTACTGCAAACTAGACATTAGTAGACTATTATTTTTGCAGTGTATCTCTCAAACGCAAGCCCCAAGTGCTAAATCCAATTTATTGTGGCCCATGGAAGAAAATTGTGAATTACATTTTTTTTTTAAATGTCATCCTTTCAAGCATTTGTAAAATGAAATTAGTGGAAATGTGAATACTCACATGGTAAGTGCTTTTAACTTTTGTAATCATCATCCATACCACACAGCTTGGGGGATGCTATGGTCTATCCCAGCTGACTTTGGAGGAAAGGCAGACTAAACCCTAGACTGGTCGCCAGAAATATTCTAATTGACCACCAAAAATTTCAGGTTAGGGTCCATAGTGCTCACAGCAAAAAATAAATTAATCTGGAGATCTGCAATCATTTATTTTGTTTTGTATCTTCTAATATTAATTCCCCAAATGCTTGCATTACCGGTATTGAACTTTTTCCTTGCAAAATAAAGCTTTTTCTTCTAAAGCTAATCAATATATCCTCTTGTGGTGTCAGGTTGAGTGGGGCCTCTCCTTTCCTTGGTGACAACAAGCAAGAGACGCTAGCTAATGTGTCGGCCGTGGACTACACTTTTGATGAAGATTTCTTTGGTGGCACAAGCATCTTGGCCAAAGACTTCATTGCCAGACTCCTCGTCAAAGACCCCAAGTAAAGCTAAAAAAAATAATTCATATGATGAAAAAAATGTTCCTTAGTCTTTATATATTTATTTATTTAAACAGATAAAACCCATTGATATCAAGATCTCTTTCGCAAGGGTGACCTGGCTACATTCACACTCACACTCATACCTAGGGGCAATTTAGAGTGTCCTAACAGCCTACCATGCATATTTTGGGAAATGTGGGCAGAAACTGTTGTACCCGGAGAAAACCCACACAAGCCCGGGGAGAACATGCAAACTCCACAAAGGAAGACCAACCTGGGTATGAACCCAGGACCCCAGAACTGTGAGGCCGATGCGCTAACCACTCATCCCCCGGGCCGTCACATCAAATCTTTTGACGGCAATAGACGTTACATCCATTTTACCTGAGACTCAAATTTGCAGTTAATGGCTATTTTAAAATAAATCTTTTCCTCACTACCACAACATATACTCTGCGAATACTACAGTAATACCTCGTCACTTCGCGAATCGACTATCACGGATTCACCCCGTTGCAGCTTCGATCCGTCAAATATATATGGACTGTTTATAATGTAGGAACAATAATACAAACATAAAATTAGGGTGAAAAAGGAAAGTCACAATTGGAGATTATTTTACTGACCACTAAAGAGCAGTGTCTTCCTTAGGGACTTAAATAATAGTACAGTGCAAATAATATCAATTACGCACCATAAATACACTGTTCCTACATTGCCGTAATTCACCTTTTGTGGCGGGACTTGGAACCTATCAACCGTGATAAATGAGGTATTACTGTATACATATAAATGTTGTTGTGTGTTGTGTTGACAGAAAGAGGATGAGTATTCAGGATAGCCTTCAACATCCTTGGATTAAGGTAGGACTTAGTTTTTAAACAATAATTAATTGAAAGTGGTTACACTTGTAGTAATGAATATATTAATGTTTTTTCTCCAAACCAGCCCACAGATACGCAACAGGCGCTGAGTAGGAAGGAGTCTGCGGTCAATATGGAAAAGTTTAAAAGGTTTGCTGCTCGAAGGAAATGGAAAGTAAGTTTTTATGTCGGGGATAACATTTCAGCTCAGCTGACAACCAACACAAAAGCCCCTATTTTGGATGTCAACATGTCAGATGAATTGTTGCCTGACTGGTTGATTGTGGTGTTGAACTCCAACAGGTTTACACGCTTAGAACAAAACCACAAGATGGCGGCGTGCACGGGTGCAGCGGGTCAATGCTCTACAGTTTTGTTTTTTGTTTTCTCAATCTTATCGTTATTTACTAACATCTGCGAGGCAAACTTTTTCTACAGTCGCCAGGATTTAATTACTCTTGGAAGGAGATGCGATATATCCATCACAACAGATTACCAACGGACCTACGATATCCCCGAGGACATCTCGAAACCACCGGGATCTCCGTGGATAGTCAGCCCACTCAGAGTACGAGGGAGGCGGCGAAGGGAAAGAAAGCAAAAGCGCGGATGCCGGGCGGGCCTAGCTGCTTGGGACTTTGCATGTACATACACAAGGAATGGTGCTGCAACAGTAGGATCATTAACACACTGCTCCCCGGATTTACAGCTATTGGCAGTACGGTGCAGGCCCTTCTATCTGCCTAGAGAGCTAACGATTGTCATTTTAATGGCGGTTTACATCCCACCGGATGCTAACGTTAGCACGGCACTTAGCCTCCTGCTAGCAGCTGTAAACAAACAGCAGCTTGACCACCCCGATGGAGTCTTTATTGTCGCTGGTGACTTCAACAAACCATGTTTAAAGACTGTTCTGCCTAAGTTTATCCAGTACGTGAAGTGTCATACCGGAGGAAATAAAACTCTAGACCATGTTTATTCTAATATCAAACATGCTTATAGAGCCACACCCCTCCCTCACCTAGCTGGATCAGACCATCTCTGCCTGTCCCTCACCCCTGCATACACCCCACTCCGGAGGCTAACAAGGTCACAAATACAGTTAATAAAAACATGGCCCGACGACGCCCTGTCTCAGCTGCAGGACTGTTTTTCCCGCACCATTTGGGAACTTTTTGAACACCACAACCTCCAGGACTACACGGACACTGTACTTTCCTACATCAAAAACTGCACGGACAAAGTCACTGTTAATAAACGGATACGGGTCTTTCCTAACCAAAAAACCTGGATGACCAGTGAGACACAGGCACTCATCAAATGCCGTAACACCGCCTTCAGGTCAGGGGACAAAGTACAATACAGCGCTGCCAGAGCAGAGCTGAAGAGAGGCATTAAAAAGGCCAAGGCAGCAAAAACAAGGAAAATTGAGGAGCACTTCGCAGGAAATAACCCAAAGAAGATGTGGCAGGGAATACGACATATTACCAATTGCAATGACAATAATGTGTCTGTTAACGCAGATGCCTCACTAGCAGAGGAACTGAACCGTTTCTTTGCCCGCTTTGAGACTGACAAATCAGACCAACACATCCACCACCACCCTGCAGCAGTACACTGGAGCTTCAAGAACATGAAGTGAGACAGGTACTGCGGACTGTGAACACCAGGAAGGCTGCTGGCCCTGACGAAGTACCTGGGAAGGTGCTCAAAGCCTGTGCTGACCAGCTGATTGGTGTTTTCACAAAGATCTTCATTTGTTCCCTGCAACAATCCATCATCCCATCCTGCCTGAAATCTGCCACCATTATCCCTGTCCCTAAAAAGCCAACCATTGACAGCCTGAATGATTATAGGCCTGTTGCACTTACGCCTGTGATCATGAAGTGCTTTGAAAAGTTGGTCGCCCGCCATATCAGGGATACAATCCCTCCTTCAGTTGAGCCTCACCAGTTTGCCTATAGAGCAAATAGGTCCACTGAGGACGCCATCGCCATAGCTCTACACACAGCACTGAGCCACCTGGAGCACCATGGAAACTACGTGAGGATGCTTTTCATTGACTATAGCTCAGCCTTCAACACTATAATACCGGACATTCTGGCTGAAAAACTCTCCCACCTTTGACTATCCTCTTCCATCTGCTACTGGATTAAGAACTTCTTAACCAACTGTCCACAAACTGTTAGACCTGGTCCCCACCTCTCTTCCTCCATTACACTGAGCACTGGCTACCCTCAAGGGTTCTGTACTCCCTGTACACATACGACTGTACACCGACCCACCAGTCTAACTCCATCATCAAATTTGCCGATGACACCACTGTGGTCGGACTCAGCTCAGGAGGGGATGAGTCGGCCTACAGAGATGAGGTCAACAAACTGTCTTTGTGGTGATTGGTGAACAATTTCACACTAAACACCACGAAAACTAAAGAAATAATCCTGGACGCATTTCGCAAACGCAGCACAGATCTGGCCCCACTCCAATTTAGAGTGTCCAATCAGCCTACCATGCCTGTATTTGGAATGTGGGCGGAAGCCGGAGTACCTGGAAAAAACCCACGCAACCCTGGGGAGAACATGCAAACTCCACACAGGTGGACCAACCTGGATTTGAACCCAGGTCACCCACTGTGAGGCCGACGCTCATCCGCCGGGCGGCCTTGTTTTCTCAATTTCTTTTTGTAAAATTACAATATTGCAGTTATTTTCATTTTTGGAAATGCGATTAATGTTTTGTGATTTCAGTTTAGGTTGCTGGTATCTACATCACTCATATTTTCATTCCATTATTTTCTTATATCTTGAAATTTTACCAACATTTAAAAAAAAAATAGAACTCAAAGATGTCTGCTTTGTGTTTTTGCAGCAATCCGTTCGACTCATCTCCTTGTGCAATCGCCTGTCGCGGTCCTTCCTATCCAGAAGCAACATGAGCGTTGCACGAAGTGAAGACACATTGGTAACGCCAATTCACACAAAATGCACATCTAATTAGTCTTAGTTAACTGCTACTGTTGGCCTTTTCTTAATTACAGCCTGACTATTATTAGCTGCACGGCCTCACAAGCTCGCCAGCCTGGATTTGATACAAGTTGTGTTTACATGCGTAACTGTGCATAAATGGGCCAGAAACATGTTTGTGAACTAAGTATCAAATGATGTTTACCTGTAGGTTGCAGATTTTAAATTATTGACACTCCTTACAAGTTGCGCCCCTCAGGTCTGGAAGAGAACTGCTACAGAACTCCTTTTAAACTCACCAATTCGTTTATTCCCTTGGTGCTTGAATTTACATCTAAGAAGCAATACATAAAAAATACTCAAATGCATGAGAATAATAATAATTTAAAAAGTGATAATCCTAATAATAAAATTTTAAAATGAACATCTGCTAAGTTAGTTGTTGCATTTATTTGGTACTTTGTAAATTTTATGCTCTTGCAATTAATGTATATGAGTTTGAGAGTGGTGGGCCGTGCATTTCACACCTAGGGCTTCAGTAGTGTTCCATCTGAATCAATCCAAACCTCAATAATTTTTTTATGGCTATAAAAATGTTACTGCAGTCACACCTGCAACACATACAAAAAGGACATCGAAAAATAACCTCATAAAATTTCAATGTAATTTAGAAATATGACCACAATTTTGTAAAATGATTTTACTCACCAAAAATCATTTTAATTTGTACACAAAATCCATCCTCCTTTCTTTCCTAAAGAAGTTTTCGACTACTACTCTGTCGTAGAGATTATCCGTGCATTGCAGTCATTACCCGAAATTAAAGTTCCTACTGTCTGATCGACACTTATTCGATGGAACGGGGCCCACAGAACTGATTATGAAGGCTACCCTGCATGTTTTGAGATATGGGAGGAACCCGGAGTACCCGGAGAAAACCCACGCAAGCTTGAGGAGAACATGCAAGTTCAACACAGTGAGGACCAACCTGGGATTGAACCCTCGACCCCTAAACTGTGAGCCCGAGGTGGTAATCACTCTTCCATCGGGCCACCCTAAAACTTATATTTTCAAATAAAAATTTAAAAAAATAATAATAATAATTTTTAAATTTTAATGATTTTTTTTATTTTAGGATTTTCTCTTGTTTATTTTATATTTTTATATTTAGTATTGTTTTATTTTTACTCTTTTTATGGAGTTCTACATTACAATATTGTATGAATATTAAATATTAATTCAGTCAGAGTGGATATTATTAAACTATGAGAACCGGCTTGTTTTTCTTCTGCCATTGTAGAAACTTGATGTCCAATCCATTTTGACTGGGAGGACTGAATGAATATACGTTCGTTTGAAATGTTAGCTGCCGTCAAAAGAAGCTAATAAATTTAAATGTGGTTTGTCATTGTAAAATATAAGTTGGTTGTTACCATTTTCAGCACAACGTTGAATTCTTTTGTAAAATGTTTACTTTTTCATGGAGGATGAGGAAGACTCGTTCGTGATGAAGGCCATCATCCATGCCATTAACGATGACAACGTTCCGGGCCTGCAGCATCTGTTGGGCTCGTTGAATAGTTACGATGTCAATCAGCCCAACAAGCACGGGACGCCGCCGCTACTGACAGCGGCCGGCTGCGGCAATGTTGACATCATCAATGTTCTCATTAGGAAAGGAGCCCACATTCATGCCCTTGACAAGGTGGCACCTACATTTTGAATGTTTAAATATTTCACCTATTTATTTCCTTTTTCTTTATTATTTGGACTTTTTGGTATGTTTGTGTTTTGGATGATTTATACCTTGTATACTGATTGAGTTTTTTCCTTGGCGATTGTGCTGACGTCTGCATTTATTTATTTTTCATAGAGTGGAGCCAACGCCATATACTACGCGGCGAGACACGGTCACGTGGATACCCTCAAATTCCTCCATGCCAACAAATGTCCTCTGGACGTACAAGATAAGGTCACAAATCAAGAAATCCTTCACTCATACACAAATATACTCGAGGTTTTTGATCTCTTGTAATTGTTCAAGAAGTACAGCAAGGCCTTTGGTTCTGATGTCCTAGACGTTGATTGCTTTAATATTTCCACACCTGGCATTTAGTGTCCAGTGCAGACTGCTTGTCTGTGTTTTTGTGCAGCAGAAATCTAATGTATGGTCGACCTCCTCTTTTTCACATTATGGCACCAAGAAGAAAGTTGGCTCATCTAGGTGCAGTTAAAAGATAAGCATTTCCCTTGGATAGACACCGATGAACATCAGTAAAGATGTGTTCAGACCAGTGATGGGCAAACCAGTCCTTGAGGGCCACTGTGGGTGCAGGTTTTTGTTCCACCCGATCAATGTTCCCTCTAAGCTGCGCGCGTGCGCAATTGCGCACTACTCTCGTCTTCTCTGTGCACAACAAATCATATGGAGCGCACAAAATAAAATCCCATTTTTTAAATGTATTTATTTATATATATATATATATATATATATATATATATATATATATATATATATATATATATATATATATATATATATATATATATATATATATAAATAAATAAAGCTGTGAGGGCGACGCGCGAACCACTCATCTGCCGGGCCGCCCATTCATAGATATTAATCATTACATTTTATTATTACTAAATCATTTATGTGTAGTAGACATGCACCTGCTTATGGCAGGTGTGATACTGGTGTGTGCCCATAGCGAGCAATGAAGATGTTGCTCACACCGGTACTGTGTGCTCAGTGAGGTTGTCTTTCTGCCCAGACAAACAAAAAATTAGAGGGAATATTGCACCCGATATAGCACAGACAGTTTAACCAATGAGATTTCTGTAGAAAACAAGAAGCACCTGACTGCAATCCACTGATTGCACTTTTAGGACACCAGATTGGTGAAAAGGTGCCTTCTCAATGAGTTCGAATGAAAACCCGCACCCACTGTGGTCCTTTGTGGAATAGTTTACCCACCCCTGGTTCATACAAAAGTAGAACCGTCCCGCGAAAACGCCTCGCTCGTTGCCCAAATCAGTCTTTCGTGGACACAGACCTTACGTCGCCAACAGTTGCATTCTGTGAAAATAAGGGATAAAGACAATGCACTGTTATCATAAGCAGCCACTCGAGGCTCGGCCACTGGCTGTCTCGTATGCTTGTATTTCAAATTTGTCTCGTATCTCAAGGCCAATATTTTCTCGGAATTTTCCTAGTATCTCAAGTTTCTCGTATGTTGGGGCACTCGTATGTCACGATATTACTGTAGTAATAATGGGGTGATCCAACGTCGCGGTTTTTCGATTATCGGTTTTCTGCGAAATTCAAGGGATTACCGTATATTACAGGTTGCAATGTTGATGTTGTGTTTCTTAAGATATACCTAAATGCACCACGTTGGAGTGGAGCCGGAAGGAGGGATGGACAAGATTTTTTTTTAAAGTGTAAAAACTAGCTGTTAAATTTTATGTTGATTCTCCACAGTCTGGAGAAACAGCTCTGCACGTGGCGTCTCGCTATGGCAACGTGGACGTGGTGAGCTACCTCTGCGGCATAAAGGCCAACCCGGACCTCTACGACAAGGTGAGCCACCCAGTTCATCCTAAAGCTAGGCACAATATTGAAAGATCTTTTTGATAAACCCCACCTCGCCTGCCCAGGAGCGAGAGACGGCATTACACTGCGCGGCTTGGCACGGCTACTCGGCAGTGGCTCGGGCTTTGTGCCGTGCCGGCTGCCGCGTGGACGCCAAGAACCGCGAAGGCGAGAGCGCCTTGCTCTCTGCATCCGCACGCGGCTTTGTGGATATCGTGGAGTGTCTGGCGGACCACCGTGCCGACCTGGAGAGCGCCGACAAGGTCGGGACCCTATTTCTTCAAGTTTTCAGTGGTTCTTATTTCCATCGTGATAAACTGCGTCGTTTCTTTGTTTTCCCACAGGACGGCCAAACTGCCCTCCACCTGGCCGTGCGGCGGTGCCAACTGGAGGTGGTCCGATGCCTGCTGGCTCGCAGCTGTCAGACAGACCGCCAAGATCGCCACGGCAATGTGCCGCTGCACATCGCCTGCAAGGACGGAAACCTGCCTGTCGTGGTGGCGCTCTGCGCTGCCCGAGCCGTACTGGACATCCCCAACAAGGTGCCATTTGGAATCAGTCTGTAAAAGTTTCACTGGACTTCAAAACCTTGCACAGCCACGTTGACATTGAGGATTGGTCGTTCATAAAAATTAGTCGACAGTCGTTTTGAAAGTCGATTAATTGTTAATTTGTTAAGTGTAAATACTTGAACATATAATATTTTACGGGGATTACTGGAGCCGATCCCCTGTCCCCGTGCCTGCCCATATCGAAGTCAGACGAATGAACCTCTGCACCATCAGGCGGCCATATTTTAATTTTATTTTAAAATTGTATCTATTTTTTTCATATTTTACAAATATTTTAAAATATTCCTTGATTTCTGTATCCAGTAAAATAACATGATTTCAAAATTGCAGAAATGAGAGGGGTGTACTCACTTTTGTGAGCTACTGTATGATCTGTTTAGCCGACTAATCACAAACATAAGAGGTGCTTATTTGACTATCAAAATAATCATTTATGACACCTCAAGTTTGCATTTAGTTTCCTCTCAAAATTCCCTAGCAAATTATTGAACCCGATTTATTGTCCCACGCATATTAATGAGTGAAAATTTGCTAGAATTTGAATCTATAAATCTACCTACTAGGAAGCCCGGTGGTGCGAGTAGTTAGCGCGTCGGCCTCACAGCTTTGGGGTTCTGGGTTTAAATCCAGGTCGGTCCACCTGTGTTGAGTTTGCATGTTCTCCCCAGGCCTGCGTGGGTTTCCTCCAGGTACGCCGGTTTCCTCCCACATTCCAAAAACATGCATTGGAGGCTGATTAGACACTCTAAATTGCCCCTTGGTGTGGGTGTGACTGTGCATGGTTGTCTGTCTTCTCGTGCCCTGCGATCGGCTGGCCACAGATTCAGGGTGTCCCCCGCCTTTGGCCCGGAGACAGCTGGGATAGGCTCCAGCACCCCCCATGACCCTAATGAGGATAAAGCAGTTCAGAAAATGAGTTGAGATGAGAAATCTACCTACTATCTACTTTTACCCTATCGATGTGCTTTAATGTAACAACTTTAGACATTTCTCCATTGCTCTTTGTAAGATCATATCCAAAAAAGGACATTTAAAGTAATTCCACAAACTAATAGAATCATAATATCCATATCCAACAACTACAGTATCAGGTCGTAACACCTCTTTGGATTTTAGGTCAGATAATCCTGCATTAGTGCTTTGTTTAATGGGTTTATGAATAAATCTCTGATCGCCTTTGCCAACACTAATGCTTACAGTATTTAATTGGATTGGTTGTTATGAACATTGACTTACTTGCTTTGTATTATAGGGCACTTATTCAACTCATTAGTTGGCGTTGATATGCTCAACGTCTGATCCTTTTTGACTTTTTAATTTTAAGGCAGTATTTTTTTTTAAAATATTGACTTATTTTAAATTAAATTCTTTGTCAATCTCTTCAGGCATCAGGGGATAAAGCACAACAGAAATTATAGATAAAGACAAACAATGTCATTTTAGAAGAAACATGCCAGAATTTTTTCTGAAAAAGTTGTCCATTTTACAAGTTTTGAGATTCTATATTTGCAATAAAATTGCATTTAAAGTTTCATTTTTTTAAACAATTTAGTTTTTTATCAAAACTTCATTCCTTTCCGTATTGCTTATTCTCATTAGGGTCGCGGGGGTGCCGTTGCTTATCCCAGCTAACCATGGGCAGAAGGTGGAACACCCTGAATTGGTGGCTAGCCAATCGTTGGACACCAGCACTGTCAATGAAAGCTATATGAGCTCAGGACTCAAACGAACTGTTATTGACGAGTCCTTCCTTTTTTTTTATCAGTACGGCCGGACCCCCCTCCACCTAGCCGCCAGCAACGGTGGCCTAGAAGTGGTTCGTCATCTCTGCCTTTCAGGTGCCAACACAGAAGCCGTCACCAACGTAAGCCGTCTTAGAAAAAAACAAAACACTTATCAGTGCTTATATACATTTTTTTCTTTTTCCCAGGATGGAAAAAGCGCTGAGGACTTGGCATCAGCTGAGCAACATGACAATATAGTGGCCTTGTTAGGGAAGCTTAAAAAGGTAACAAAAGGTTTGGAGTGTGATTGACATTTGTTAGTTCATTGAATGCAAAATGGAAAGTGTAGTGCGGAGGGCTCTCACTCACCCACGCTGACACTCACTGGCACCGACGCCCTTTTGTTGTGTGACTCATCCGGCACATTCAGGAAGAAAAAAATATCAGTATTTGTATATTTGCCTAAAAATCTTTACAATAGAATGCAAATTTAGTCTCATTTAAGCCAAAAACGAACATGTAAGTCACGCCCGATTACCCGAGACCTACAAACAGCAGCCATCCACCTTTATTTACATATTGACAGTGGTGTCTAACTGGCTCTGGTCGAGATCCGGGCTCAGCCCAGTATTCTATGTTGCCTGCGAAAGTAAATTCTGCAGCTGCATGTTTTTCACTGAGATAAAATTTTGTCAATCAATGCATATTTAATTTTTGTTTTGTTACTAACCATTCTTTTTAAAAAATAAAGAGGCTGTTATTTTTTGACCAAGAAATGAAAAAATAACACTTATTATTATTATAATTTTTATTAATATTATAAATAAATTCATTCATTGATTTTTCTTCCCGCTTATCCTCACAAGGGTTGCGGGGGGTGCTGGAACCTATCCCAGCTAACTATGGGCACCAGGCGGGGGACACCCTAAATTGGTGGCCACCCATTTGCAGGGTACACGGAGACAGACAACCATTCAAGCTCACACTCATACCGAGGCAAAATGCGTGGGTATTATCCGGGTACTCTGTTTTTCTCCCACCTCCAAAAAAGATGCATGGCAGACTGTTTAAACACTAAAATGCTGACAGGTATGAGTGTGAGCATGAATGATTGGTTGTCTCCTTGTTCCCTGTGATTGGCTAGTCATCAATTCAGGGTCTCCCCCGCCTTGTATCCATAGTTGGCACCCCTCAACCCCTTGGGAGGCCAGGGAGCCATAATGATGTTTTTCCTTTTTAATAAGGCAATCCCTTCGAATGTTGCTGATAATGTAGACCACATATGACTGCAATAATTGAAGAAGCGAGAAGTAGGATGACCCCTATTATTACTAACACTACGTTTTCGCGCCTATACAAAATACAGTAAGTACACAAGTCCAATTATCATGAAGTGCATTTATCAAATACTACAGTTATAAGCATATGAAAAGACTGTAATGTATTAATATCCAAATATATTATCGCAGTGAAAATAGTTCCTCTCCGCTTGATATAGAGCCAAAGAAACAGGTTAATGGGAGTTTTAGTCCAAGTCCTCCTACACAGTTGATACCTAAATTATACATTATACTATTTTAGGATTCACATTGTGAAACAGTCATTTTGTTGCTTCTTTTTCTCTTTCATGAACTTGAAGTTTTTTGGTTTCTAGGGCATTAACTTTTGGCAACGTAAAAAGAAATTGTGTGAAAATGTTCATTTTGGAATCATTTTTTAGGTTTATGTGATTCCTGCTGCTAAATTTTTGATTAGAATGACTATTGTTAATATAGATGACATAGTTTTAAATGAAAAGATTTTCAGATGGTCGTGTCCCTTGAGATCATTTCAATGCAAAAGGTGTGCCGCAGCTCAAAAAAGGTTGGGAAACACTGCACTGGGTAACTGAAAATATGCAAAATGAAAACTGGGGTACAATTCTGGGCCCTGGAGCAGCATCCAGTAAAAACAAACTTCCATAGCTCTTTTTTTGTGTTTTGCTGCAGGACAACCACAAGCTAACCTTCATCCAGCAGTTGCGGCCCACACAGACGGTGCAGCCACGGATCAAGCTCAAACTCTTTGGCCCGCAGGGGGCCGGCAAGACCACGCTGCTGGAGTCGCTTAAGTGTGGCATCCTGCGCAGCTTCTTCCGAAGGCGACGGACCGCCCGCATGACAAACTCGGCGAGGCACCCAAACTCTCCTGTCAATACCAAGCCAGCCGGTAGGTTACGGAGAGACTTGACGCTGTGTATCTCATGCTATTCTTGCACCCAGAGACTTGGTGAAATCTAGAACGCTATGGACACACTTCCTGGTTGTACTGCTCATGTGCCTTCCTTTTTGAATTTGTCTGCGTGCAGGCAACACAATTTCAGAACACAGAAAGAAAAGATTTTGAAGGTTTAGCTGCATGATTGAACATTTATGATTATAAAATTAAACAAAATTCTGCTTTTCTTTTTAACGTATTTTCTCGCATATAAGCCGTATTTGTAACCAAAAAAATGACTGAATCAAGGGTACTGCTTGTATGCGCACAAGACTTGCTATACTCTTTTTCACCAGTAGATGGTCGGCAAAGTAACAATTACTATTTGTTGGTTATTTTCTGTTTTGCAGTACGAAAACAACCATTACTGGATGAATTAATTCCTTAAGACATTGACCCTAATAATGTGCTTTTGATTCATACAGTATCTCAGAAATACCACGTGAAGATTTTTCTTAAGATTTTCCCTTGAAAGTAACACTTTGTACTCCCTATTAAAACCATGAATATGGAGGGAAAAATTGTGAATCAGGGGGTGGCTTCTACACGAGAAATTGTAAAATTCAACTATTTTAAGGCAATTTTAAGGGTGTGGCTTATATGTGAGTAAATACAGTATTCTTTTCTGCTCTAAATCAGCCTTTGTAAAAAGTGCAGTCAATAGGTGGTTTGACTTTTATTATGCGTTGACCGCAGTTAGGCCATGTGGTAGGTTGCTACATAAAGACATGTTGTTTATATACACCTGGTAAGACCATTGACGTCATCCCTACCTTCGCACCCTTTACGCGCAAATATATATTGGAGCATCATCACCACCTACTGTTCCAGAGAGAGATCTCACCCAAACTCACTGTAGCCTTGTGTATTCTTTAGATAAAGTCGACAAAATAATGTTTTTTTTTTGTATTTATATTTTCTATATCAGTGTCGGTGAGCATCTCCAATTTGTACCCGGGCTGCGAAAATGTCAGCGTGCGCAGCCGTAGCATGATGTTCGAACCCAGCTTGACCAAAGGCGTCCTGGAGGTCTTTGCGCCCGCGCATAGCAGTCTCTCACCTGCTACGGCCGCCGACGAACTGGCCACTCGGGCCATCGACATTCAACACGCCAACATTCATGGTAGGATATAGATAACTTTTTCGTTCCCATTGACCATAAGAGACTCCCGGTGGCATCCAATCATGTTTCTTCTGTAAATTGAAATGAGTTTGTCACTGGTTGACGTCCACAGTGGAAGGGCTTGCAGCCAATTAACGTTGGTTATTGTCTGCCAACCTTCTGACTTCAAATGGATTGAACGTCTTTTGCTGTTAATAGAAGCCGATGCATAACGTGTCAAGCTTTTTTCTCTCCTTATGGATAGGATTTTTAGAAATGAGAGTGATTCATTTTTTTTTTTTTATTGTTGAAGTAGAAAAAAAATGAACAGAGTGGAATGATACCTCTTCTGATCCGTAAACATTGAAGCATTTGCAGGTCACTTCCTGTTGATTTTAGTTCACTGCTTAATTTTGTAGTCAATTCCTGTGAATCCAATTGATATTGGGTAATTTCCTTTTGATTTGAGACAATATTAATTCTAAATACTTCTACATACATTTTTGTATCACGTCCTGTTTTTTTCGTGTTGTTTGGGGACAATTGGGTGCCATTGGAAATTGATAAGGAGTTTTTTGGCACAACCGTAATTTTTTTTTTCCCAAATCTGGCCGATTAACATTTGTTCACCATTAATTAATTCATCTCCCATGCTGGTCATCTTAACAATTATCGTGAGGTTGCTGGAGCCTATCCCAGCTAACTATTGACAATAAGCAGGATACACCCTGAATTGGGTACCAACTAATTGCAGCGATTATCTGCCTGATTTAGGAATTTGTTTTAATGTCAGAAAACGTATTTTGGGAACAACTTTAAACATTAAGGACGAAATAAATATAGAGCATACATTGCGTGAATTTTTGTAAAGTTTTCAAGAGGAATGGTGCGAATCAGTTTGTGTGTAAAGTCTTCACCCTGAAAAAGTGAATGGAGAAAAAATGTGAATACTATTGTATGTTTGTAGGCGTGGGAGATTTCAGCGTGTGGGAGTTTTCCGGCAACTCCGTCTACTACTGTGCCTACGATTACTTTGCGGCAAACGATGCCACAGCCCTTCACATGGTGGTCTTCAGTCTGGAGGAGCCCTACGAGAGCCAGCTCAACCACGTCAGCTACTGGCTCAACATGCTCAAGGCCTTGACGCCACCTGACAATGACATCCGTAAGTCCCAACGGCATCCCCGCCCCCGGTGCAGTAGCATAGTGACATTGTCGCCGCTCGCAGTGTTCGGCGGAAGGGTCCAGCAGCCTTTAGCGGTGGTCCTTGTGGGCACGCACGCCGACCTGGCTGATGTTCCCAGGTCTTTCTCAGGAGAGTTCAGCTACAACAAAGAGAGAGCGCTACTCAAAGAAGTCAGGAGCAGGTTAGCATCCTTATTTTCATTTACTTAATTTTAGTTTTCCAAATCACTTATTCTTATCCTTAAGGATTATTTGAAAACCATTAGTTGTATTTCTTTATTTTGCAGTTTTTTAAAGGGGATTATTTGTCTGTAATAGGAAACTCATTCGCGGCACAGTAGTTGAGTGTTTAGTACGTCCACCTCACACTGCGGAGATCGATGGTTCCGACCTTTCTGTGTGGAGTTTTTGTCTCCCCGTGCCTACGTCGGTTTCCTGTAGGTGCTCCTCCCTTGTCCCAAAAACATGCATGGTAGGCTGATTGAACTCTCTAAATTGTCCTTAGGGGTAAGTGTAAGAGTAAATCGTTGTTCGTCTCAAAGTGCCATGCAATTGGCTGGCAACCAATTCAGGGTGTCGCCCGCCTACTGAGGATGCCGTCCTAACCCCTAACCCATGTCCACACGAAAGACAAAAAACACGCTGGAAAGGAACTCACAGATGCAATGACGAGCAACTGTCTGACTGGCTTGAAAAATCTCAACTACACTTAAACATATCTAAGACCGTCTGTAACAAATAACAGCGACCCCAACATTTTTGACCAAGGAAAAACAGTCAATGTAGTCCAAGAATGGACTTTCCACGACAACGCACTCGTAACCGAACAAACAAATTTAAATTAACTTGGATAAATATATACAGACACTCAACGTTTAATGTAACTTCACACAAAACTGAATTCTAATTTTGTTTTAATCTTTTTTTTACCTTCGTTCTTGCCTGGTTAGATGTTTGCCACGCCTCCACTCTCGCGTTCGCTATCGATGGGCTGTTTGCTGTTGTATTCCCTTCAAAATATTCCGAAAATGATGCACACAAATGTCCTCACAATAGGATAACGCACGACCACTTGCCAACGAGAAGTAGTCTTGAATGAGCGACTTGCGGGAGCTAACAGGCTAAGGAAGGAAAAACAACAGCTCAGCCTACCCACGTATTGATTGTGGGTAATGAAGTTTTATTCTGAGAAAGGGTGCCATTGGCTATTGGTGTTGTGTGCACGAGTATACTTCATTACCCAGAAAGCCCTCTTTTTGCCAGCGCATGCGCGTTGTGCGTTTTCTGGTCCATGTGTAGGAGAAGCTTGTGTGAAGAAACTGTTCAGTGCTCATAGATATCTGTTATACACGAAAGAGATGCGGACAAAAAAGACAGTGCGCTACAATGATAAACAGCCTCTCATGTCATGGCCAACTGGCTTTCTCGCATCTCAAAATTTTCCTCGTATCTAGAGCTAATTATTTGCTCGAAATTTTCCTCGTATCTCGAGCATCTCATAGGTAGAGCTGCTCGTATGTAGAGGTACCACTGTATATATGTTCATTAACATGAATATAAATATGTTCATTAATATGTGCTGTTCCTTATCAAATAAATCAAACTCAAACGACTTCCCATAATCTCCTGGGATAGGCTCCAGCACCTCTGCAACGCATGTGAGGATAAGCATAGGGGAAAATGAATGAAAGAACTCAGTCACTGCTACTTACAGTGATCGACATCATTGCAGAATATGCTTGTCATATGAAACGAAAGAGTTGAATATTACATTTTGCCTAAAGAAGTCAAAGGTCACAGAAGTCAAAAATATGTTCGCGTTTAAGAAACATCAAGAACAAACAAGTGAACTATTATCAAACTTGATGGATATATTTAATGATACAGAACGAAACGATTATGTTTTGGGGCAATAGGTCAAAGGTCACCGAGGTCAGAAAAGGTCTATTGCGTTAACTCAAGAATGAATAAAGTGCCAATTATTATGAAGCTAGTAGGATATGTTTGTAATATGAAATGGAGAAGATTAGACTTGATTCTACTTTTAAGGGAGTACCTTACCTTTTGACTGTTTTTAACACATTTATTGAATTCATGATATATTAATTTTTTTAAATATTTTCACATATTACTTATTTGAACCTTTTCAGAATTGTTTTATTTTTGATGTACCGTATTTTGCTGTTTAATATACCCAGGTATATTAAATGATTTTTGCTTTTTTGAGCCTCCCGTTTGTGCGCCATTTATTATACCCCTGCCGTTTAATATACCCGGGTATATTAAATGGGGGGGTATATTAAACAGCAAAATACAGTACCTACATGGGATGGTGTTTTTTTTCACTGTCTGCCATTGAAGGTGTTAGATGTCTAGTCCATTTGAAGCAGGAGGGATGGCAGCGAATGAACAAATCTCAGCCCTCCCATTTCAAACGGATTAGACATGTACTACTGATAAACTCATTTGATTTCATAGCAGATGGCGGATTGGACGCCTCATCAAAGGCACTGAAATAGATAAAGACTTGATAATGTATTATTTATCAGGTTTGGAAACGACCTCCAGATCAGCGACAAGTTGTTTGTGATGGACGCCGGCGCTCCGAACTCCAAAGACATGAAGTTACTTAGGAATCATCTGCAAGAGCTTCGCTCTCATATTATTTCTGTGAGATAAGCGCCCAGGACTTGGTCAAAATGTCTACAAAATTGAAATTGGTCCTTTTACCGTACGCCTTTAGAATTGTGGCACCATGACGCTGTTGTCTGAGCGACTGCTAGCAGCACTGCCTGCCTGGCGTAAGTTGAGCGGCCCCAACCAGCTGACGTCATGGCAGCAGTTTGCCAGCGACATCCAGGAGAACATCAACCCGTTGGTGAGCCAGGACCATCTCAGAAGCTTGGCGATGCAGCTGCACAGCATGGGAGAAGTTCGTTTAGCCTTCACCTCCTCGTCCACATCTCTAAAGAAAAACCGACGGCTCAATAAAATGTCTTTCAGATCAACATCATGCAGAGCGAGACGGTGCAGGATGTGGTCCTCCTAGAGCCGCGTTGGCTATGCTGCAGCATTTTGGGGCGCCTGCTGTCTCTGGAGACTCCCAAAGCCATCCACCACTACAGAGGGCGCTACAGGCTAGAGGAAGTGCAGGCCCTGGCACCCGAAAGCGACGTGGAAGAGCTACTGCAGATCCTGGACGCCATGGACATATGCGCACGTGACACCGCTGACCCCGCCATGGTGGACGTGCCGGCGCTCATTAAGGCCGGGGGGCTGCATCGTTCCTGGACCGAGGACGATGGTGAGGGGGGCGTTGGTGCGGTCTACGGAGGGGTCCGGCTAGTGCCCGCCGAGCACCTGGTGGCGTTTCCTTGCGGTTTGTTCCACAAGCTGCAAGTCAACCTGTGCAGATGGAGCAGGCAGCAGAAGCCGGATGATGAAGAGGAGGAGGAAGATGAAGAGAGAGATGCCGGCGTCCATCTGTGGACGGATGGAGCAAAGGTGAGCGC
Organism: Stigmatopora argus; assembly: GCF_051989625.1. Classification (NCBI taxonomy): domain Eukaryota; kingdom Metazoa; phylum Chordata; class Actinopteri; order Syngnathiformes; family Syngnathidae; genus Stigmatopora; species Stigmatopora argus. The sequence continues at coordinate 17,617,722 of NC_135391.1, forward strand.
CATCCTTGTGATCGTGGATCTTTTCATCTTTCTGGAGAGAATTGAAATGTGTTCATCACTAGTAGATGTCTTAGTCAAGTAAAAGGGTGGTGGAGTTTTAATCCAGGTCACGTCCCACCTGTGTGGAGTTTGCATGTTCTCCCCGGGCCTGCATGGGTTTCCTCCGGTTACTCCGGTTTTCTCCCACATTCCAAAAAATATGAGATGAGAGATATGTATAAATATAAAACTTCCGTATGATATTGACCCTAATAATGTGCTTTTGATTCATACAGTATCTCAGAAATACCACGTGCGATGATTTTTCTTAAGATTTTCCCTTCAAAGTAACACATTTGTACTCCCTATTAATACCATGAATATGGAGCTGAAAATTGGGAATTGGTGCGGCTTATACGCGAGAAATTGTAAAATTCAATGATTTAATATATATATATATATATATATATATATATATATATATATATATATATATATATATATATATACATATAAATGTACATATGTGTATATATAAAAAACTGGATATTTCTTGTGCGCTGAGTGTGTGCGCAATTTAGCAGTTTAGAAAGAACTTTACTTCTGAGTCATTCCCTGATGATTTTTGGTCCTGATTCCGTGTGACTTCCAGTTGCTCTCTGTTCTGAAATATATCTTGAAGTTTTTTTTCACAAACTAATGAACTAATAACGTCCTATTTTCACCCTATCCCAAGGTGAGCCGGTGGGGTGCAGAAGCCCTGGTGCTGTTGGTCAACCACGGCCAGGGTGTGGAGATTCGGATTCGCGGTCAAGAATCTCAGAGAGCCAAGTGCTACGCCATGTTGGACGCCGTGTGCGGCATCGCCGAGAACTTGCTGGCGTCCACCTTGCCGGGCCTTGTGACTGCAAAATACTACCTGAGCCCCCAGCAGCTCCGAGAGCGCCATATTCCCGTCATGGTCTACCAACCCAAAGACTTCCTGAGGGCGCAGACGCAGAGGGAGACCTCGCTCACCAACACTATTGGAGGCTACAGAGAGAGCTTCAGTGTCATCTTGGCCTTTGGCTGTGCCGAGGTACGGGTCCGGGACTGAGCTCGTATGTCGATTTTCTCGTAACTCAAACGAACGTTTCCCTTAGAAAGGAACTAAAAACAAATTAATTCGTTCCAACCCTCTGAAAAAACAACCAAACCGAATATTGGATTGGAAAAACATTTTTATTTGTTCTAATTCCCCATCTATTAACAAAGTAACAAATAACTTGTGGTTTAATATTACTGAAATGTGTGTAATAGTTCTAAAATTCAACGGATTTCGCAGAAGGGAGAGAGAGAGAGTGACAGAGAGAGGAGCGAGAGGGGGGGTACTTTTTACACAGCAACGTGCTCGTAACCTAACATAAACAAATTTAAATGAACTTGGATTACGATGCAGACACTCAAAAATAAGTTTAATCTAATTTTACACTAATCTTAATTCCGATTTTGTTTTAAATTTTGATACCTTTCTTCTCCCGGGTTGGCTCTATTTGCCCCGTCTTCACCCTGACTTTCAGATGCAACCTATCGATTGTTCGCTTTTGTTTTCCCTTCAAAATATTCCCAAAATGATGCACACGAATGTCCTCACATTAGGATAACGCATGACCACTTGCCAACGAGAAGTAGCCATTCGCACTGACTAACGGGGTAAAAAAAACACTGAAAAAATGCAACGCTCCGCCCAGTGCTCGCAGAGACATTACACGAGAGAGTTGCGACCACAGAGACATTACACGAGGGAGTTGCGACCAGAAAGACAGTGCCCATGATGTTCTTATGAGCAGCCTCTCGCGTCCGCTGTCTGCTTGTATATCAAAATTTGTCTCGTATCTCAAGATAAATATTTGCTCTAAATTTTACTCGTATCTCAAATTGCTCGTATGTCGAGGTACCACTGTATTTATATTTCCCCTTTCACCCATCTGCCTTTTCACTATTAAGTCATGGCTTGAGATACGAGCTTAATGCGTTCCGGGACTGAGCTTGTATGTCGATTTGCTCATATCTCAAATCAACGTCTCCCGTAGAAATGAACTAAATGCAAGTTAATTCATTCCCACCCTCTGAAAAAACACCCCAAAAATACGATATTACAATGGTTGTAATTCACCATCTATGAACAGAGTAACAAATAACTAGTGGTTGTGATGTTTAATAATAAAATGAGTTCGCGGATGGGAGAGAGAGAGAGAGATACTTGATGGATGCGCTCGTAACGTAACATAAACTTTACATTTAACTTAAATGAATTTACACTGAAAAAAACGTTTTAATGTTACGTTACACTAAATTTAAACCTTCTTGTGCAATAACCCAGGCAAAGAGGTGAATGTATTCCACCGCGGCTTTCGAGGCGAACTTCCTGCTTCTCCATACGTATTGGGGAGCCAGCTCCGTCACGCGTACACTAATCATGTTTTTCCATTATTTTGTGCTTAATATCGATTGTCATCATACGCCTTTTCTTCGCACTACCCTTCATTGCACCAGCTTGCTTTGGATTCCTTGTGTTTCCCTTAATTCTGCACTGACTAATGCAGAAAAACACGGAAAAAATGCACCGCTCCGCCCAGTGCTCGTAGAGATCTTTGCACGAGGGAGATGCGCCGAGAAAGTGCACTGAAATCATAAAGAGTCTGGCCAACTGGCTGTCTCAAATGCTCGTAACTCAAAATTTCGTATCTCAAGGTAAATATTTGCTCAGAATTTTACTCGTAGCTCAAATTCCTCGTATGTCAGGGCACTCTTATGTCAAGGTATGACTGTATAAATATAGTGCGTCAGAAAGCCGTCCACTTTGGAGAAAATCTTAAGACTTTTATGTGCGCCCTATGTGAGTAAGTATGTGCCACGTTGCATTTGTATGGTTTTTTTATCGCTTAATAAGGGGAGTTGCAATCATTAATAAAGGGGATCATTCATCTTCCATACTGCCCATCCTCGAAAGGGTTGCGGGGGTTGCTGGAGCCTAACCCAACTGTCTTCGGGCGAAAGGCAGACGACACCCTAGAGAGAGACAACCACTCACACTGCCACCAAGTGGGAATCGAACCCAGACTGGATGCACCAAAGTCAGGGCCTGCACCATCGGGTGGCCCAGTTTAATGTAATCTTGGCCTTAATGTCGTATTACCAACGTTTTACTGTAAGACAGGGGGAGAGCATGATCTCCCCGGGCCTGCGTGGGTTTCCTCCGGGTACTCCGGTTTCCTCCCACATTCCAAAAACTTCCATGGTAGGCTGTTGGACACTCTAAATTGCCCCTAGGTATGGGTGTGAGTGTGCATGGTTGTCCGTCTCCTTGTGCCCTGCGATTGGCTGGCCACCAATACAGGGTCCCCACCGCCTCTGACCCAAAGTCATCTGAGATAGGCTCCAGAACCCCCCGTGACCCTAATGAGGATAAAGTGGTTCAGAAAATGAGAGGGCGGCCCGGTGGAGTGAGTGTTTAGTGTGTCGGTCTCACAGCTCTGGGGTCTTGAGTTCAAATCCAGGTCTTGTCCATCTCCAGCACCCCCCGCGACCCTAATGAGGATAAAGCGGTTCACAATATGAGATGCGAGACGTGACCGGACGTTTGGTCGCCGGACGTTTGGTCGCCCGGGTGAATATAATTTTGAGAGCTGGTTTCAACAGTAGATATTTAGATATTAAACTCTCTCATGAATATAATTTTGACAGCTGGTTTCAACAGTAAACTCTCTGTCATGTTGTCAAACGTCCGGCAACCAAACGTCCGGGCGACCAAACGTCCGGGCGACCAAACGTCCGGGCGACCAAACGTCCGAGTACCGATGCGAGAGGAGGGGCAGAGCCTTGTTTGTATTAATTGGAATTTTTAGGCCCTACGTATGCTACCATATCAATATTTCTTATGTATGCATCTTCTGTCCACATGAAGGTGTACCAACGCGGCGTCCTGGGCCCCCACGTGCACATTAGCGATGTCCCGGCCCTAGCCCGACGAAAAATGTGCCGCATGCTGGACCCACCCGATGCCCTGGGCAAGGACTGGTGCCTTTTGGCCATGAACCTGGGCCTCAGCGAGCTGGTGGCCAAATATGGCGGCAACGCGCCGGCGTCCGACGGAACCCAACCAAGCCCCACGGCCGCCCTATTGCATGAGTGGAGTGGAAGCCCAGGTGGCACAGTGGGCGTCCTCATGCTCAAGCTGCGGGAGCTGGGTCGGAGGGACGCCGCCGATTTCCTCCTCAAGGCCTCACCTGTCTTCAGGGTCAATGCCGAGGGGCTCGGTGGCGACGCTTACACCCCCACCTGCAACGGGGGCACATCCTATAACTCCATCAGCTCCGTCATTTCCCGCTAAAAGGAACCTGGAACTTCAATTGTCCCCGTAAAGAACGCGGGCGTGGCACGTAATTCATTGGCTGGCATTGATGGCAATGGATGTCTAATCGATTTGAACTGGGAAGGATGGCAGTGAATGAACGAACATCCATTCGTTTTCGTTTCAACTCCCCATAGTTCAAATGGATTGGGAGGTCTACTTGTGGCAAACTCACGACTACTCAAACTACTCGCTGGCCATGTCTTTTTTTGTCAAAAGCCTTCGCGGCGTCCCTTTGCTGTGTTCCGCATCAAAATCAGCAAATGCTGGATCTCCTGTTACACCGATTTTGCCAGATCAAGGTGCAAAGGACAATGCTACCCTTAATGGCTAGTACTCTGCCACTATTTTTCCATTTTAACGATAATATCAATGGTATCACGTTGGAAGTTCGCGAGTTTCAACTAAAGGTCGATCTATTAAAAAAAGTAATAATTTAGCTGGTTGCCAATGTCTAAAGCCGATGTTTTAAGCCAATATTTGAGGCCGATATACATTTTTAAAGCATATTGTTTATGAAAGTTAATTGAAAGATATTATAGTGTACACATTACTCGTTATTTTTTTCATTTGCTATTTGTCGTGCAGAATTACAATTATTCTGATACGCTTATCCTCACCTTCTTGTTGCAGGAATTCACAAAAATCTTCACCCAAACAAACATCACCGTTATCCTAATATATTGGCTATCTTTTGATTTGGGTCGATCTTAAGAGAAAAGCCTACATTTAGCCCGATATAATTTATCAGTTATAATAAAGATGACTTTGCAAACAGTTAGCATATCATCTTGAAAAAAAAAATCCATGTATCGGTCAACCCTTACATACAGGCTGTGTTCACACGTTTTGGATCATATCGTAATCATATTGCAAAGATATATGGACATGATATCGGCTGATAACAGGCAACATGTATAAAATAGGATAACTGTTACCTTCACGTTTTTGTGTTGATCTTTGTTAAAAATATTTTATACTACCTAGTGGTCAGTGTTGCAAAAGGAAGTAAAAGAAAAATAATTTCACTTTCAATCAATTCATAATCAATGAATTTTTTTTTTTAAAAATAAACAGTATCTCGCCTTACAAAATCGGCTTTAGACCAGCAATCTGTGTTTTTTTCCTTTTTTTTGTTTAAATCAGCATCGGCCTTAAAAAAAAATATCGCATGACAGTCAACCTCTAATACTCTATAGTACTATCAGTATGTTTGTTTTACATAACGCACATCTCTTCTCCCATTTTGGCTGCCAAAGTGATGTCACCGCGCATTTGTCTCGGTTCGTCTCTCCGTCCCGCCGCAGGATTTCATCCCAGTGCCTTTTTGGCCGTCTACCTCCCCCAAGCAGAAATCAGAAGCAGGTGCCTTGTCCGCACAAATTTAAAAAAGGGAACTAGTGTTCATTAGGGTCGGCAACTTTTGCCTAAAGTACGGGAAGACATTTTGTGGCAAAAACCTTGTCAACTGTAGTATATGGTATAGTGTACTTGATTTATTTCAAAATGGCGGCCTACTTTCTGTTTAATTCAGGGCACGAGTCTTTCAGTGCACCATCTGCCACGCCCACATTACCTGCTCTGTGCAAGACATCAGCCATCTTGACTCCTAATCTATGGCAGCTACATTGGTACAAAATACATGAACGATTTTATGCGCGTTTTTTTTTGTATCTTATATATAATATTTAACTAGTTGGGTTTCAATTGCCTGTGCTAGTCATCCAATTCATTCATTTTGACCAGGAGGTTTGGAACAAACTTTCATTTACCTCTCGATCAAAAATTCATTGAACATTTACCGCAAGTTACAAGTGTTAGTTGGCTACTTAATTGACTAATCAATCAGCAAATTAGTTGTAATCTATTGCTATAGTAAAAGTTTTTGGATGCATTTTTTTGCCATATTTTCAGCATCAATTTTGTGCTTCTAAATAACAATTTTTTCACCTTTAATCATTAAAAAATAAAAAAATTGTCAAAGAAAAATAAGTAAAAATGAGTAATAAAACAGAAATTTTATGTTTTGCTTTAGAAAAAGCACAAAGACAATTCACATGGTTCACGGATCATACAAAATGACAGTAGGCCCTGGATCTGGCCCCTCGGCCTCCAGTTTGACACCGTGCCACAATGTATTCCAAAAATTTTATTTTGTTCCATTATAGCTGCCCCCAAATGGCTGATGGTTTATGCATGCGAAGGACAGATTGCATAAAATCACAAATTGGCTTATATACAAAAATATGATCAAGTTTTTTTTAAACTAACTTGTTTATTAAACTATGAAATTTGCATTGCAATGTCAGTTCAATTCAGAAATAACTTGTTTTACGTTATTGTATATATTCTTTGGGGGGTAACAACTTTGGTAAGAAGAGTATCATTTTCTACCCAGTTTATTTGGCACTTTAGTGTCCTGTTTTGTTTTTAACATGTCATCCTCCATTTTGTCCGCATAAACGGACAAAAAGCTGCTAAATGTTACATTTTAACACCCTTTCCTTCCACACTACAGTGAATTTTTCATTTTGTCTTCTTCTTGTGTCACTTTTTGCTGGAGTTTAAAATCCGACTGAATGTACAACAAAAACACAGCAGTTCATTGTGTCCATGTTTGTAAATGTTGCCAATGTTGCGTGGCTTTAAACATTACCACGGCCTTGCCGGATAGCACAGCCAATATCAAACAAAAGGGAATTATGCTTTTCAAGTAACGGCATTCTCATCTTTGACCAAAACAAAAAAGGATTTTAACCAGATTTTTGAAGAATTTGTATTTTTTTTCTACGTCCGCTTTATTTATGTTCTGTTCTTTTAGTGTGTTGTCAGTACTTTATAGCATATCTTCTTTTTTTAAAATAAGAATAAAAACATCTTTACTAAATACTTTTTTTTAGGTCTGGTGATTTTTTTTATACGTTCATGAACAAAAATAAAATCCAAAATAATTGGCTACAATCACTGGGTGTCGTTGTTGTTCAACACAAAAACATTGATTAAAAACAGCTAAACTCACTTTTAGAAATACCCTTCTCATCCAGCAGAGGGTAGCATTGCATTTGATACGTTTGTTTGTTTTTTATTAGACATATTGGACACATTATACAACATTATACATAGAGGCAATATAGAGTGTTCAACCAACCTACCCTTCATGTTTTGGGGATGTGGGAGGAAACCAGAGTACCTGGAGAAAACCCACACAAGCCAGGGGAAAATATGCAAATTCCACACAGTGAAGACCCACCTGGGATCGAACCCTCGATCTCAGCACTGTGAGACCTACATGCTACCAAATATAGTTACATTATAAATTTATTTCAAATTCTAAAGATTTTTTTAATGTGTATTTGCTGTTTAAATTAAATATGAACGTTTTAAAAATATATATAAAGCCATTTTGGTGAGTTCAATTATTCAAACTTATTTTTCACATTTTTGAAATTTTAGCCAGCCAATCGCAGTGTAATTTTATTTCATAAATCATATTAAACCTAAAGGCGTGAGTGGTTAGCGTGTTGGCCTCACAGCTCTGGGGTCCTGGGTTCAAATCCAGGTTGGTTCACCTGTGTAGGGTTTGCGTGTTCTCCCCGGGCCTGCGTGGGTTTTCTCCGGGTATTCCGGTTTCCTCCCACATTCCGAAATCATGCATGGCAGGCTGCTGATTGGACACTAAATTACCCCTAGGTATAAGAAGGAGAGTGAATGATTGTTTGTCTCCTTGTGCCCTGCGATTGGCTGGCCACCAATTCAGGTTGTCCCCCGCCTCTGGCCCGAGGTCAGTTGGGATAGGCTCCAGCACCCCCTGCGACCCTAATGAGGATAAAGCAGTTGAGAAAATGAGAGAGAATTAGTTTTTTTACCATTGTGCAGTGGTGCTATAGGTACAATGAGAACAATCAACCTAATATAATATTATTTTTAGAAAGCTGACACATCACACGCTAACAGGAAAAAGAAGTGAAAACCTTGTCACTGGCCGCAGCATGCAGAAGTAACGACATGTTGATAGCACGAGGGTGTGATGAATGACTTGGCACTTTTTCGTACAGGCAAGTCCGTACAGCTACAGCAAAAGAAAGCAAAACAATTGGAAAACTTTTTTTTGTGCTGATTGGTAGATTATTTGTTTTTCCTTTCTTGGAGCACGTGAGTCAGCTGAGCAGGTTATCAGGTCAAAGATCAGAGGACCACGTCTATACACCAAGGCCTCCGCGGTGATCCACTTGATCAATAATGTCATTTATCGTCGTCAATGGCAGCCGATGAGTCATTCATGTCAGTGGGCTTACTTCCGTAGTACCTTGTTTGCTGTCTTGCTCTTGTTCCATAAGCCAATTTCTTCTGTTCATCACCTGACAAGGACCTTGTTGGCCTTAACAACATCGCGGGGGGTGCTGGAGCCTATCCCACCTGCCTTTGGACACGAGGCCAGGGACACTCTGCATTGGTGGCCAGCCAATCGCAGGGCACAAGGAGAAAAACAACCATTTACGCTCACACTCATACCTAGGGGCAATTTAGAGTGTCCAATCAGCCTACCATGCATGTTTTTGGCATGTGGGAGGAAATGGGAGTATCCAGAGAAAACCCACGCAGGCCCGGGGGGGACATAGAAACTCCACACAGGTGGACCGACCTGGATTTGAACCCAGGACCCCCACTGTAAGGCCGACACGCTAACCACTCAGCTGCCGAATCGCCCGAGTTTTTATATAAAACTATAAATAAATAAAGATCATTCACTTGAATAAAAATGACCTTCTTTATGTAGCGTATATTTGGAAATGATTATTACATTTGTAAACACCCAATTTTCAGGTTTTTATTTGTTGACAAAGTTTAAACTATCGAACAAATTTCACGGGTGGCCCGGTGGATGAGTGGTTAGTGTGTTGGCCTCGCAGTTCTGGGATCCTGGGTTCAAGTTCAAGTCGGTGCACCTGTGTGGAGTTTGCGTGGGTTTTCATGCACTCCGGTTTCCTCCCACATTCCAAAAACATTCATGGTAGGCTGATTGTACACTCTTAATTGCCCCTAGGTATAAGTGTGAGTGTGAATGGTTGTTTTTCTCCTTGTGCCCTGTGATTGGCTGGCCACCAATTCAGGGTGTCCTCCGTCTCTGGCCCGAAGTCAAATGGGATAGGCTCCAGCACCCCCACAACCCTAGTGAGGATACAGCGGTTCAGAAAATGAGACGAGAGACATTAACAAACTTTTTTAATTTACATTAAACTTAAGGTAAACTAAAAAAAGTTTCAAATCTACTTTCAGAATGGCAGTTTTACACTTATTTACGATATTCAGGCATCTAATATAGCTCTCATAATAAAACAGGTGCCACCAAGCATGTTAGTAATGAGAGCTTATTATTTGTTGAATGAAAATAACACTATCTATTTTTTGAAAACTTCAAATTAATATAAAACATATTGTTCTCAAATGTCTTTGGAAAAATTAGTGAAGCTAAGAAAACGAGTAAAAATGACCAGAATCTTTCTTTTGTCTTCCTCGTGTTTACCAGCTGTTAACTAAGTAAAAATGGCCAAAAACAAGCCAGTGACATTTTTAAAACCAAAGAATTGGTAATCAAATCAAGAAAAATGCCAACTGTGTTGTTGTGACAGCCGCCCAAAGTCCAAACAGTTTATCTTATTTCTCATAGCCTACTTTATGATAACACTTTTTAGTGTATTTTTGTATGATTTATCTCCACTGGTGTCATATGGGCGAATTCGGTGTTGATAACAAGCGCTTACTCCCATGCGCCATTGTCACATTATATCACCTCTACCGGCAATATTGCAAACGTTCAAAGAGCTGGCACGAGCGCGTTAGTGTTTATTATTTGAGGTGTTATGATTACTTTAAATTGATTTAAAGTGTTAGACGTCGATAAACGATGTTTTCCCCAGCGTCATTCCAAAGGGGAATCACGTGCCTTCATGCCACGTCACGAAAGGGGATGGCATTTAAATAAGAACAAACTCGAAACCGACCAATCAGAGAGCATGGTGGGCGGGCACTTGGGTGCCACTCAAGCCTTTATAAAGTTTGTGTGGCTCCACCGTTCCAGGATATTTTCCTTTCTTTTCCCTCTCTGTTCGTTTGGTGAAAAAGGGCTGCCAGTAAGTATGAATTTCAATATTTTGGGGTTTTTATTATTCAAATCTTGGTGGCGTTGTCCAAACATAGCGCTGTTTAATACAAGTCTAGAATGCCAGTCGTGGGAATTTGCCTCATAAATATAAAAGCGAGGGGAACCGAGTTAGCTTGGTGAAAATTCGATTTTAAGCGTTCCCATAGTTTGTATTTCCGAGGCAGATGATGTGTTAAAACATTTGATTTTAGCCGTCGTCTTATATTCGTCTGTCCTTTTGTTGTCCTGTGCAAAGAAAAAAACAAAAAAAACACCATGTACTATTCGCTTGTTTGTTTTGGCCGGTGGGGAAAGAGTCAACATGGCTAGTGAAATCAAATTAATTGTTTAGGAAATCATATTCCTCATCAATTTAGTCTCAATTGTATTTTTATTGTTTGCGAGAGGCTGCATTTTTTTGGCTCGCCTTCGCGGATCCCGTGACTATGAAGAAAAAAAAGGAAGAAAAACTGCCAGTTTCCGGTTTCAAAATAATCAATTATTTTCCCATTTCCTCATTATAGAAATATATTCTCTATGGTCGATTCTTTTTTCCCCTCAATTAAAAGATCGAAGTGAAGTGTTAATGAGTCTTCTGGGGAATTCTGTTGTTACATTCATACCTTGAGATATGAACTTAATGAATTCCGGGACTGAGCTCGTATGTCCATTTTACTCGTATCTCAAAGCAACGTTTCCCAGAGAAATGAACTAAATTCAAATTAATTCCTTCCCACCCTCAGAAACAAACACCAAGAAACAGGATGTCACAATGGAAAAACATATTTTTATTGGTTGTAATTGACCATCTACTAACAGAGTAACAAATAACTAGTGGTTATGATGTTTCATAATAAAATGAGGCATTATTCGATACAACGGGGAGCACTCGTAACGTAACATCAACTTTAAATTTAACTTAAATATACTTAGATTCCAATACACACACTTAAAAAAACTGTTTTAATCTTGCATTACACTAAATTTAAACCTTGTGTAATAACCAAGCCAAAGAGGTTAATGTATTCCACCGTAGCTTTCGAGGCCAACTTCCTGCTTCTCTGCATTCACAGCCATTCCTCACAGTTAAATGTAGTTGGTTGCCTATTTTCATTTTATTGGCAGGCAATGAGTTTTAATCTTAAATATTGTCTTATTATTTTTTTGAAAACTTGAAGCAAATGTAATGACGCTCTAACCACCCACAGGAAGCCATAAAAATGTTACCTCTCATCACATTGGCTTTGTGCCTGAGCGCTGCTGCATCAGCCCCCAACTTGGACCCCCAACTTGACGAGCACTGGGACTTGTGGAAGAGCTGGCACTCTAAGCAGTATCACCAGGTACCGTTTGGACAGTAGGCCATATCGTAATGTAAATAAAAGTGCAGGAGTCATGGGAAGAAAAAAAACTTTTGACTTATTGTATTTTCTCGCATAAAAACCGTTTTTGTAACTAAAATAATAATGACTGAATCAAGGGTACGGCTTATGTGCACAACTCACAGCGTTGCTATACTCTTTTTCACCAGTAGATGTCGGCAAATTAACTTTTACTATTTCTTGGTTATTTTTTGTATTTACAGTAAGAAAATAACAATTACTGGAAGAATTACTAACTTAATTATGATATTGACCCTAATAATGTCGTTTTGATTCATATAGCATCTCAGAAATACCGCGATGATTTGTACTCTATTAAAACCATGAATGTGGAGGTGAATCAGAAGGCAGCTTATACGTGAGAAATTGTAAAATTCAACAATTTTAAGGGTGCAAATTATACACAGGGGCGGCTTATATGTGAGAAAATACGGTAATCTTGATTAATTTTGGTCACCAATTCTGCCTATTCCCGCTGACTCGTGCCCAAAGTCAGCTGGGATAGGCTCCACCACCCCCTGCAACCCTTGTGAGGATAAAGCGGTTCAGAAACTGAATGAATAAAGGAGACTAGTATCCAAGAGTATACTAATATATATATAATATATTAATTCTATACAACGCAAGACAAATTTACTTGTAAAGCACAATTCAACTCATGGTAAATCGGTATGCTTGATACATGTTGGATTTACTCCAATTATTCGTATTGTCATTCAGATAACCCGCTAATGAATTAAAACATACTTGCCACCCTTTTATTATTAAAACTAATAGACTTATGTAAGTTTACTTGACGTACAGGGCAGCTTATACACTGGTTTGCTGTGAGTAATGGTCAGGTGTGCCTCAGAAAATTGCAAGAAGTCATACAATGTAATATTCAGAGAGAAAAATTAATATGAATATAACGAGATTAAAATTGAACTATTACAAGGTTCAAATCAAAATATGATGAACGTTAAATTATAGATTATACTATTGTGAAACAGTCATTTTATTGCTTTATTTTCCTCTAACGTGAACCGGAAGTTGTTTGGTTTCTAGGGCATCGACATTTAGCGACATAAAGTCTGTGTGAGCACAACGTTTTTTTGCGTAATGTTAGATGTCCGTAATATTTTGAAAAAAGTCATAAAATTATGCGATTTAAAAAATTACATTACTTATTTTTGCATCACTCGGACCGGAAGTTGTTCAGGGTCCGCAGACATTGACTTTTAGTGACATTAGGTCAGTGTGAAAAATTAGATTTTGGAATATTTCGGAGATTTGTGATTCCTGCTGATACATCTTTTATGAGAATGACTCTTGTTAATATAGGCAGCATAGTTTTAAATTTATATTTTCCCATGGCGGTGTCCCTTGCAAAAAGTGTGCCGCATCTCAAAAAAGGTTGGGAAACACTGATCTAGGTGGTACCAACAGTGCTCACCTTAATACAAATATGATTTGTCATTTAATGGTCATCTTTTTTTGCATTATTTTTACTGTATGTATAAAAATGAATGCACATTAACTCATTGGGAATGAGCTAATGTGCAGTTAAAATGCTTAACCATGTAAATGTGTGCGTCAAATTGCCCAGACCTATTTCAAAAATTCACTTTTTTAATCAAATTAATCTTTTTGACAATTGATTGGATTTTTCTATTTCTGTAGCCGAACTAATGCACGCATCAGTTCAATGGGTGTATTTTGCATTTTGTTGCTTAACACTTTGATAGTCATTCAACTCATTTTGTAGTTACAATTTTATTAAATATCACAAGGCATACTGTGAATTGAATCCAATGTGGTAACACAAGCAAAGTCTTCATTATGAGAAATATGCAATAAATGCTGTGTATGATTGAACGCAACTACCTCAAACGGATTGTTCGTTTACAAGCGATGAACTCATTTGAGGGGTCATGATTGGTGCCAATTGGAGCAGGAACGGACATCAATAAGTGTTCATTTTTCTTCCCATTAGTAGCATTTTAATAGGAACGAATACAAGAAATACACCACTTTATGCACTGAGTTTAAAAGTTACAATTAGCTTGTCACGTTCAACAGAAATGCAGATGTCTGGAGTTACTTTCACATATTCCAGATTCCACACTATGATAGCTGTCAAGTGACAAATCTGATTGGCAAAACAAATAGTTTGGCTTGAAAATTGGCAACGTGCACACTTTGGAGGAGATGATGAATCATATTGGATAAATTCAATGCATTTGATGGGCTCTAGTTCATATTTAACACTAAACTAGCTTTCAAATAACATTTTATGAATTGATTAAAAATATATTTATTAATACAGTATTCCCTTGAATATCGCTGTTGATGTAGACCAGAGATGGCCGCGATAATCGAAAAATCGCCAAGTAGGTTCAAAGAATCTGTTAAAAAATGGTCGCCTCTTGTTTTGTAGAAGGAGGAAGGCTGGAGGCGAATGGTGTGGGAGAAGAACCTGAAGAAGATTGAGCTCCACAACCTTGAACACTCCATGGGCAAACACTCTTACAGCCTGGGCATGAACCACTTCGGTGACATGGTATGTCATGCCGGTCTCCCCATGTCCAAGCCTGCCTCTGAACCTATGATATTTTTTTTGCGTGCAGACGCACGAGGAGTTCCGTCAAGTCATGAACGGCTACAAGCACGGTATCAAGACGCAAAAGAAGACGAAAGGAGCTCTCTTCTTGGAGCCTAACTTCCTGGAGGCACCGCGCTCGGTGGACTGGAGAGACCATGGCTACGTCACGCCCGTCAAGGACCAGGTATGGTTCGACAATGTGGGGGAAAAACAAGTTTGCGTGTCAATATGTAGTTCAGTCAGTGGAAAAGCTAATCAGTTGCCACAGAGGTGGACTTGTTTATCTACTTGGCGCACTCTCTCACCCGCCACCTCCTCGCCTCAGATCAGCCATTTTTAAGTGTGCGTTGTACACTTGTTTAGAAACCTGTCACACAGGACCACAGGAATATTTGAGAGACTTGACAAAGCCATGACATTTCTTGAAACAAACTTCAAAGTACAGTGATACCTCGAGATACAAGCTTAATGCGTTATGGGACTTGGCTCGTATGTCGATTGACTCATAACTCAAATGAACGTTTCCCATAGAAATGAACTAAAAACAGATTAATTTGTTCCAACCCTCTAAAAAAAACACCAAAAACAGGATATTGGATTGGAGAAACATTTTTATTTGTTCTAATTCGCCATTTATTAACAAAGTAACAAATGACTAATGGTTTAATAGAACTAAAATGTGTTTAATTGTAATAAAATTAGACGGATTTCGTGGGGGGTAGAGAGAAAAAGAGAGAGGGTGGGAACTTTTTGCATGGCAACGTGCTCGTAACATAACATGTACAAATTTAAATGAATTTGGATTATGACGCAGACACAATCAAACTAATTTAATCTAACCTTACATTAACATAATTCTAATTTTGTTTTAAATTTTGATACCTTTCTTCTCACGGGTTGCCTCTATTTGCCCCGCCTCCACTGAAAAAAATGCAATTCTCCGCCCAGTGCTCGTAGAAACATGATCTGAAAGACAGTGCCCATGATGTTCTCATGAGCAGCCTCTCGCGTTCGCTTTATGCTCGTATATCAAAATTTGTCTCGTATCTCAAGATCAATATTTGCCCGAAATTTTACTTGTATCTCAAATTGCTCGTATGTCGAGGCATTACTGTATTTCCAATTCGCTGGGGCCCCCTGCATGTAAAACTTATTTTGGTTGTTAATTAACACTTGATAATAAAAATAATAGACTAATCATGTTATTTACTCTAGTGTTACCCTGGGCTTTTTTGTGCGAAAGATCTTACTTTGATTATATACACCAAGATGTCCTCAGCTTTCATTTATTTACTATTTTTATTCTGCTTTTTATAGCATACATTGTTGAAATGGAAAAAAAAAACTTAACTCATTTGCTAACAATTTTGAAATTACTTTCTCATTACAAATAGAAGAACAGTAAGAGCAAAAATATCTGGATTAAAAAAATATAGAATCAAAAAATGGTATAATCCACTATTTTGCTTCCTAAAATTCAAACTAAAAAGCACAATATTGACTATTAAATCATTGGCTACCAAATCTATTTTGAACGTTCACAATTCAGATGGCACAATGGTTGTCAAGCCCTTGCAAATGGATAGGATGTCTATTGCCATCAATGGCAGTCAGTGTTAATTCAATTCATGAATACACAAAAGTGCTTTAAACAGTATCAAAGTTGTTGATGTAACTCCTAAGATTTAGTGTTGTAAGACTCGATATGCCTAACTTACTGCGCGGACTTCAACCTAACCAAACCACGTGGTATCAGGAATGTGCTCGCTTTAAGCGGAACAGCGTAGTAGGGCTAGCGGAATTGAGCATTGATGTTCCCGTCCTGACACGTGTCTGTGTTTGTGTACGCAGGGTCAGTGCGGCTCCTGCTGGGCCTTCAGCACCACGGGCGCCCTGGAAGGCCAGCACTTCCGCAAATCGGGAAAGCTCGTGTCCCTGAGCGAGCAGAACCTGGTGGACTGCTCGCGACCCGAAGGCAACGAGGGCTGCAACGGGGGTTTGATGGACCAAGCCTTCCAGTACATCAAGGACAACAATGGCCTGGACTCTGAGGACTCTTATCCCTACCTGGGAACCGTACGTTTCCGTCAAACCGGAGCCCATTATGTCCTGTTCTGATGCTCAATGACTATTTTTGGAGTGTCTGATCTGATCCACTAGTCTCCTGTGTTTTAAGTAATATATTAATCCCTCGATTATCACATCTACACTTATTGCAAATTCACTACTTCAGCGGTCCCCAACCTTTTCCTCACCGCAGACCAGTAAAGTTCTTTCTATTTTCTCGTGGAACGGCGACTCGGGGAAGGCGACAACTTAAGACAAAATTGTATGGGGGTGGGGTTGGTCCACGAATGACAACCACGACAGCAAAAAACAAACAAGTCCCAAGCATAATGGCAATTATTTATTATTATTGTTGTTGTAACAACTTTTGTCATTTCAAGTATGAGGGGAAGATTGAAAACGTTAATATTTTTTACTCTGACGGACCGGCATTAGGTAGCTCGTGGACCGATAGCGGTCCATGGACCAGTGGTTGGGGACCCCAGCACTACTATATAAATATAAAAATATAATATTTTTAAATAAAAATTATAACAAAAAATATTCAAAAAATATATAGCATGTGTGTATATATATATATATATATATATATATATTTGAATTTCATAAAAGTGTGAAAATCCATGCTGAAACTCGTAATCGGAAGCTACTTTTGCTTCAAGGAATCAGCAATGAAACAAAAAAGGTTATAGTGGTGACCTTACTTTGCGATTTTTGGATTATTCAAGGGATTACTGTATCTTACTTTTAGGCTGCTTCAAAATTGGTAAAAGATTTATTGGGAGAATTGGATTGGGACATTTGGGACATCCCTACCAAGAGCTGTCCTTCCAACTTTAGTCACGCGAAATCTCTCTGCAGGACGACCAGCAATGCCATTACGACCCATCGTTCAACTCCGCTAACGACACAGGCTTCATGGACGTGCCCAGCGGGAAGGAGCACGCCCTCATGAAGGCCGTGGCTTCCGTAGGGCCCGTCTCCGTCGCTATCGACGCCGGACACGAGTCTTTCCAGTTCTACCAGTCTGGTCCGTTTCCATTGGGATTTTCCACAATTTCCACACGTTTTGTGAAATCTAAAGTTGTTTTTACCGCCATTTTGCTTAGGCATCTACTTTGAGAAGGAGTGCAGCAGTGAGGAGCTAGACCACGGCGTGCTTGTGGTGGGCTACGGCTTCGAGGGCGAAGATACCGACGGCAGGAAGTACTGGATTGTCAAGAACAGGTGAGTGCCCAGCATCTGACGGTGTGGGCGTCGCGCCGCTGACACCTTTGCTCTTATGTAGCTGGAGTGAGAAATGGGGAGACAAAGGTTACATCTACATGGCCAAGGACCGCAAGAACCACTGCGGGATCGCCACCGCCGCCAGCTACCCACTGGTCTGATGAGCGCCAACGCCATCCGTCATGAGCTTTCTAAAAAAAAAAATTAATGCTTGGAAGCAGGAGGTTAGATTTTTAGCCCCAAAAAATGAGCGTTCTTGGGAAAATCACGCCATTTTTTTGCCAATTTTTATTGAACAAATTTTAGTTGTCTTTTATTCTTTGTACATATACTGCTCAGTGAGTGGCGAACTCATTTCTTCTTGTGAATGTGTCCATTTTATGTTTTTATGTTGCGTTGTCCATTAAAGGTGTGAGACACTACTTTGATAACTGGAGTGTTTTGTTGTTATCCAATCTTCAATCCATTTATCCATCTGTTAGGATTTCTCTTCAGCACCATCCAATTACGACATTCGGGGTGCCTTAGCTGTCGGCTACATAAACTAAAGTTACATTCAGTCAGAATGAACAGTCTTCTGTACCAGTAAAGACGGCGAAAAACATGTCAAATTGAGAAACAGAACAAAAAAAGGGACCATAGATGCCAAAGTTGCATAATTTAGTCAATAGGAAATGAACAAAGTTAGCATGTTTAACCTAACATTGTGTAGCATGTCCTTCATTGTGACAAAAGCAAGCTCAATGCATTATTAAATAACTTAAAGCGTGACTGTATTCAAAAGCAACCCACCTGGGAGACATTTTATTTGTCAAAGTTCAAAGCACGAGCATTCTACTGGTACTTGCGTACAAAGCCCAAATACTCGTTGATGTCATCAGGAGAGCCCACCACAAAAGGCACCCGCTGATGGAGGGCCCGGGGCCGCACGTCCAGGACCCTCTCGGTGCCGGTGGTGGCCACGCCCCCCGCTTGCTCCACCAGGAAAGCGATGGGGTTGCACTCGTACAGCAAACGCAACTATGCCGACACATGAAAAAGAATGATAATTCAGTACACTGCTAGTTGATGGTTTCCTTCTAGTAACTTTTCTGATACAAGTGCTCAAGATGGCGTGGGGTGTGCTGCTTTTATGGGGATAGAACACCTTTAAAATGTGTTGTGGTGCTGATATTCTGAATTATGAAAAGCAATGTTGGACCACAGTCAAGTTTTAGTTCAATGTGACTTTCACTTCTTCTTACTCTTCTCCACGCCCCATGTTAGCTTTCCTGTTTTTGAAGAAATGAAAGCTACGTTTTTCTAGATGCACCTGCAGGGGATTTTTCGTGTTTCAAAAGGAAAAGTAGGTCTTTTAAAGGGAACATGGTTAAAAGAGATCCAGCGTATTCTTATGTCCTCACATTTGAACTTTCACTAGCATATATAACCCTATGTTTGCCTTCACTCACATTGATCATTTATCTTGATTGTATTATCACTCAAATCACGATGTATTCACACTTCTATTTTACAAATAAGTTAGAAAAAATAGCAAAATTTTAAACAGTTAAAAAGCCACACCACACCAGCTGCCAAAACGGATACACACACACGCACACCAAAAATTCAATTAAAACCATATTATTCACCATCACACTTTTTTCCCCTTACAAAACGTGTCCATCCTCAACACATCAAATTCAACTGGGCCAGAGTTAACACATCAACTACCCTGGTGGTTGCCGTGGCAAAGAGCCACATTCATTTTGGCTGGGAGCCGGATGCGGCTCGAGAGCCAGGTGTTCACCTTTTGTCTAAATCCTTGTAGTTACTATATTTACTCACAAAAAAAGCCGCACCATTAAAATTGCCTTAAAATCGTTGAATTTTACAATTTCTTGCGTATAAGCCGCCCCCTGATTCAAAATTTTGACCTCCATATTCATGGTTTTAATAGGGAGTACAAATGTGTTACTTTGAAGGGAAAATCTTAAGAAAAATCATCGCACGAGGTATTTCTGAGATACTGTATGAATCAAAAGCACATTATTAAGATCAATATCATGAAGTTAGTCATTCATCCACTAATGGTTGTTTTCTTACTGCAAAACAGAAAATAACTAACAAATACTAAATGTTACTTTGCCAAAATCTACTGGTGAAAAAGAGTATAGCAAGTCTTGTGCGCATATAAGCCATACCCTTGATTCAGTCATCATTTTTGTAGTTACAAATACGGCTTATATGTGAGAAAATATGGTACTTCTAGTTACTGCTCAACACACTGCTCCATTGTTCTGCAATTCAACCTTGCCTGTGGCTTGAGATAGGGAGGCATTGGACCTTCCAGCTCTGGCCTTTTTACCTGGACCCATGAGGAGAATCCCCCCCCATTACTCTCAAGGCTCTGAGTGATGAAACAGTTAAATTTAAAGAGTCTGCTCGCAGTGGAAAACCACTTTCCTTGCACACTTAAAACAAGCCCCTAATATTCATAGTAACGCATACTTTTGAGATAAATCTTGGAGTCCGATGTGAAATTATGTGTGCTTTATCATTAAAGCCCTACGTTTTTGAACCCTGAAACTCAGATTCTTTGTTGCCTCCGTTTATCCTTAAATCCTCCAGATCAGAAAATGAATGCATGGCGTTTTGGGTACGAGGTCAGGACTCAATGCTAACAGTACCTTTCCTTCTGGACTCTTTTGATTGGCTGGGTACATAAAGATGCCGCCATACGTGATGGTGCGGTGGACGTCGGAGACCATGGAGCCCACGTAGCGTGCGCCGTATGGGGCGCCGCCGTCCTGTTATACAGACCATGCAAAACATCATGAGCCCTTTGGAAAATACTCTGCATATACAGTACTACCAGAAAATTTTGAATGTCAAGTTGATTTATTTTGGCAATTCTACATAAAAGATGAAACAACTTTAGCATTACAGTAATACCTTGAGATACGTGTGCCCCCACATACAAAACATTTGAGATACAAGTTAAATTCCGAGCAAATATTTGCCTTGAGATACGAGACAAATTTTGAAATAAGAGCCATGTGGGTGAGATGCTGCTCATGATAATAGCGCACTGTCTTTCTCACCACATCTCCCTCGTGTAAAGATATCTATGAGCACTGGGCGGAGTATTACATTTTTTTACATGTTTTTTTTGCGTTAATCAGTGCAGAATTAAGCGAAAAACAATGGGTCCAAAGCAAGCAGGTGCAAGGAAGGGTAGTGCGAAGAAAAGGCGTATGATGACAATCGATATTAAGCACGAAATAATCGAAAAACATGAGAGCAGTGTACGCGTGACGGAGCTGGCTCGCCAATACGACAAGTTGGCAAGTGGTCGTGCGTTATCCTATTGTGAGGACATTTATGTGCGTCCTTTTCGTAATATTTTGAAGGGGAGACAAAAGCAAACAACCCTAGAAAGGTCTCATCTAACTTTCTGAACCGCTTTATAATCCTTAGGGTCTCGGGGGGTGCTGGAGCCAATCCCAGCTGTCTCCGGGCCTGAGGCGGGGGACAACACCCTGAATCGGTGACCAGCCGATCAGACCATAGATAGGTTCCTTTTAAAAACTAAAGGCTAAAAGTGAAAGTGGAAGTTGTCGTCCAAAAAGTCTTTCTCTCTCTCTCTTTCTCTGTCCCACTCTCCGCGAAATCTGTCTAATTCTAGTACTATTAAACATCATAACCACTAGTTATTTGTCACTGTTAATAGATGGCGAATTAGAACAAATAAAAATTCCATTCCATTCCATTATCCTGTTTTTTGGTGTTCTTTTTCAGAGAGTTGGAATGAATTAATTTGTTTTTAGTTCATTTCTATGGGAAACGTTGATTTGAGATACGGGTAAATCGACATACGAGCTCGGTCCCGTAACGCATTGAGCTCGTATCTCAAGGTATTACTGTACATGTAAACTGACATACCTCAAGGAATTAAAATATTGTTAAAAACTTTAATGTTGTAGTTGCAAAGAGTCAAATTATGACAGGCAAGTAATTCAAAACCCCTGCAAAAGAGTCCTGAGCTTTTATAAAGTCAATTAAGTCAGTTAATCTAATTTTGTGAGCACTACTACGACAATGATAAATAAAACAAAAAACTGTGAATCCCTAAATCTTTGTTGTTAAAGTTTTTGATGTAAAAATGGATGGCAAAAATATTAAAGTAAAAAATTAAATTATCAAACTAAAATAAACATTCAACACAACATTAAAATGTAATATAACAAAATATTTACAGTAGATTATCTGAGTTTAGGTCAGTCACTTATCATTGATTGATGATTGCAATAAATTATATTTATTAAAGATTTTTATTTCTGACTTTGACTTATTTTATTCTGAATTACTTCTTTACCATGTTAACCCCTTGTTGCCAATGGGCACATTCCATATAAAAGCAGCCTCCGTTTTTTTTTGCATAACTGTTGTCGTTAATTTGCATTGTACACAAATGGTGATTTATTATTTTATTTCATTCTTATTTTTTTATCATTAGTAAATGTATTTTCATTAACTTTCTGAACTTAATTTATCATCCACCTGAAAGCAAAAACACAAGTGAAAGATTTTCCAATCTTAAAATCATGACGTTTGAATCAAATTTCAGGTTTGTCAACTAAAGTCAACTAATTAGGATTATAGAAATGACCTTTAGTTGCATAAGGAACACAGGTAAAATAGTAACAAAAACTCTAAAATATTAACCCTTTTATGCAGCACTCATTTAAATCATTGGCTGATACAGAGGTCCAAAAGTGTTTTTTCTGAACTGCTGGAATTTATATTTCAAGCTCACGTAATCTGAAAAGGAAGTAGTGCGATGTTTACACTAAATTCAACAACTCAAAGTCCACCAAGTAGGCCTGATAAACAACTTTTAAGCCGCCCATGTATAACTGCCAACATTCAACAACAATCATTGAATATTTTTTTAAATCTGGTGTATATTTTTAGAAAGAAAAGTCAAAATGAAAAGCTGTTTTTCCCCTTAAATTTGGTGTGTATTTTTAGAAAGAAAAGTCAAAATGAAAAGCTGTTTTCCCCCCCTGCTAAAACGAAAGGGACTGCGTCCACACGCAGACACATGTAGACAACACATGACGTGGTGGAGTCATGTGCGCGTTGACTCACTTCCCAGATATCACACGCCAAAACCTGTTTCCTAAACACGCACGCACACATGGCCGTTGGGAGGTTTGTAAAAAGAAAAGGCAGAAGGATGTGGTTTCATTGGAAAGCAAAACCATTTTTCAAACGAAATGATCGCTTGTAATTGTTCTTATCCATAGGCTTTTTGCTATGTTTTTTGTAGCATGTTACAAAATCAAGTCAAGATTTTAGCTTGTGGGGCAAAATAACGATTCAGTAGAATTTGACTGAATAGCGTTGAAAGTATTTGACAGAAAGCCAAAAATGCACCACTACTGTCAGATATAAAAAAAAACATAAACGCCTAAAAAAATTGTACTATTAAATACTATGCAGCTGTCACCCTAGTTTACAAAATCTTCCAACACAAAGCCCCTCCCCCACTGCAAGATTTTGTGCAAAATAATTCCAATACATCAACAAGGGCTGGCTCTAGAGGTGACTGTGTAGTCCCCTTAAAAAAGAATGCTTTCAGCCAAAGGACCTTCTCTGTCTGTGCCGCACATACCTGCAACTCAATAGCAATTAACATACATGAACTCCCGTCCGTCTCTGAACCTCTTCGCCAATCATCTTAAGGCCTGGCTGTTAGACGAACAAAATTGCGATCACGACACTGTCTAAAATTGTGCTCCGTGTGTCTATACGTCTAGTGTGCGTAATCGTTTATCTTGTACCGACACAAGGGACTAAAGATGGAAATTAGCGCATATATATGTTCATTAGCATGGATATAAATATGTTCATTAATATGTGCTGTCAATAAATTAATCAATCACACGGATCGTCAACCCCAGAACTGTGAGGCTGAGGCGCTAACCGTTCGTTGTTAAAAATAATCTCTGGCCACCACTTCAGTGTGTACCCCGCCTGGTGCTCGTAGTTAGCTGGGATACACTCCAGCACCCCCTGCGATCCTTGTGAGGATAAGATGTACGTTTCGGGAATGGATCATAAGGTCTAAAATATATAGTATGACCACTGAATAAATCTCAATCTAAAAGAGTAACTACATCAAAATTAAACATTAAAGACAATGCTGGCGCAAGTGGTTACCGCGACGGCCTCACAGCTCTGGCGGCCTGGGTTCAAATCCAGGTCGGTCCAGGTGTGTGGAGTTTGCATGTTCTCCCCGTGGGCTTTCTCCGGGTACTCCGGTTTCCTCCCACATTCCAAAAAAACATGCATGGTAGGCTGATTGGACACTCTAAATTGCCACTTGGTATGAGTGTGAGCATGAATGACTGTTTGTCTCTGTGCCCTGCGATTGGCTGGCCACCGATTCAGGGTGTCCTCCACATTTGGCATTGAGTCAGCTGGCATAGGCTCCAGCACCCCCCTCGACGCTAATGAGGATAAAGCGGTTGAGAAAATGAACGAAATTAAAGACAAAATAAATTATCTGAATGTAGACAGGAATTCATCTATTTTTTTTTACATTTGCTGATTGTATTTGCAAAAAGATAAGCAAAAACGCTCAACTAAGCATGTCTACCAAATATATCCCACAACACCACCGTACACGCACATGACCGACCGGCCTGCATCACATGTGGCGTGATGGCCAAAAAGTGCTGAGCGGGCACATCTCAAAGGATGTTTGTTAGTTTGAGGAAGAACTACTGACCTCGAACAGACGCAAATGTTGCCATGACAACAGACATACGCTCACCTCGGGGTTCTTCTTGTGCTCAATGTAGTGGTTAACTGATGGGTGGAAGTATTTGGCATAACCCTCGTTTAAGCTGTAGATCTTCCCCCTGGGCTTGATCTTCACGTTCCTCTCCGTCAGGATGAACTCTCCGATGGCCTGACCGTTAAAGTCACACATATATTTCAGCCTAACTCCCTAGTCACTTGTCAGCAAAACGCCTGTCTTTTGTCTGCTCACCGGGTCCAGCATGAAAAAGTTGAGGCCGGCGCCGGTGCTCAGGGCCACCAGCGTGGCGCTGCCATACAGAGCGTAACCCGCGCAGACTATGTTGCTTCCCGGCTGGAGGGCGTCCTCTTCGCTGGGCTCACCCTCTGTCACCTGGGTGGACGATAGTCGGGCTGTCGTTATCAAGGCCATTTGTTTTGTTTTTTTAACTACAAAAGGCAGGGTTTCATGTATTTGGTTCGGTATGTCTGTTTGGGTACTCGGACGTTTGGTCGCCGGACGTTTGGTTGCCGGACGTTTGCTCGACCAGAAGGTTATTGATAATTACCATTTAAAATTGTTGCTCAAATTCCCTAAATACAAATTGTGAATTATTATTTTGTCATACTTAATGCCCTATTAATTATTAGGCTAAAGAAAAGCTCCAAATTTCCCGTACTTTTATTGTGTTTTGTTGGAGAACTTGTTAAGACCCTGACTGACGTCCCTTCCTAAGCGAACAACTCATGTACATACACACTCTTATACACTCACACGTCCGCTCAGTGAAACTGCTCAGGGCCATTGTTGGCTTTGATTGATGCATAGACCGTGTTGTTTTACCTTGTTTGGTACTCGGACGTTTGGTCGCCGGACGTTTGGGTCCGGGTGAATAAAAGTCCGGCGACCAAACGTCCGGGACCAAACGTCCGGCGACCAAACGTCCGGCGACCAAACGTCCGGCGACCAAACGTCCGGCGACCAAACGTCCGGCGACCAAACGTCCGACAAATAAATAATACTTATCAAACTTGCAGGATATTTTTGCAACATGAAACATTTTGGGTTAAGGGGGCAGTTCACAGAGGTCAGAAAAGTAAATTTGGCAATAAATGACCATAACTTAACGGATGTGCCGTTTTAATTCATATTTGGTTGTATGGTGAGAAGGGAAAGGGTCAAAGGTCAAACCACATAGTAAAGGTGTTGTTTTTTCTTTAGGACTTTAAAGACCAACTCAAGATGAAAAATGTCTCATCACTCAGCCACCTGTCCGCCCCAACATTTATTTCATTAATATATTATAGCTGAAACGGAATATGTTTTTCATTTTTACCAGTAAAATGACTGGTTATTTTTTGCACGATGGCGCTCTCTGTATGGCGACAATACGCTACTGCAACTTTACTTTTCTTTTGACATACTATTCATTCATTCATTCATTCATTCATTCATTTTCTGAACCGCTTTATCTTCACTTGGGTTACGAGGGGTACTGGAGCCTATCCTAGCTGACTTCGGGCTGGAGGCAGGGACACCCTGAATCGGTGGCCAGCCAATTGCAGGGCACAAGGAGACGGGGCAATCATTCGCACTCACACCCATACCTAGGGGCAATTTAGAGTGTCCAATCAGCCTACCTGCATGCTTTTGGAATGTGGCAGGAAACCAGAGTACCCGGAGAAACCCCACGCAGGACCGGGGAGAACATGCAAACTCCACACAGGTCAACTAACCTGGATTTGAACCTAGGACCCCAGAGCTGGGAGGCTGACGTCCTAACCCACATGTATCAAAGTGGCGGCCTGGGGGCCAAATCTGGCCCGCCGCATCATTTTGTGTGGCCCGGGAATGTAAATCATGAGTGCCGACTTTCTGTTTTAGGATCAAATTAAAATGAAGAGTATAGATGTATATTAAATTTCCTGATTTTCCCCCTTTTAAATCAATAATTGTAATTTTTTAATCATTTTTTCTGTGTTTTAGTTCATAAATCCTTTTGTAAAATCTAAAAATATATTTTAAAAAAGCTAAAATAAACATTGTTATAGATCTATAAAAAACTGAATATTCAGGGCTTTTAATCCAGTTCTTTTAATCCATTTATATATATATATATATTTTAAATATTATATCTAAAATGGTCCGGCCCACATGAAATCGAGTTGACGTTAACGCGGCCAGCGAACCAATGCGAGTCTGACACCCCTGTCCTAACCACTCAAACTGCCGGGCCATATTTATAATACATTTTGTTAAATTGAAAGCTAAAGACTCACTCTTTTGTAGATGGCAAAGATGGTGCCAATGGAAGCCAGACAGTCGATGTTACTGGAGCCGTCAAGAGGGTCAAAACACACCACGTACTTACCCTGAAACACACCAGTGCAATTCATTCAGGTGCCATTCCTTGAATCAAACTTCAATTTTAAAATAGAAACACAATTTGTCAGAACAGAAGTTGTAAATATTTTTTTGTTTCATGTTCCACAGGTTTTCTTGTTTTTTTTTTCTTCTTTAGTTTACCTCACCAAACTTTCCAAAAATTGCTTTTGTTTTTCAACAGATATTGAAATTTGAATTTTCCGAATCCAGGCTCAGAGCATATCGTCGGCTTGATGCCTTTTTTGCGTGCTTATGCATATGCGTCTTGGTGTGCATGTGTGTGCACGAGGGGTGCCACAAGTACTTTCTTTGATCGCCAAATTATAAGTTATATAAGTTATAATTATTATTTCTGAGTTCTGTAAAATAATCAGCTCATACAGTGGGGCTGATGAATATATCGGTAAATCTATATACTCATTGCAGTGAGTTAAAAAAAAGATTCTGGAGTTGTCACTGAGTTCTCAAATACTATAAATCTTCCATAATTTACCACACCACTTTTTTACCAAACTACAGTGGTACCTCGACCTGCGATCAGCTCGTGGTACAACAAAAATTTCGATCGCATAATTCGCCCGCGATACGATCAAAATTTCGAGATGCGACCAAGCCAGGTGGCCATGACATGAGAGGCTGTTTATCATTGTAGCGCACTGTCATTTTTTGCCGCATCTCTTTCGTGTATTACAGATATCTACGAGCACTGAATGGTTTCTTTCGCCTACACATGGACCAGGAAACGCACAACGCGCATGCGCGGGCAAAAAGAGGGCTTTCTGGGTAATGAAGTATACTCGTGCACACAACACCGATTGCCAATGGCACCCTTTCTCAGAATAAAACTTCATTACCCACAATCAATACGTGGGTAGGAGGTTGGATTTCCTGTTTCCCCCCCCTTAGCATGTTAGCTCCCGTTGGCGGAGCAATCGCTTATTCAAGACTACTTCTCGTTGGCAAGTGGTCGTGTGTTATCCTATTGTGAGGACATCGGTGTACATCATTTTCAGAATATTTTGAAGGGAATACAAGAGCAAACAGCCCATCGATAGCGAACGTGAGGGTGGAGGCGTGGCAAACAACTAACCCGGCCAGAACGAAGGTAAAAAAAGATTAAAACAAAATTGGAATTGAGTTTTGTGTGAAGTTACATTAAACGTTGAGTGTCTGTATATATTTATCCAAGTTCATTTAAATTTGTTTGTTCGTTTACGAGTGCCGTGGATAAAGTCCCCCGAACACCCCCCCCCCCCGCCTCCGTGTATGCCGCTGTCTCTACCCCCCGCGAAATGCGTCTAATTTTACTTCTATTTAACACATTTTATTACTATTAAACCACCCGTTATTTATTACTTTGTCAATATATGGCGAATTAGAAGAAATAATACATTTTTTTCCAATCCAATATCCTGTTATTGGTGTTTTTTCAGAGGGTTGGAATGAATTAATTTGTTTTCAGTTCATTTCAATGGAAACGTTCGCTCGAGTTACGAAAAGCTCGACATACGATCTCAGTCTCAGAATGGATTACGAGGTACCACTGTACTAAATACGCATTTTGATCAAAACTAAAAAAATATAATCAAGCAATGTTTTTTTTCTCCAAAAAGTTAAAATTAGAATGTTCAAACTTTTTGTTTTTGGCTCACCAATTTAACAAGCAGAATGTGAGTAATAGTTGATTTTCTGTTTGTGTTTTTTTATTTCCTTGCAAGAATGAACTATCGAAAAAAGCAAAATATTTCAAAAAGTTAGATAGTGTTGAGCTTTTTATGTGTTGTCGCGCAGTTCTCAATTAATCATGGAAGCCCTAGTGTTCATATCAGTATCATCGGATAAATGTCTGTCTTTGTGCTTATGTTCATGTGAAAGATTGTATTCCCATGTAGTACATACAGTCTAGTACATACTAGGTGTATGCTGCATACGTATTTTTATCCAAGTATATTGCTACATAATAGTGGAAAGTAAAAGTGCTACCCTCTTGTCTTTAGGTGTGAGGATGAGCTCCTTGTCCTCCTCGGAGACCATGCAGCAGGTGCTGTAAGAAGCCTTCAACATGTTGACCACCAGGTCATTGGAGAGCACGTCCAGCTTCTTCACGTCATCGCCGGTCTCATTGACACAGCCCGCCAACCCCTGTCTAAGGACGCACCTGTACTCACAACTGCCCTTGATGGCTAGACCAGTGTTTCCCAACCTTTTTTGAGCTGCGGAACACGTTTTGCATTGAAAAAATCTCAAGGCACACCACTATCTGAAAATATTCTTTATATTATTTTTTATGTATTTCTTTTTTATTTAAGATTTATTTTTTTTAATGATTTTTAACGTTTTATAATTTTTAGTTTTATTATTATTTATATTAATTTAAATCTATGTCACCTATATTAACATTATAAAGTCGTTCTCATTAAAAAAATATTATCAGGAATTTAATAATACCACCCAAATTATTCCAAAATCATTTTTTTTCTCACACCGATCTAACATCAGTTGATGTCCGCAGACCCCGATCAGCTTTAAGTTCGACTGATGTTAAAATAATTTATGCAACACTTTTAAACCTTATTTTAATTTTGGACTTTTTCCTCCCAATATTACGCAAAAGTCATGTGCTCAGAGACTTTACGTCGACAAAAGTTGATGCCCCTGAAACCAAACAACTTCCGGTTCACGTACCGTAAAAACAGGAAAATGACTTAAATCTCGTAATATTACTACTTTTAAAATCGTCGAATTTGACGATGTCTCTCGTATAAGACACCCCCGATTCACAATTTTCTCCTCCTTATTCATGGTTTTAATAGGGAGTACAAATGTGTTACTTTGAAGGGAAAATCTTAAGAAAAGGCATCGCACGAGGTATTTCTGAGATACTGTATGAATCAAAAGCACACTATTCAGGTTAGGTTATTACTAATAACCTAACCTGAATAGTGTGTTACAACCATTACTGGATGTATTACTAATAACTTATTAGTAATACATCCAGTAATGGTTGTTTTCTTACTGCAAAACAGAAAATAACCAACAAATAGTAAATGTTACTTTGCCAAAATCGCACGTGGTATTTCTGAGATACTGTATGAATCCAAAGGATCGTTTTCTAAATTGCACATTCTGAAAGGGTGCTGCCTGCACGTGGCCAAATTTAAAAAAGTAGTCATGTGAGCAGTACAACCAGGAAGTGTGTCCGTAGCAAGTCTCTGTGTGCAATAATAGCATGAGATACACATTACGCATTATCAAGGCTGATATTTTAATGATCGACCGCAAGACCTTCGATCAGCCTTAACAACTATTGGGATGTGCTGACATGGTAAACACATGTATCAAGGCTAGTCGCGTCTGGCAAGTTTAACTACGGTAAGATGGTGGTTCCCTGAGCAAGCAATAGCAGGCACAAGTAAATGAGTTTTTTTCACGTTTTATGCAAAATACGGTTTAGTTTTTTTCTTGATGTTGTGGCCATTTCAAGCTTAATGTTCCTGAAGCCTGTAGCCACGCAAGGCAGAGGGTGGAGCTTTCGACGCGCATTACATAAAAGCACGCCTGGAGAGTTGTCCAAATTAAAATCCACAGGTATTTATTAAACAATCCGGTTGACTTTCAAATAATAATCGAAGAATAAACTAAACCAAACTACATGAGTTTCAGGTCAGTAAAGTATGTGATAAAGTATGCAATGAAATATGCAATAAAGTATATGATAAAGTATGCTGTAAAACTGTTTTCCTTCGCACACTGTCACCTGTCCCACATTTTTATGGATGAACCATTCAAATCCGGGTCACGCCACCAGATCATGTCAAAGGGCGGAGCTTCACATCACCTGACCCTCTCAGCTAAATCAAAGTACGCTCAGGTTCAACAGGTAGATATAACAGTAATCCTCTCTCTCATTAGGGTCATGGGGGGCGCTGGAACATATTCCAGTTGACTTCGGGCCAGAGGTGGTGGCCAGCCAATCGCAGGGCACAAGGAGACAATCAACCATTCACTCTCACACTCATACCTATGGGCAATTTTAGTGTCCAATCAGCCTACCATGCATGTCTTTGGAATGTGGGAGGAAACCAGATTACCCAGAGAAAACCCACGCAGGCCCGGGGAGACGAAACTCCACACAGGTGGACCGACCTGGATTTGAACCCAGGTCCCCTACTGTGAGGCTGGCGCGCTAACCACTCAGCTGCCGGGCCATAGTAATCCTTATGACCATAAATTAAACACTATTTCACTGAGCTGCCGGGCCATAGTGATCCTTATGACCATAAATTAAACACTATTTCTTCTTCCAAATTATTCACAAAACTTACAAATCAAATTTCAATCAATAGAAATCAAAGAAACCTAAATATGGCTCCAACACTTTAATTTCATTCATAGACATCAAAATTAATTATGTTTAGCGTTTTATCTGTTTATCTTTTCTCTATTTTGATATAAATGACCGTATCGGCTGCATTGTCTTGCATTATGGCCTTTTGTCTTTGTCACCTTGCAGTTTCGTGCATGTCAAGTCTAATTTGTGCGCATATAAGCCATAACCATCATTTAGTCATCTTTTTTTTGTCACAAATATGGTGTATATGCGAGAAAATGCGGTGAATACATTTCCTCTATCTGTTATTTAATTTGAAAAATGTTGCAGTAGCATTGTGGCCTGCTAGATAAAAACTCCCTACACTCCGCTGGCTGCTCATTGGCTGTCCCCCAATGAAAACCATGTTTCTTTTTTTTTCTCTTTTTTCAAGCGTGGTCAAAGCAATTTTGTTCTTTATTTAAAATGATTGGTGTGAATAAAATGAAAAAGCGGGGCCTGTCATCCATTCAATAATGATCTTGCAAGTTCTATGTATTGCTAAGTTGTTTTGAATTAATAATTTGAAGTTGTTTGTCTGTGATGTGCATGTGTCCGTGTGCTTTGTCCGTTGCCTAACCTTACGCATCTGCACGAATGGAAAATGTTTTTGCATGATTGTTTTTCATGTGATTACGTCAATAAATCATTCCGTGTGACTTTTCTCACATTTTGGTGTGTTTATCACATCTTTCATACAAAATTGTGAAACTACGATGATTTTTTAAAGCATTTAATAGGTAGTTTTTTTGAGGACCGTGGAAGGAATTGAAGAATTTACATATAAAATACTGCTCTAGTTACAAAAAAATCAAAATTAAACAACAAGTTCTGTAACCAATTAATTTCGGAAGTAGAGGTACCACTGTATATGTATAGTAACCCATATCACATCTCATCTAATCTTATTTTCTGAACCGCTTTATCCTCATTAGGGTCGCGGGGGGTGCTGGAGCCTATCCCAGCTGACTCCGGCCTAGAGGCGGGGGACACCCTGAATCGGTGTCCAGCCGATCGCAGGGCACAAGGAGACAAACAACCTATCACGCTCACACTCATACCCAGGTGCAATTTAGAGTGTCCAATCAGCCTGCCGTGGATGTATTTGGAATCTGGGAGGAAACCGGAGTACCTGGAGAAAACCCACGCAGGCCCGGCGAGAACATGCAAACTCCACACAGGTGGACGTGACCTGGATTTGAACCCAGGACTCCAGAGCTGTGAGGCTGACATGGTAACCACTCGTTCCACCGGGCCGTGCATATCACATGTATATTTTTTTTAAAAAACTGCTGAAACACACCATACCCTGTCTGGGTACTCATGTATACACACAAACTGCCCTTGACATATATCACCGTCAATGAGGGAATTCCTACCAGTACTCACAAGTGGGACAGGCCTGCCTTTCTCACAGCCGAGGAGATGGCCTTGATGGCGGTCATGATGGCGTTGAGCAGCTGGGTCAGCTCGCCCGTGGCCCCCTTGGCCTGCCGGCCCGTCTCCGTGACAAAACGAGTCAGCGTCCACACGTCCGTGTCAAAGGTCGACTGGTCTGACATGGCGCTTCTCTGTAAGCCTTAGAGTACTGACTCGCGTGAAGCAAAGAAGCAAAGTGCAGGGAGATCCAGAAGGATCTATTTGTGTGCCTGGTGTCAGGTGGCAACTGTACTCAGTCACTGCTGGATGTGTTGTCAAAAGGTTTGTTTAGGAAAAACGGTTGTCCAGCAAAAATTGTATATGATAAAACACAAGCAACCAGGTGTATACAGAGCAAGTCACCTTTAGCCTGCTTAACAAAGGAACTCTGCGTAGCCTAATGCTTGCGTCAATGTAGTGTTCGGAGTTGGGAAACGTCATATACGCAAATTGTAGTTCAGTTTAGTTCCAGGTTTTCAATAAAACTAATTCAGTACAAATTTTATAACTGAACATTTGGAATAAAACTAAAACTAGTTATCTAAGATTGTTAACAAAAGTGAACAAAATAACCAAAACTAGAATTGGAAAACATTATTGACACAAATATATGCATTGCAATGTTCACTGTATGTATATATATATATGTATGTATATATAAATATATATATATGTACATATATATGTGTGTATATATATGTGTATATATATGTATGTATGTATATATATATATATATATATATATATATATATATATATATATATATATATATATATATATATATATATATATATATATATATATATACAAAAAATGAAAGATCTATTTTATTCATTATAGCTCATGGAACCTATTAAGGCTCCACAAGAGTAACATTGGCCTATAAATGTTGTCTGAACTTTTGCTGACATTTAAACTTAAATGTCAATGTAACTAGAGTGGAGTGGATACTTGAAGATCCATTATCTGTGCCAGAAGACGTTGAAAAGAAAGGTTAGGGCTTCGAGATTTTTGAAACTGGTTTATTTTGTAACAGTCATTCGCATTTTTAAAGCATCACAAAGGTCTTTGATCCTTTCCACCTTTGTTGTGTGTTGACATGGTAGAGGTACAAGTAGAGGTACACAAACAAATTCTTCATTTTTCAAGTGGCCGCGGGACTACTAAATACGTAATCATGATTCTTTATTTAATTCATGACAGCGTATTTCTTTTTTTGATATGTCTGTGTTCCAGATAACTAGAGAATGAACAATGAACAAAGGGATCATTACCAAACTTGCAGTATGTTTGTTATATGAAACAGAATATGATTATGTCAATCACTGCCATTGACAACTAAATTTGAACTGGGATTGCTAACACTAAGTGATGTCACTGCCGTATGCAGCAATAGACAACTAATCGCTGCGAGCCCACCGATGCTAAAGGGATTGCACATCTGGCGTTGTCAATCGTAGCCAATTAATTCACTTTCGTGCTTATTAAGTCCAAAGGGCACAGGTCCGAATAAACAATGCCAACCCTCCCTGCTAAAATGGGTTGGAAGTCTAGGGCTATCTATGACTGCCAATCAGTTAACCAAGGTCAAAGGTCACAGACAACAGAAAATGAGTTTTGCAATAATTTATATATATATATTTCAGAAACATGCTCATTTATTAACTTATTTATTACCTATTTATTTATGTCTAAAATGTTTTTTCCGGTGTCTGTATTCTCACCCTCTTGCTACTGTGACAATGAAATTTCCCGAATAGACGTTATAAAGTTATCTTATCTAATTTGATCAGCGATTAGCATATTTAAATCAAATTAGCGAGGTGGGTATTTTGATTAGAAAAAGCATCCACGCTAAAAAAGATGGCAAGGATTTGAATTTGGCTGCTATATGTCTGTATAGTACTGCATATTACATATTAAATTTTTAAAACACTTGCAAAACTGCCAAAATTAATTGAAATTTTGTCTTCCTACATCAGCACCTAGAATTACTTTGATTTCATACAGTAATACATGACTAAAAAAGCAACAAATATTGTAAAAATCCCATCAATATTAGTTTCAATATGGTATCAAGCACACCATGTAAAAAATATTGTGACACATTACTTGCCACAATAAACCAGTATGGAATACTGACTGATATTGCTGTTTCCACACAATTTTGTTGTATTTTATTTGTTTGGCTGTATTTTTTTCTTTTGTCCTTCTGAGAACTGTATAACATTGGAGATGATTTTTGAATGAAAGAGTTGATATGTTTCTCCTTCCCTGAAAAAAAATGGCGGCCATGCAAGCAGGGTTTTCCTCACTTGGCTTTGGGGGCGTGCTTGCGGCACATGGCCACATAGTCGGCCACGTCTTCAGGGGAGCCCATGGCCACAGGGGATCTCTGGTGGATGCCCTCTGGCTGGATGTCCAGGATGTCTTGGAAGCCGGTGGAGGCGGCTCCCCCTGCTTGCTCGATGATGAAGGCCATGGGGTTGCCCTCGTACAGCAGACGCAGCTTTCCCCAAGGAGTGAGCATTTTATCATACAAATACAATTGACAAACACATCCCGTTTAGATTCCCATCTTTGACGTAGTATCAGAGCAGTATTCAATTTGACTGTATCTTAGTCATGATTTAATCATCTAATTTGTTGTCATTCAATCATTACAATGTCTCTCTCATCTCATTTTCTGATCCGCTTTATCCTCATTAGGGTCGCGGGGGGTGCTGGAGCCTATCCCAGCTGTCTCCGGGACAGAGGCGGGATGACACCCTGAATCGGTGGCCAGCCAATCGCAGGGCACAAAGAGACAAACAACCATTCACTGTAACACTCATGCCTAGGGGTAATTTAGAGTGTCCAATCATGTTGGAGGAAACCGGAGTACCCGGAAGAAACCCACGCAGGCCCGGGGAGAACATGCAAACTCCACACAGATGGACGTGACCTGGATATGAACCCAGGACCCCAGAGCTGTTAGGCCGACGCGCTAACCACTCGCTCCACCGGGCCGCCTCATTACAATGTGAAAAACAATTGTGAAATTTTTTTTCTAAAAGATCCCATGTTATAATTTTTAACCATATTTAACTCAAATATAAAGCATAGTAAAAAGAGAGAAACTTCCTAGACCAAAAAAACAACAACAAAGAAAATGGTCGTGAATTTTTTTTTTGGTCTGACCTGGGATTGAACCCTGAACTCTAGAACTGAAAGGCTGAAGCACTAACCATTTCCCCTACATCTATTTTTTTTTTTTTAAATGTTTTCAATTTTTCCCCTATATTTTACTAGTGTATTCCCAAAATGTTTTTTGATGTAGATTGTAGATCTTTAATGTAAATTCAGGAATCATGCGGTAAAGTCATGGCCACTCAAGAGTGCTCCTCTCATTCCCTTTAACTCAACACCTGCCATTGATGGCGCTATATGCCTGTTCCATTTAGAGTAGGATGGTTTCAGCAAATGAACAAATTCATTTACTGCCCCCCACTCACTTCAACTCAATCACATGTTGAGTAATGATAACAAAACATTTAAATAAGTAGCATATTCGCACAGTACAAAGTTGAACAAAGCTTTAAATACTATGTCAAAGGGCGGAAATTTGTACTAATTCTAAGGGCGAGCACTCACCTTTCCCTCAGGGCTCTTCAGGTTCCCCGGATACAAAAAGATCCCACCGTACATGAGTGTCCGGTGCACGTCGGCCACCATGGAACCGATGTAGCGAGCGCCGTACGGCTCGGTCCCGTCCTGCGGTCAAGGCAGTTAAATTGACAAGAGAGCTATCACAAGTGATTATTTTGATGGCCATCAATACTTTTCTGCAATGAGTTGACTAATCCCACACTTTATAAAACATGTTATGTACTGTTAACGTCAGGGCTGCCAATTACTCCGGAATTTCAGGAGTTTCTCCTGAAATGCAATGCAAACTCCGGGACTCCGGACAAACTCCGTAAACTCTGGAAATCCCCAAAAATTGTCACTTAAATTTTTTGGGGAAAAGTACCAAATTTCCAATTTAAATTCTCTGAAATTCACACCATTGCCACTGCTTCCGCCATCTTGATTCAACTGCACTGTAAACCGGAAGAATTCGGTAAGACGAGTGCATTGTGAATCATCAGAGTTACAAGTTCTGACAAATGATTCGTCTTGTGCGACTTCAGCGTGGAAATCGATTCGGAATCGATTGCATTGGTAGCTTCTCTCGCTTTAACATTTTCGTTTTCATTTTTTTTCACAAAGGAAGTATTATTAAGGCTGACTAAACCACCAGTCTTTTGTTTTGAAACAAATCTTATCATTTCTGGGGTTGGGAGCCATCAGGACTCAACTTGCGTTAGCACGACACACAATCCCTTCTGTGCAATAACTTCGGGGTGTGCAATAACAATGTGCAATATCTTAGATTGTGCAATATTTGAGAATTTATCTTGCCAGGATGTGACTTTTTATATTTTTGTATTTCTTATGTTTTTTTTACTGGGAAAACGCACTTTGTGGAGTAGCACCACCAATTTCATTATACGCAGCTGTGTATGATGACAATAAAGGCTTTTGATTGATTTGATTGATTAGGCATACACAGCACTGGTAAATTTTATCAATATGCCTGCTCGGGTTAAGAGCAAAATGGATGGCATTTTGGATGAAACTTCTAATAAGAAACCTAGACACTCGCAGAAATGTATTGGTTCGTATTCAACAAACTATCCCATGTTGAAGCGTCTCTAAAAGGACCGACCTTTTCACATTGCACAACATGCAAGTGCGATTTCAGCGTGAGACATGTTAGAATTACTGACAGTAAAACGCACGTAGAAGGACCAAAACAAAAACATAACCTTATTTTTTAGACGTACTTTTTCAATAGTTTGCAAAAACACAAGATTTCCATTAATGTAAAAACATGATAATAAAAGTTTGATTTAAATTGTCCTACGCTATTTTTTTTTTTTACATTTTATATTGATTTTGCGTGAATCGCATTCACTCTGGAAATACTCCGGAAATGGGACAAGGGTATTCCTGAAATGGGGTCGACAGAGGTTGGCAGCTCTGGAACTTCAATCTTGGGTTTTACATTTAGCTGGGAACTGAGTTGGACAACATAGTGGGATGCCAGCTCTAGATATCAGTACTTCACAAGCAAAGGTCTTACTTTTATTCCATTAAGTTTTGGACTATATTGAATATGGAACAAATGTGATATTTCAGAATTGAAATGAAGTCCCCCTTGTTATGTCTAAATAACAAGCGGCCTGGTGTTTGAGTGGTTAGTGCATCAGCCTGACATTTCTGGGGTCCTGGGTTCAAATCCAGGTCGGTCCTCCTATGTGGAGTTTGCATGTTTTCCACAAGCCTGTGTGGGTTTTCTATGGGTACGGTTTTCTCCCACATTCCAAAAACATGCATTGTAGGCTCTTTGGACACTCTAAATTGCCCCTGGGTATGATTGTGAGCGTGAATGGTTGTCCAGGTCCTCATGCCCTGCTGGCCACTGATTCAGGGTGTCCCTTGCCTTATGCCTGGAGTCAGCTAGGATAGGAACACCTTATTCCAAAATGAAGTTGGCTTGTCCAAATGTCCTTTAGCATACCTCAAGCGACTCTGTTTGCGGCATGTGCGCATAAAAGGCTTCTGCCGCATTATTCTCCCATACAGCATCTCATTATGCAAAGTGTGCTGAATAGTTGAATAATACACAGTGACACCATCGTGCCTGTGGTCATCCATTTCCTTACTATGTTTCTCAGAGTGGAAACTGACAGCTGAAATCTCTAGGTAATAGGGATTTTTTTTTCTTCCCCTGAGTGATCTGTCACTGTGGATTGCTCATTTAGTTCATATGTTGTTTCAACGCCCCCTGGTGTATCTCCTGCTGACTGCCTCTTGTATGACCCAAAAAGTTAACCACTCCCATTCAAAATGGATTGGACCATCAATGGCACTAAAAGATGAACATCCATAGCAATTTGAATTGAATTTGACATCTATCATTCTCAATAGCAGGCAATGAGTTATTTTTCATCACTTCTTTTTTTTCCACTTCCATTTTAGAGTACTTACAGGTCAATTCTGAAAAATGATGGATCATTTCTTAGTGATTTTGAGGGATTTTCCGGGATGCTTCTTGTTTGTTTGTCGTTTCCTGCTGATTTTGGGGCATTTCCAGGTTATTCCTGTTGATTTGGGGGGTATTTCCAGGTTACTTCCTGTTGGTTTGGGAGTATTTCCAGGTTACTTCATGTTGGTTTTGGGGCATTGTAAGGTTCTTTATTAACTCATTGGCCGCCATTGAAGGCACCGTTTTGACGGCGGCGGGGTAAATGAACGGAAGTGATTCGTGTGGATGGGAAATTGAGCTACAAAGGGCCACACAGGCTGGAGCAGACCCCTAGTGAGCCAGTTCTGGCCCGTGGGCCGCACCTTTGACATCCATGGTTTAAACAATTCCTGGCCCATTCCAATCGTGGTTGGATGATCACAATCATTTCATCGTGGCAGAACTCAAGAGAGGAAAGAGGAAGGGTAGAAAGAAAATTTAGCAAGTCGACTTCCTGGAGTTTCTGTCAACATTACCTGAGGAAATTTCTTATTG
Organism: Stigmatopora argus; assembly: GCF_051989625.1. Taxonomy (NCBI): domain Eukaryota; kingdom Metazoa; phylum Chordata; class Actinopteri; order Syngnathiformes; family Syngnathidae; genus Stigmatopora; species Stigmatopora argus. The sequence goes on from NC_135391.1 coordinate 17,657,067, forward strand.
CGCAAATACTCGGTGACAGCCGGCTCAAAGTATTTGGAGTAGCCTTCATTCAAGCTGTAAATGTTGCCCCGTTTTTTGATTCTCACTTTCCGCTCGGTCAGGATGAACTCGCCGATGGCCTAAAGGCAGAAACCATTTCAAACTAATTGAAATTTTTTTTGCTCTGCATTCAGAGTCATGGTCTAAGAGTTGTACGGACCGGGTCGAGCATGAAGCAGTTGACTCCAGTTCCGGTGGAGAGCACCATCATGGTGGCGCTGCCATAGAGGGCGTAGCCCGCCGCCACCAGTTTCCTGCCGGGCTGCAAGGCGTCCTTCTCGCAAGGCTTGCCGTCCTCGCTTTCCTGCAGGAAAAAGACGCAAAACGGGGACAATTAACTCAATCATTGCCATTGACCATCAGTCCGTTTGGACTGGCTGGGAGGACTGGCAGCAATTATTCATCGCAACCTCAACACTAGTTTTTAATCTCTAACTTGGGTTTGAAACCCTACTTTGGATCCCCAAAGCTCATTTGAAACCAAACGTTACAACCCTTACTATGGTTTTAAACTCTAATTTAAAACCCAAACTCCAGTTTGATTCCCGATTTTGAAACCCTAACCGTAGTTTAGAATCCTATAACTCGGGTTTTAAATGTCTTGCAAACCTAATTCTAGTTAGAAACCCCACTTCGGAACCCTAACCTTGTTTTAAAACCCCAATCATTTGTCTGTTTGTTGTTGTTATTTGTGCACTACGTGGTGAAAGCTTTAAATCTCATTATACTTATGACAACAAAAGCATTCAAATCAATTCAATTCAATTTAAAAATCTGTTTTTGCATTTGTAATCCTACATTGAAAGCTCAACATTAGTTTGAAACTGGAAATTAAAAATGTAACTTCAATCTAAAACCCCAATTGTAGTTTAGAATCCTAAACTCGGGTTTTAAAATGTCTTGCAAACCTAATTCTAGTTAGAAACCCTACTTTGGAACCCTAACCTTGTTTTTAAACCCCAATTATGTGTCTGTTTGTTGTTGTTATTTGTGCACTACGTGGTGAAAGCTTTAAATCTCATTATACTTATAACGACAACAAAACCATTCAAATTCAATTCAATTTAAAAATCTGTCTTTGCATTTGTAATCCTACTTTGAAAGATTTACATTAGTTTGAAACCGTAAATTAAAAATCTAACTTGAATTCAAAACCCTAATTTGAAACCTTGCCTAAAACGTGAATGAAGTCACTAGTTGCAATTGACATCTATTCCAGCCAATGAGCTTTTGCACACCACCATTTTAGTAGGCGAGTTGACGCACGTACCCTCTTGTAGATGGCAAAGATTGTTCCGATGGATACCAGGCAGTCGATGTTGGACGAGCCATCCAGCGGGTCGAAACACACAATATACTTGCCCTGTGGAGAAGATATTTGAACTCAATGCTTAGTTGTTTCTTTTTTTGTTTGTTTACCCTGGTCTCTGGCTCCACGATGATAGCTTTGTCGTTCTCCTCTGAAATCAGCACGCAAGAGGTGAAGGAGGACTTGATCATGTTGATGACCATGTCATTGGACAGGATGTCCAGCTTCTTCACCTGGTCGCCCGTCACGTTGGTGCTGCCCGCAATGCCGTACCTTCAAAAGGAAATCACAGAACAAAAGAGAGCCTCAAGGACAAAACGTGAACCGTTTAAAAAGTTCAAGTGCCATAGGTAACATTTTTATTTTATTTTTTTATTTTTATTTTTGCGATTGGCTGGCCACCAATTCAGGGTGCCCCCCACCTGTGGCCCAAAGTCAGCTGGGATAGGCTCCAGCACCCCCCGCAACCCTAGTGAGGATAAAGTGGTTCAGAAAATGAGATGAGAATAATTGCTCATTTGCTGTTAACCTCACAGTACACGTGGATTGGACTCTGTTTTAAGACGTAAATGACTTAATTGATGATTTTAAAACACTGAAAACGGAAGTATAGTTGAAGGAAAATAAGGAAAAGTGGGCGTGGGCTCAGGTATGCGTTTCCTGATTGGTCCTAGCCAAACCAGAATCTCCAGCTCAGTCTGTGGCAACGTGGATGTTCCAAACGGGACACAAATGCATCTCAGTGACCTCATTCTTATTTTCAAAAGTAAAGTCTGGACTAGTACTTACAAGTGAGCGATGCCGGCTTTGCGCACCGCGCTGGAAATGGCTTTGACGGCCGTGCACAATGAATTGAGAAGCCGGGTGAGCTCCCCGGTCCCTTTGGCCCGCCGGCCCTCCTCCATGACAAAGCGGGTCACGGTGACCACGTTGGTATCAAAAGTTCCTCGGTCGGACATGATTGCAAATCCCCCCCAGAAAACGAAAAAGTTCTCCCTCAGTCCAGAGGAGGAAGTGCCGCGGGACTTAAATGCTGTCCTGACGCGGAACTTGACCAACCAATCGGAGAGGAGAGAGGAGAGAGCGGGAGGGGCTTCTGTAGCAATACGCCGGTTCCTCTTGTGACAACTTTAGTGGTTGATAAGATGGAGTGTGAGCTTCACAATGGAAGTTGACTGTGCAATTTATTTGGCAATAGCTATGTTTGATAATGACGTGTTGAGAAATGTGGCACAAGTCCACATTCTTCTTTCGCAAACAACAGGAAAATGAATTAATTGAAATAGAGCATCTCAAGTTTACTTTTCTCGCTATTTGTGTCATGTGAGGTCATAAATCATAAAATAGTATATTAAAAAGCCCCCACTAGATTTAGCAAAAGCACAGCATTTTCACATGCTTTTTTTCGCTTTTAAAAGTTATGGACGAACACAGTGTTATTGTTTGTGTGTGTGCATGTGTGTATGTGTGTATGTGTGTATGTGTGTACGTGTGTATGTGTGTATGTGTGTATGTGTGTATGTGTGTACGTGTGTACGTGTGTACGTGTGTATGTGTGTATGTGTGTACGTGTGTACGTGTGTATGTGTGTATGTGTGTATGTGTGTATGTGTGTATGTGTGTATGTGTGTATGTGTGTATGTGTATATGTGTGTGTGTGTGTGTTGGAACAGGTTAACCATTTCAACATGTCGAATAAGCCATTGGTGCGTATGTTTGCTGAACAAAAACAGTCATTGGCACGCACACACGCAGACCTGAAACTCAATCTTTGAAACAGCTGTGATGCAAAAAATTATACACTTTTGCATGCACATTTCACATTGCATGCTCGAACCTGAGCTCAAAGTGTTAAAAACGACTATAGTCATTAGATTAACATGAATATGTATATATGTTCATTAATATGTAGTCATTTTATTAAATATAATATGTACAGTCTCTTTATTTAATATAATATGTACAGTCCCTTTATTAAATATAATATGTACAGTCCCTTTATTAAATATAAATCAACTTCGAACTCAGATCTGTCTCCGTTGTTGTCTGTGCTTTCACCACAAGATGGCAACTTCGGATCTGGGTTTGGTTCTGCTGTAGTGCGATCTGTGACACAGCTGTTGACAGTGTCTTTTTGTACATTTAGATGCGTGAAAAAACACAATAAATGTATCTTAAACGAAACAGTGAATTGTTGCTTAATTCTTTGTAATTTAGTGAAAATGTGCGAAGCTAATGAGCGAACTACATTGTTTGGCAGAGGACAATCAAATGAATATTGTTACTGGGCAGAAGTAACAAAGTTAAATTCATAGCGTTTTGATTAAACTTGATATGGTTTATGTTCTATTTAATCGTTCTCTGAAGTTAAATGATTAATTTAACAAGTTAATAGTTGGTACTAGTGAGTATATAGCCAATCTGTACTGCTTAACTTTCTTCTGTGATTTAATTGGTGGGTAGCAACTGACGTCATTTTTGTTATTGTAGTTTAAAGTTTGAAACTTCACTAATAAGTGAACTACAAAATGCTGCGAAAGTTTAGAGACAGACTATTCAAAGCTACACCTGGGGTCGCCCTTTGACCTTCTGTTAGCATTTAGCTTGAGCCAATGCAGATGCAATGACAGTGCGCATGTCCGTTGCTTCTCCACAAATTGCAGGCTGCTCACGCACTTGCGCACAAAGAGGAGATTTGGCTTCGCATGCGGGACTGTTTAGCGCTCCGGGAAACTTTTTAAAGTTTAGTTTGGTGGCTTTAAAGGCATTTTACTGCACGGCGGTCTGTGGAGGAGCCTTCTGATTTGCGTCCAAGTCGAAAAGTCAGCCTGCGCGAGGACACCTTGCATCGGGTAAGCACCCTTATTGAGCGTTCGCTTCTATAAACTGCATTCATTCTTGTTATAAATTCATTTATGGGGACTAAACATACACGAATACATGAGCGCAGTGGACCAAGAGTTCATTAGGTGCCCTGTGTACAACGAACAGGACAATCCAATGAAGCACTGCCGCTTAACAGGATTATGTTGAATATAATAGTGTTGCATTTACGTGCTTAGTGTTGACAAGTTGGATGCTTTGAACTCTTTGGAAAACCAAGCACTTCCAGCTAGTCAATAATAAACGGTTATATTAATAAAACGGCATGCAATCATTGTTTCTCTAATGTTGGGCATGTATTTTGGGAAATGTGCAGCTCTTTATAGTCACTGAAATGTGGAAATCCAACCTGCAAATGTGAGCTTTATTCAGGGTTGAACACACGACTTTGTCAATTCGAGCTCAGGATACTTTCAGACATTCTTTACCTTCATGGAAGAATTTTCAATCTCATCTTTCTGAACGGCTTTATCCTCACTAGACTCGCAGGGGTGCTGGAGCCTATCCCAGCTGACTTCAGGCCAGATGTGCGGGACACCCTAAATCGGTGGGCTAATGTATTCTGCCGTGGCTTTGAGTCAGAACTAGTGGCCTCTCCCTGTGCCTCACAACCAAGTGTATTCCCAGTATGTTTTTTAAAATTATCGAACCGGTCACGAGTAGCTTTGAAGGTTTCGGCTGGCGTCAAAGTCTAACCATTCTGAGCCTCTGGCTTTCCTTTGAAGTCCTCACAGATTCCGGTAACTGTTTTTCCTTTGTCCATATTAAAAGAAGCCTCTCCCTCTCCTCATGAATATCACTGCGCTAGTTGAAAAGGACCACCTAGCGTCAGCGTCGTATGCTCGTATGATAAATTTGTCTCCTATCTCAGGGCAAAAATGTGCTCTGAATTTTCCTTGTATCTTAAATTTCTCATATGTCAATGCTCATATGTCAAGGTATTACTGTATTTGAATGAATACTCCATGGCTGTGAAAAATCAGGGCAATTGACAGTGATAGATGTCCAATCTGTTTGGACTGGGGGGGCTTGCAGCGCTCTGTGATGGATGGTCGCTTCTCCTCGTCCTAATGGGTTGGATGTCCATCGTTTTCAAAGGCAGCCAATGAGTCTTTTTTTATTTTGCTCACTGATCCCCTGAACATGAGGCAAATTATCTAGTGCAAAAACTGTGATTATACTTCCAAATTCTCAAAATCGCATGTCCAAATGGATTTGTCGCAGCTCTCCCAGGCCTTTTGTGTGAACAATGAACTTTCCAAGAAAAGTACAAGCAATGCGTCGCCTACCCGTCCCCTGCAGCCTTGCTCGGGCATCACAAATATTACATGGACAATATTTAACGGAGATTTAATTTAGATATGTTTTTCACAGTTGCTGGATTTCTTGTGCGAGTTTAATAATCCAAGATCATGTTACAATATGTAAGGCAAGGTGTGGTATTATAGAGGTCTATGTTTTGTGACTTCATCACCTGTATTTACACTAAACAGTGCCATGGTGTCCTGTCCACCTGACTGCAATCCTCCGATTGCACTTCTAAGATACCAGATTGGTGGAAAGATTTTCTCTTATAGATTGGAATGAAAACCCACACCCACTGTGGCCCTTTCTGGAATAGTTTGGAGACCAAGGTGATACAGTAATACATTGAGATACGAGGTCCATGCGTTCTGGGACCGAACTCGTATGCCTTTTTACTCTTATTTCAAATGAATTTTTCCCATTTAAAATAACTAAACCCAAATTAATCCCACCCTCTGAAAAAATACACCTAAAATAGGATATTAGGATGCAAATACGAACGTGTTTAACTTTTCTAATTCACCAACTACACTCACAAAGTAATAAACACCTATCTAGTGGTTATGATCTGCAATAACATGTGACATTGTGTACAGTATTGTATGGAATTACCTTTTGAGACAATGCCATTGACAGCAGTAGATGTCAAATCTATTTAGAATTGGACGTTTAACAGCTAACAGAAATGTTCATTCGCTGTTACCATCCAACTTCAAATGGATTCGATGTCTACTCGTGACAGGCTTATTTCAATTCAGAGCAGAAAATATTTAAAATGTTTTAACTGTACCAATTCATGTGAACCAAACTTTACACGTAAAGCCACGGACAGTAAACATAACAGATTTTTTTTCCTGGTGTAGCATTCCACCTCCTTTCCCACACGATCTGCACTGCTTGGTGAATGTCTTGCGTTAATTACAGGCCAGTCATGGAGGTCCCGCAACTGGAATAACCTGCCTCCTGCCGTGCTTCACCGCAGAAACCGACATAAACTTTCAAGAATGCGCAGTCCAAAAAAAAAAAAATTCCCGTGGCAAAAAATGTATAAATTTGTCGCTTGGCGTTAACACTGAGCCCATGCGGCTTTTATTTTTAGTTCACAAAGTATGTGCGGACGTGTGTCCAGAACACAAATTACAAGTAAGTGCTGCTACGAAATAAAAACAGCAAGATTTTGACGTTGCGGAGTGTGGACTGGAAGTCATTTTCCCATAGCAAATACCAGAATTGTGCAAGGACTAATAACAAGGAGGGGTTTTAAAAAACTTGCTTTAATCATGTGGACAGAGGGGTCATATCACTGGAGTGATAATTGAAGGACCTTTGCCATGAGTAAACGGAAGCTGGTGTGGACCCCGAGGGGGCTGCCGCTAAGCCCATCGTACCAAGCGTCACCAGGCACACCCTGGTTCAACCACGTATGCGCAGATTTAGTGCTAAGCTTGGTATGAGATGTGCAAATGGGGTAAACAAGAGGAATACTGTATCACGTTCTCAAAGTTCATTGGCTGCCACCCCTCCTATTTCAAATGGCTTGGATGTCTGTTAGTGCTATAGAATATCCCGGTTCAATTGTCACGCAATTTGCGCTGGCTTGCTACATTTATGGGATTCCATATATTATAATAGTATCACCAAGGAAACTTGATATATCTCTACTCAGTAGTTAGCCAATTTGCTACACCTGCCAACCATACCAGACTAATGCATGCAAGGCAATTGAAAGTAGCACCACTATAATCCACAGAGGCAATGCAATACTGTAATACCTTGAGATACGAGCTTAATGCATTCCGGGACCGAGCTCTTATGTCAATTTATTCGTATCTCAAATCAATTTTTCCCACAGAAATGAACTAATTACAAATGAATTCGTTCACACCCTCAATAAATGGAAAAACATACTTTCATTGTAGTTGACCATCTACTAACAGAGAACAAATAACTAGTGGTTATGATGTTTAATAATAAAATGAGGAATTATTTTATTCAACGGAGAATTCGTGGATAGGGGAGAGAGAGAAAGAGTCACTTGACGATTGCGCTCGTAACGTAACATAAACTTTAAATTTAACTTTACTGGACTTAGATTCCGATACACACACACTTAATAAAAGATTTAATCTTGCGTTACACTAAATTTAAACCTTCTTGTGCAATAACCAAGGTAAAGAAGGTCATGTATTCCACCGTGGTTTTCGAGGCGGACTTCCTGCTTCTCCATACGAATTCTCCGTATGTATTGGCTCAGTCACGTGTACACTAATGTTTTTTGATTATTTCGTGCTTGATATCGATTGTTATCATACGCCTTTTCTTCGCACTATTATTCATTGCACTGGCTTGCTTTGGCTCCATTGTGTTTCCCTTAATTCTGCACTGACTAATGCAACCCCCCCCCCCGAAATGGAAAAATTGCAACGCTCCGCTCGGTGCTCGTAGAGATCTTTGCGTAAGGGAGATACGGCAAGGGAGATGCGGCAAGAGAGACAGCGCGGTGAAATCATAAAGCATCCTCTCGTAGCCTGGCCAACTGGCTGTCTCAAATGCTCGTATCTCAAAATTTGTCTCGTATCTCAAGGTAAATATTTGCCCTGAATTTTACTCCTATCTCAAATTCCTCGTATGTCGAGGTATTACTGTACTAGTCACTGTAGGGTTCATACCAAATAATATTGTAAAACACACCACACATGCAGTATGTTTTAAGTATTTGTGTAGGATGCATTTTTATGTGTGAATTTTATGTTTTATGTAGGTCTCATGTCGAGAAATTTAGATGAATCATTTTCTGTTCAGGCATTGATAGAAACCTTGAACCACTGACTCGAAGGCTATTTTGCTGCATTTGATGACACTGCGGTTAAAGAAAATCTGACTACAATCTGTTCTGGCTAAATTAAGGAAGACGCCTTGAGGAATGCCTTGACTTGATGGGTAATGTCTGTGCATGCTTGCATAGCTGTGGGCTTTATCAAAATCTCACCGGAAGCATCTGCCTGCCTTGAAAAAAAAATAAACAAAGTAGGAGGTCATGCATGCTCCTCCCTGTAAATGAATCGATTAGAGCTAAAATTGCTAACTGTCTGTGTCGCCAAAGGAGAAGGATGATGGACCACAATAGCCATTGATGGTCTCTGACAAAGCACATGACAAGGGAGTAGAAAGAAAGGGATTAACATACCAGGAAACAAGACATCATTGTGAAAGACACTTAAGGGTTTATCCCGGGGATAATCAAAACACTCAAAAACAAAAAAAACAAAAAAATAACCCAGATGTCTTTTGGACCCTCCTATGTAATTAATAGCGTAAATTACCAACTTCATGAATGACAATGCGACATCTGTTTTTTTACGATATTTGCTGATACTGTCATTCTTTACCACTTTGCAGTTTCAACATTTGCAGCTTCAGTACATTGCGGTATTTTATATTAAGTATCACATTATCCGAAATTCGAAGGGTTCCTGTATTACAAAGCCTGCCTCAAATACATTTGGTTCAGGGGCCGCAGGTTAAAATGAAGTCTACTTACCAAAAACCAAGACAGCAGCACCCACACAGTCAGCCTAGCCCCATTGTAAACAATAACCACCAACACGAAAGACCCAAATCTACCAAGCAGCAGCAACACTTAAAATGCACATTTACAATCATTTGATTGTGTTAGCGAGGACCATCAACTCTCACCCATAACTCTGCATCCATGCCCTGTTTACAAAGCACAGGAGGCCCAAAGACAGCTATACCTCGAAATGCAAACAAATCAGGGCCAATCAAGTCTATAAACCAGGGGTCCCCAAACTTTTTCCTGTGAGGGCCACATAACTTTTCCCTTCTCTGATGGGGGGCCGGTGTCAGTTTGTAACAGAAAGTGTGACGATCGTAGGGGAGCTTATTTTTTTTTTATTGTTTTCCAGAAAGCCACACATAACCAAATAACCCTTTCCAGGTTCTTTACAGAAAAAAAGTCAGGAAACAAATAACACTATTAATGACAGAAATAATAACTAAATAACCCTCTGAGTTCTTCACAGAAAAAAACAGGAAATAAATAAAACTATTTATGAAATAAATAATAACTAAATAACTCTCTGGGTTCTTCATAAAAGATTTTTATTCCTAATATATAAATCCAATTCAGAGTTGCTCCCCTCCACAGCTCTGGGTCAAAAAGAACAATTCTCAAACAAGTTGCACAGTTTTTATATGCTTGAATAGTTCGCGATGGTCCCAGGGCTCCGCCCTCTCCTGCGATCGTCCAGATGTCTCGGTAACACTCTGCTCGCGCATGCACCACGCATGCACCGGTGGACGTGCCCGCGTGCATCAAAGGGAAACATTCTCCCCGTGCGTGTCACCAAAGAAGCAATGCGAAGCCCCGCTTCACTGGGATGATTTGTGGGCTCAGCGGGGGTGCAATGAACCAAACACAAGATTAAAACGTCCCAGTCTTCAAGGCCAAATAGGAAAAAAATCCGATAGCGTCTCTGGTATTGTTCAGAGGGCCGGGCCAAATGTGCTGACGGGCCGTATCCGGCCCGCGGGCCGTAGTTGGGTGACCCCTGCTATAAACGAAGCCCACACGAGAGCACGATGATATCTACTGTAAGGGGTAGTCAACATGGAAAGAAAACAGTTTTCCCGCACTTGGAAACTTGCCAACCAATCAGCCATGCGGTGCGTTTAGGGCAGGGGTCCCCAAACTTTTTCCTGTGAGGGCCACATAACCTTTCCCTTCTCTGATGGGGGGCCGGTGTCAGTTTGTAACAGAAAAAGTGTGACGATCGTAGGGGAGCTTAAATTTTTTATTGTTTTCCAGAAAGCCACACATAACCAAATAACCCTTTCCAGGTTCTTTACAGAAAAAAGTCAGGAAACAAATAATAATAATAATAATAATAATAATAATCGGACATAGGCCCTGTCGTCATTATCACAACACAAAAGCCTACTTGTCATCACACGCAGAAACTGCGTGTGACGAAATTGATGGTGCTTCTCCATAAGCTACGTTTAATCGGCAAAAGACCTAATAAGTGTAAGTTACGGACTTGTAATTTGTCATTCCGCTGTTGAGGATACAGGGCGCTTACCTCGCGCTTACCTCTCACTGTCTTCCACTTACCTTTCCTCAGTCAGCTAGTAGGAGGCAGATCACCAACCAAACATCTGTTCATATACCGCAGAGGGGAATGTGTGTTATGTTAGCACGAGTTTAGATTCCTGATGGATGTGGGGAAAAAACTGTCCTTAAGCCTATTTGCACTATTAATGAAATAAATAATAACTAAATAACCCTCTGAGTTCTTCACAGAAAAAACTGGAAATAAATAACACTTTGTGAAATAAATAATAACTAAATAACTCTCTCTGGGTTCTTCATAGAAAAAAAGCCATGGAACATTAACTTTCTGTTGTGCCATGCACAATCTTAACAGATAAAAGTTCAGCTCAGTTGTCAGAGCAGAATCTCTCTCACGTCAACACTTTGCAGCACAGTGCTTGCTGGTGAATTAGGCAATGGACTCGTAGCGGGGCGGCGAGACCCCTTTTTTCCAACTCCCGGTTCATGCGTCCCATTAGACCGCGAGTTTCGGCCACCATGCTAGGAGCCCCGTCAGTCGTGATGCTAGCTAGCTTTGACCAGTCCAGGTCCAACTTCTCCATGGTTTGGCACACTTTGTCAAAAATATCCTCTCCCATTGTAGTCCATTTGAGACTTTGGAGGGCTGCCAGATCCTCGCATATCTCAAAGTTTGCGCTAACTCCACGAATAAAAATGAGCAGTTGCGCTGTGTCTTGCACGTCCGTGCTTTCATCCAGTGCTAATGAAAAAAAGTCAAATTATTTCGTCTTCTGCTGCAGCTGGGCATATACATTACTCCCGATTTCTTCAACGCGTCTGGTGATTGTACTCGCCGACAGACTTACGGCATTAAATGCATCTTTCTTCTCGGGACACACCTCCTCCGTGACAGCATCCATACATTTCTTAACAAACTCTCCGTCAGTGAAAGGCTTACCGCTGCTTGCTATCAGTTTAGCAACTCGAAAGCTAGCCCGAACGGATGCCTGGTTCAGCTGAGCTTGGCGTACAAATGTATTATGCTGAGATAGTAGTTCACTTTTTTGCTTTGAGTTTGTCTGCTCGTATTTGGCCTTGCAAGCTATCGTACTTTTCTTTGTGACGGGCTTCATAGTGTCGGCGAAGATTGTATTCTTTGAATACCGCCACCGTCTCTTGACAGATGAGACAAACAGCCTTTTCTTTGCATTGGACAAAAAGATAATCGTTTGTCCACTCCAGGTTAAATACCCTGCATTCTGAATCAATTTTTCTCTTACCTAACTTTTTCGCCATTATTCCGTTCTCTCTTTGACAGGGCGGGGCCTATGATTTTTTTTTTGGGAAAAAACACATTTCTGGAATTTTTTTTTCTAAACAGCAAATAAATCCGATAGCATCTCTGGTATTGTTCAGAGGGCCGGGCCAAATGTGCTGACGGGCCGTAGTTTGGTGACCACTGGTTTAGGGACATGTAAAAACAACGATCCATACATACATCAACTGCTTTCATTTTAAACAAATACAAACCTTGAGTTTACACACAGAAGGTGAAGAAATTCAATCATTCGTCTATTTGGATCCAACAGCCATTTCCGGCCACCATTAAAAAAATAAAAATAAAAAAAATAAAAAATTCAACTATGATGTCTGGACCAACGTAGTGTCAGAATCTTAACATATCCATCCATAAATCACGGTTTATAAGGATTATAGATGACCTTACAGAGTGTAACATTTTGCCTATAGTAATTGATGTACAGCACTCCATAACAACCTCTTATTTAAACAAGGAAATGCCATGTCAAAACGTAGGTAATGCAGGGTGTCCCCTGCCTACTTACTGTAGTTGCCTAGGTTGGGCTGCAGCACTGCCGTGATCTTTGAGGATAAGCAGTACAGAAAATTATCAAATCAATTCAATTGAGGTAGAATCCTTTTTTGTTTGGGCTGTAACATTTGCAATGGGTTTTTACCTATTTGCACCAAAAAACATGTAAAGATCTATTCGTACTGATTTTGAATTGATAGAATCGGGCAATGTAATCGCTGAATAATTTTTTTCAAACACGTTTTCTTCCTATTAACATTGTATTAATTTTCTAGGTTTGTCATGTGAAAAAAATATATTAGGATATGATAAATATGATAAATAAAGAACTAATCATTGCTAATATTTAAATTAAATGACTACAAATAGTCACTTGTCTTGTAAAGATCCTAGATGTCAAAAGTCCCTAGTAAGGGTTAAAAGTAACTTTTAGTAGGTTCTTTAAACATCTAAACCACAGATGTCAAAGTAGCACCCCGGAGGCCAAATCTGGCCTGCCACATTTTGTGCAGCCCGAGAAATCATGGTTGCCGACTTTCTGTTTTATGATCAAATTTGAAATGAATACATTAACACCTTTGCCTCGGTTATAGATGAATAAGTGCAGTTTTTTTAAATCCCAAATTGTATTTATCTTTTTGTGTTGTTTTTAGTTTAAAAAGTATTAAAAAAAAATATATATAAATATTATATCTAAAATCCTCTTTCCCCTTTTATTTTTCACTTTAAATAAACTAAGTAAATAACAAAAGGTTTAAATGTAATCTAGATTTGATATTTGCCCTATTTTCTGATTAACAAAATTGTAAATACATGTAAAAACAAGAGAATATTTGCTATTAAGAAGCTGAAAGAGAAGTTTTGCAATAATTTTAAGTTCCAAAAATGATCAATTGATCGGAAAAGCTGCCAATTCACTAATCGATTAATTTTGGCAGACTAGTTCGAAAACATAACAGCCCTCTGGATGAAATCGAAGCTAGGACGTGGCTCGTGACAAAAATGAGTTTGAAACCCCTGATCTGAATAAAAGAAGCTGTAAGCGCACCATACTACTTTGCCTGTCAAATTTGCCTCCAGTACGATGATTTGCCAAAATCTCCTGGCCATGCAAAACGGTCAAAGTTATAAAGGTTAAATCTAATTAGCACAGACAAAAGTATATCAATATATTTGCTAAGTCATATGATCTTATTAAAAAATATTTGGAAACCTACCGTATTTTCCCACATATTAGCCCCCTCCGCGTATAAGCCGTACCTTTTAAGGTTACCCTTAAATCGTAGAATTTTACAATTTATCTTGTTTAAGACACCCCTGCCCCCTGATTCACAATTTTCACCTCCAAATTCATGGTTTTAATAGGGAGTACAAATGTGTTACTTTGAAAGGAAAATCTCAAGAAAAATCATCATGTGGTATTTCTAAGATGCTGTATAAATCGATTGCTGGATTGTACTTTCCTAAAGGGTGTTGCCTGCATGTAGACAAATTCAAAAAGGAAGTCACGTGAGGAGTACAACCGGGAAATTTGTCTGTAGCAGTCTGGTTTGTCATTGAAATGTATCACGTTTTATAGAAGATGCGTTTTTTTTCTTTCTTGAATTTCAGTCATAACGTCAAAATAAATTTGTCGTGCGTTATGGCGTTTCATCCTTGTCACCTTGCAGTTTCGTGCATGTCAAGTCTAATTTGTGCGCATATAAGCTGTACCCTCGATTCAGTCATTTTTTTTGGAACGAAAAATATGGTATCACACTAAACTCTTTTTGTCAATAACAAAATATTAAACCTTAATCTGAAACACAAGGGTGACTCAAAAATGGGAATTTCTTACCATTCCAATAAACCAAGATTCATGGAAGAAAAATGTTATATTAATAGATATATTAATATATTTCTCTCCCACAAAAAATGTATCCCAGCTAAGGTGTTGCAGTGGTCAATGAGGAAACTCAAGAGCAGATTTAAGAATGTCTTTGTATAGAATACCATTCAAAGAATGAAATAAAAAAATCCATCGTTGTTTCTTAAAGGGCATGTTTGAGGGTTGAGAGAGTTAATTGTATTGTTAAAACCCCCCTGCCCCACTTGCTGTAAGAAACATTTGACAAAAAATTCCTATAAGCTAAAAATAAAAGCAATTTTTGTGAAAACCATTACTGCCACCTCCAGGATACGATGCATAGACCTGCTGCGCTCTTTATTTTGTTTCCCCCATGATTTTTTGTGTGTTATTTATCCAATGTCCATAACCAACTCCACACTGAACCCAAAGTAATTCACAAAGCAGGACTAAATTGCCGTGTGAATTCCTTTCCTAGAGACTCCTCCAATTTACGGCTGAGAGACCCCAACACCCCCACCCCCATCCGAACCCCAACCGGACAGGCACACCAGGCTGCTCACGTTTCAGTGCCTCACACAGGCTGCTATTGTCGGGTTACCACCGGTGTATGTGTGTGCGTCGATGCGTTGTGATTGGCCCTCGCTCGGACTGTGTGAGATGGCACCGGGTGACGTCTCCCTGTTAATCCCTGGGACCTTTTCTCTCCGTTTATGAAGTGGGGAAGGAATTGCTGCTACTAAAGTAGCTTGAGCACTTTTTGGACCTAATTTCGGTGAGTCTATATCCATTTGGTGCAATAGTACAATTTTGGTAAGATCTTCAGTTCATAGCACTTTTTCTCAGATTGGATAAGATATCTGAAAACTCGTCTTATTATTTCGTAATGATTTTCCTGTATTTAATGTCTCTTAGCAGATATTCATATTGTGATTAAATAGCTTGCAGAGGCTTGACCATAAATTTCCCTTTGAATATAGTTGAATGTATTTGTATGGCACAAGATGTTTCAAAGTGCTTCACGTGTTAAATTAATCAAAACGCAGTAAAAAATAAATAAAACGGGGATAATAAAAACAAGTTTGTTTAAACGATAGGGGCAGTTATGAATGCACTTGTATTAAACAATAGCATTTTAGCCCTAATGTAAAAAAGCTGACAGTTTTTGGACACTTTAAAGTCTTCAGGTAATTTATTGAACATAAGAATTAAACAGCATCTCGCCGCGCTTGGCAATTCTTCAACGCCCCCCACTCCCATAAACACAAAAAAATGGCTGCAGATGACTGAAGTCTAAATGCTTCGTAGGGGCCAATCGAATATATTTTGCGACAAGGCTATTAGGTGTGTGGTAGACAAGCATTAAAATTTTATAGGAAGCCACTGTTACGATTTCGCTGTCTAATATGGTCCAGTTTCCTCAACATGTATAGATTTTTTCCTGGAGAATCTCGATTATTTTATTTTTCTTATAAAAGTCCTGTAAATACACCAGGGCAATAATCCAATTAACTAAAAATGAATGGTCAGCATGTTGTTTGCTGAGCAAATGTGGCCTTAAACTATTCGGACGCGACTGGTATTTCCTCCAAAGCACCACTTGTCAACGTCCCTTGCTTTTTTGTGTGGACCTGTAAATGTTACCAGAGTGCCATGGCCGGCCAGTAAATCAGACTTCAAATGAGCTAAAGACCCAAAAAGGTCTGGATGTTGGGTGAGAAATAGACATTTATTTGGATATTTTAATTATAAAACATGGTCTGCTTCTGGAGCTTTTGTCTCCTGGAAGTGAAACTGAGGTGTGAACCTTGTCATCTACTGCTGACCCTCCCCTGTCAACACAAACTTGCGAACATCTTCGTTTGACTATGATCAGGAACATTTTGTAGGAAAATATAATTTCTTTTCATGTTTGTTTAAGAATTTAGACTGATTGCTTTGCCTCCACCAAGGCCAACAGTTTTTGTTTTCATTCTGCATTAAAACATTCTATGTTTATTAAATTGAGGGCTCAATCCCTTTGAGCATGTTTGCATGTTCTCTCTGGGGTTGTGTGGGTTTTCTCCGGGTATTCCTGCCGCATTCCAAAAATATGCATGGTAGGCTGGTTAAACACTATAAATTGGTCCAAGGTATGAATGAGCAAATGAGTAAATGGTTGTACGTCTCCTCGTGCCCTGCGATTGGCTCGCCACCAGTTCAGGGTGTCACCTGCCTGGTGTATCTAGTTTGCTGGGTTTGGGTCCTGTGGTAATCTTTCTAGGTTTTTGTATTAAACGTTTAAATATTCTCAATTTTAGATTTTTATTTAACAAAACAAGGGAACACAGTGAATTTGATTTTTTAAATTGAAATGTTCTTAATAAATATACCTTAAAAAAAGCAAACACATTTAAATCCGATTTCTGTAGTGTCGTCCACCATGAAAACCACCAAATATCTTTTTTAAAAATAACATGTTACAAATATTCTTTAAACTATCTGACATTTCATCCACAATCTACTAGACCACCAACCAACATACCTCTAAAAATATGTCAGCAAGCATTTGCAGCTGCACTGTGGTTTGACCACCCAATGTTGGAGGCTACGCTCTCTTGGGAGCGTTTTCTAATTAAAAGAGATGACATTTTCCCGCTCCTCATCGGACGTTTTTCTTAAAAAAAATTCCAGAAAACCGCTAAAGTGGTGGGCGTTTAACAGCAGCAGTAAATGATTTCCTCTTTGGTTGGCAGCACTTTGTTTGCAGTGCAGATTAACTCCCCCGCTGTTGATCTTATCTGCTGCTTGTAAAGGCCCATATGTCAACTTTTAATGTGCTTTTTTCCCGTTAAGTGGAGGAAACACTGCCGAACGTAGAATTTAAGATGATGGCACTGCAGCAAAACTACCTACAGTCAGTTCAAGAAGTATTTGAAGACCCTTCTGTATTGCAAGTTCCTCCAATTAGAAATGATAAAGGGTTTTGAAAGTTTCATATAAGTGCATGTCTACCGTGAGGGAATTTAAAAAGAAAAATCCAGAAATGACAAGATATGATTTTTTTTTAAACAATTTATTTGTGTGATACAGCTGCAAATAAATATTTGAACACGCGTATATTAGCTATATTTCTGACCCTCAAAGACCTGTTAGTCTCCCTTTTTAAGTGTATCTCCACCCCCATGTATTATTCTGAATCAGATGTGTTGGAGGTCGTTACCTGCATAAAGACACCGGTCTATCCGATACAGCCATTCATTCATTCATTCATCTTCCATACCGCCCATCCACGAAAGGGTTGTGGGGGTTGCCGGAGCCTAACCCAGCTGTCTTTGGGTGAATGGCAGACTACACTCTAGACTGGTTACCAGTCAGTCGTAGGGCACACCGAGAGACAGATTACCATCCGCACTCTCAATCTTACCGGCACCAGCGGGAATTGAGCTCATGCCTGCCCGTACCAAAGCCAGGCGAGTGAACCCCTACACCATGACTGCGGCCCGTTACCACCAGTAAGACCCTAACTTGTAACGTGGCCAAAACCAAAGAGCTGGCCAAAGACACCCGAGACAAATTTTTACACATGCACAAGGCTGGAAAGGGCTATGGAGAAATTACAAAGCAGCTTGATGAAAAAAGGTTCAGTGTTGGAGCAATTATATATAAAAAAAGCTAAACATGAGGCGGCATGAAGGCAGCTCAAACTCTGTATTTCTCAGCGACAGCCCAGAAACCTGACTGATTTGTGTGGAGGAGAGGGCCAAAATCCCTTCTGTAGTGTGTGCAAACCTGTTGAAACACTAAGGAAGCATTTGTCCTCTGTATTCACAAACAAAGGCTACTGCATCAAATATTGTTATTGGTTTTCTCAGGTGGTAAAATACCTATACAGTGGTACCTCGACATATGAGCACCCCGACATACGAGCATTTCGAGATACAAGTAAAATTTAGAGCAAAAAATTATCTCTAGATACGAGACAAATTTCGAGACACGAGAAAGCCAGGTGGCCAAGTCATGAGGCTGTTTATGATTTTAGTGCACTGTCTTTTGCCCCATCTCTTTCGTGCATACCAGATATCTACGAGCACTGGGCGGAGCATTGCATTTTTTTCAGTGTTTTTTTCCCGTCACTCAGTGTGAATGCCGGAGCGATCGCTAATACGAGGAGTATATATTACTTCTCGTTGGCTGCTCATAAGAACATTAGGGCACTGGCTCTCTCCCTGCAACCCCCTCGTGTAATGTCTCTGGTCGCAACTCCCTCTTTGTAATGTCTCAGCAAGCACCAATATTTTTATTATCAAGACTAGGACAACATCCACTTTAATCCCTAAAAAAACCTGCAAAAAAAGAGAAAACAAAATGTGGATTGATACTTTCGGTATCGATACTTCCATGTTTGTCAACCCCAACTGTATATAATATATTACTGTTCAGTACTGACATCTTTTACCTCACAGCTTCAGTACATCGTGCTTTTTTTATATTAAGTATTCAAATCAAAAATCTCAAAATCTACACTAGAACTCTCAAGTGGATGACAGGAGATGAAAATGGCGGTAGTCAGGGCACCGCTTCTTCTGAGTTGGGTGGCAGTCAGCGCTGAAGCAGTAAAATTTTACTGTAAAAGGATGACGCGCTGAATAACATAAAAGGCAAGAAGGAGGATGTCTTGCCATTTCCTCTTTTGTTTGGATTGGGGTTTGCATCACGCACATACCTCGTGGAGGAAGACTATACCGAGCTTATTCCAGCTATGTTGGGTCCTCAAATCGCTGTTGAAAATGCATCCTAGGCGTCCTGGGCCATCTAAGGGATCCAATAAGACCAAGAAAAAAAAGAGGCTTCATGGCATAACCAAAAAAGGAAGTGGCCAGAAAGGCTAAAGGAGGGCAATACGTTTGCCCATGGAGCACAGCATGGAAGAATCTATCGTGAAGGAAAAAAAAGAGGCGATCATTTAGAAAACGGCAACAACATCCTTTTTCCAAGGACACCAAGTGAGTGGTAACCACTAGGAATAAAAAATAAACCAGGATTATGAGGGATTTATGCCGTAGATAAAGCACAGTGAAGCTGGCATGACAGAAGTATATTTAAACGAGCAATGATTGTTCTCTCCTAGTTAAACAGGATTGACCGGCTAGTGTTGTCATTGGTACGGCAAGGTCCACCCCATTTAGATAATTTCAACATCAATTATTTTCAAAGGCAGGCAATTAATTAATTTTGGTTAGCTTTCATTGTAGGGTACCAGAAGTTCGCTTCCTGTTGATTTTGGGGTATTCTATACAGTGGTACCTCGACATACGATCGTAATCCGTTCCGAGACTGAGATCGTATGTCGAGCTTTTCGTAATTCGAGCGAACGTTTCCCATTGAAATGAATTGAAAACAAATTAATTTGTTCCCACCCTCTGAAAAAACACCAAAAACAGGATATTGGATTGGATTTTTTTTACATTTCTTCCAATTCGCCATATATTGACAAAGTAATAAATAACGAGTGGTTTAATAGTAATAAGATGTGTTAAATAGATGTAAAATTAGACGCATTTCGCGGAGGGGAGAGACAACGACACACACGGAGGCGGAGGGAGGGGGGCTGTTCAGGGGGACTTTATCCACGGCACTCGTAAACGAACAAACAAATTTAAATTGACTTGGATAAATATATACAGACACACTCAAACATGCGTTTAATGTAACTTTACACAAAACTGAATTCTAGTTTTGTCTTAATCTTTTGTTACCTTCGTTTTCCGGGTTAGCGGTTTGCCACGCCTCCACCCTCACGTTCGCTATCGATGGACTGTTTGCTGTTGTATTGCCTTCAAAATATTCCAAAAATGATGCACACAAATGTCTTACAATAGGATAACGCACAACCACTTGCCAACGAGAAATAGTCTTTAAAGAACGATCGCAGGAGCTTCTTTCCTTAGATAGAATAACAGGAAATGCAATAGCTGAGCTTACCCACGTATTGATTGTGGGTAATGAAGTTTTATTCTGAGAAAAGGTGCCATCGCCTATGGGTGTTGTGTGCACGAGTATACTTCATTACCCAGAAAGCCCTCTTTGCCCGCGCATGCGCGTTGTGCGTTTCCTGGTCGAAACTCGTCTGAATAAATTGTTCAGTCCTCGTAGATATAGTAGTTATACACGAAAGAGATGCGGCAAAAAAGACAGTGCGGTACAATGATAAACAGCCTCTCATGTCATGGCCACCTGGCTTGGTCGCATCTCGAAATTTTAATCGTATCGTGAGCGAATTATTCGATTTGAAATTTTCGTCGTACCACTTTACATTTTTTTTTATAATTTCATGCTGATTTTTGTGGGTCACTCCCGTTCCAATCATCACTTTCTGTTGACTTTGGGACAATTCTGCATAATATCGTGTTGACTTTTGGCCACTTTTAAATTAAAAATAATAAAGTTGTGTTTTTTTATGTTTGGAGTACTACCTTTTCTCTGTGAACTTTTGGAGAAGACTGCCATTGGTTAGGCAAAAGTGGTGAGTTCAACTATACATTGTCTTTCGCCATTAGCCTCACTTTAGCAATGCTTACACTGTACAATGTTATATGCGTTTTGCTTATTTTGTATTTCTGAACATTAATTCTACAGTTTTGATTATCAATAAATACCTTTTGAAAGGAACTGTAGTCTCATTTGGAATTAATGGGTAATGTTTTAATGTGAATATGTGCCGAGCACACACGCACGCCAACAAACAGCAGCCGGGAAAATTACCGACCTCATTTTCATTTACTGTGTGATTAATTGACTACATATTGTGGTAAATTTAGTTTAGGGTCACTTCCTAAAGATTTTGAAGCATTTTCTGTAATTTTGAGTAGTTCATTTCGGGGTGTTTCCTGATAAATTAAGGTATTTTTGGGTCACTCCATGTTGATTTCATGTTGCATTTTTATGGTTTTGGGGTTCTTGGCTTGTATTTTTTATATTGGTTTTGGGTGACCTTAAAGATTTTGGGACATTTGTAGTTTACTTTTGGAACATTTTGGGTCACTTCCAGTTTTGGTGCAATTTGGCTAAGTGTTTTTGTTTTGGTTTAAAATAAATGATCACAATTGGACAAACACATAAATAGTTAAAATGTTTAGTTTTTTTGAAAAATATTTTTTTAATTTAAGATTGTGACAACAGTACATACAGTATGGTTGTATTGTTTGAACACTTGTCCAGTGAGGGCGACAAGCCGGCAGGACGACAATGCACCTTCTCAGGTTTCAGTTTCCACTGCGTGAGCAGACTGATCCCAGGCAACGCCATTAGCCGGCATTGCTCCATCTACTTTGTGCTTCTGTTTATTTTGCATATTCTGGCAGTAGACTTACATCAGCATGAGCCAGGTGTGGAACAATGGCACATATACTACAGTTACTCTTCTCACGATACTAAAATGTTCAACTATGGATACCATTTTTTAATAATACTCTGGTACCTCTACTCACGAAATTAATTAGTTCCTGAACTTATTTTGTAACTTGGATTTTTCCTTAATAGAGTAATATTTTATATACTGTATTTACTTGCATATATTTTGTCGGACAAAAAAAATGACAATCGAATGTACGGTTAATATGCACAAACAGTCGACATGCACGAAACTGCAAGTTGACAACGCCATAACACCATAACGTCATGACGCCATGACAAGACAATGTGGCCGATACGGTCATTTATTTCAAACTAGAGAAAAGATGAACAGGTAAAATGCTAAACAAAATTTATTTTGACATCTAAGAATGAAATTCAAGAAAAAACTCACTTGTGTTCGCTCGTGGCGCCGCCATCTTACCTAGGGTGCTGCCGTCTTGCCTAGTTAAACGTGCTCTGACTGGCCAGACGTGAGTAGCCTTGATTTTGAAATAAAACTAAATTTCACTTTGATTGTTTTTTGTTTTATTTCTTGTTCGAAAGTGACAACTATAGCACCTTTACAATTAACTTTAATGTGGTTATCACTAGTAAACATCCAATCCATTTGAAGTCGGGGATCGGCAACAAATGTTCATTCTCTGCTAACCTTCCCACTTGATGGTTTGGATGTCTGCCGCCGATAATGGCAAGAAATAAGTTAAGCAGTGTCATGATAGCATTGTCTTCATAGTCAAGTAAGCAAGCAGTAATTTAGCATGGGGAAAACAATATTCATTCATTCATCTGTTCTGCTTATCCACAAAAGAGTGACGGGCGGTGCAGAGCCTTTCTCAGCCAACCACGAGCTCCAGGTGGGGGACCCCTGACTTGGATGCCAGCCAATCGCAGGGCACAAAATGAAACGAACAACCAATCGTGCTCACAATCACCCCGCCACCGAGTTGGAATCAAACCCAAACTGTCCACACCGAAGTTAGGTGAAAGTACCACAGCACCATTTTTTTTTTTGTATCTTTTTTATTTTTCCCGTCCCCATGCCACACAACAATAGATTATGAAATGATATCCTTTTTGAATAGTTTGAACCTGAAAATGCTGTATTTTGGATCAAGCACAATTTAACCAAATCCTTTCTTACTCCACTTGATTCCATTAGACTTTCAAATTTGGTAGTAAAATGGCAAGCTCTGTCAAACATGAGCAGAATTGCAAGGGTACGCCTCCCGCCTTGGATGGAATAAATCATCTGCCTTCCTATTTAATGGGATTACCATTTAACAGTGGCCCATGCTTCTTTCGTTCCTTTCAGTTCCTCTTCGAGGCCCACTCCGTTGCTTCATCTCCATGATAACAGAATTAATGAAGACTTAATGAGGATTTGAGCGATAAATAATCATTTGGCCGCATGCTTTACACTAAAGTGTCTAATTAATGGAGGCTTGGTTTGAACCCAGCTGTAGGGACCTACTATAGATTAGCCGGCGCCATATCCCCAATGACTAATCACATGGAAGCCACTTAATCTGGTCCCCGACTAGTTGCTTTAGCGCACTACAGAATTAAAACGTAGTTGTGGGGTTGTGTAGTTAGCACGTCGGCCCCACAGTTCTGAGATCGAGGTTTTGAGCCCTTCCTGTGTGGAGTTTTCATGTTCTCCCCGTGCTGCATGGGTTTTCTCCTGGTAATCCGGTTTCCTCCCACATTCCAAAAACATGCATGGTAGACTGGTTAAACACTCTAAATTTTCCTAGGTATGAATGTGAGCCTGAATGGTTAGTTGTTTTCTCCTGCCCTGCAATTGGATGGCCACCAATTCAGGGTGTCCCCTGCCTCGTGCCTGAAGTCAGCTGGGATAGGCTCCAGCACCCCTGCCACGCAGAAGGAGCTGTTCAGAAAATGAATGAATATTTCAATACATACCATATTTTATTGCATATAATATATATTTGTAACAAAAAATAATGGTGACTGAATCAAGGGGTACGGCTTATATGCACACATGACCCGCTATACTCTTTTTCACCAGTAAACGTCGGCAAAGTAACATTTACTATTTGTTGGTTATTTTCTGTTTTACAGTAAGAAAACAACCATTACTGGATGAATTAATTCCTTATGATATCGACCCATATGATCTGCTTTTGAGTCACAGTAAATCCACGTGCGATTATTTTTCTTAAGTTTTTCCCTTCAAATTAACACATTTGTACTCCCTGTTAAAACCATGAATACGTAGGTGAAAATTGTGAATCGGGGTGGCTTGTACACGGAAAATTGTAAAATTCAATTATTTGAAGTGTGTGGCTTATACGTGGGGGCGGCTTATATGCGAGTAAATTCGGTATTGTTTTCTGCTCTAAATGACCCTCTGTAAAAATTGCAATCAATAGGTGGTTTGACTCTTGTGTTGACCACAGTTAGGCCATGTGGTAGGTGGCTACATGAAGACATGTAGGAAATATCAAACTAATATTCCAAAAGGATTGAGGAGTAAATTTACATACTTCCACCCTTGTCCTGAAGTAAAGGTAAATTACATGAACTTCCATATATCATCTTACCTACATAAATTTACAAGCTTGCATGCACATTCTATTGAGTTAACACATCCTATTATATACATTTCATAACACACTATAATAGACTTAAGGTAACAATACACAAAGACGAAAATAATAACAATATACAAAAATACACAATTGTTACAACATACCTACGATTGGGCACTCCTTCATCCTCCTATTTCTTAAACTATTTCTAGAGTATTTTAAACGGTCTCCTATTTTTACATTGTCTCAAATCAACACTAAATCCCCTGAGTAGTCTCAGCCCACATACTGATAGACAAAATTTAGTCTGTTGTACGAAATCTGGGCTCTTCGATTTCACATTGTGTCAATAGATCTTAATACTTATATTTTGTAAACAACTGTTTAATATTCTGTGTTAGTAGATTATTCCTGGCTTTGAACATTAGTGCTGCTTGACATTGTACAATGTCAGGAAACTTGAGCAATTGCATTATAGAAAAAATATATTTGTGTGATTCTGCGACAACAGCAGTAGATGACGTTGTGCTGATGAATAAAATTTAACATTGGTTAAAAAAACAGCCAGCTACGGGTAGTGACTGGGGTGACACCTTGGTTGGGAACCATCATTTTTCAAAAATAAGACTAAAACCCATTGTAAGAATAGGTTGGCAAGCCACTCAAGAGGACTTTGCATTCTGTGAATCTAACGCTAGAACATATGCATTCCAAGTGTCCTACCTAGAGCCCTTTGGCATGTGGTGCACTTTACCCAGCTAGGCATTCTAAAAAGTTTCCCCTTTAAATACACACTTTGCTTGGCTCATCATTGGAAGATGCCTAAATTTAGCCATGTGAAATCGGGCCTCGCCACCGTTATAGACTACTTACTGTCTGGTTTTGCGCGCTATGGCTCGGACAGCACAACTTCAGCACACGCTTGACAGGTAAATTGTTCATGCTTTAGAGTCCCTCCCTCATGTCAGAGGGTACTTTACTGAAATAGATGGATTGGACTTGACCCGAGGTGTTTGTTTTTTTTGTCTGTAGACTAAACCAAACTATCTATTTAAACCCTATGATGCCTGAATTTACGGTGAAACAAATATATATTAAAAACATTAGAGGAATATGGAAGTACATAAAAAATAAGCTTCAGAAAGTAAATTGTTTGCATAAGGCAAAAAGGCTTAAAAAAAGAAAATGTGGATATTTTTCCCTGAATTTACATGTATTTAATAAAATTAAATTGTATTACTTATGTTTATTAATCTTTTTAGATATACTTAAAAAATGAATTTTCTTACATTATTCCTCCAAATGCTTATACATGTATAATTTATTAATTATAAATTAAGGCATCAAAGGGCTAAACAAGTATGAGTCGGAATGTCATTACATTGACTCATTGGCTTTGACGGTGTTATGCGCCCAATGTGTTTGAAGTGGAAAGTCTGTCGGCAAAGATCGATCACAGGTTGATTGGAAGCTACATGATCAAACCTGTCAATGGCAGCCAATGAAGTAACTGCGTAACCAACAGATGATGCCTTGTGTTGTCATTGCTTCTCTTAATAAAAGAAATTACATGGGGTAAATGTCTTTATTACACGTCAACCTTTGTACTTATGTTGGATCACATCACCAAGGTACTCACATCTTTAAGCCTACTTCACAAAACTGATTGTTTGTGTCGATTTTGATTCCTTCCCCCAGGTCGCATGGTGTTCTGTATGCATGGCCTCTACGTGTTGTTGTCGCTGATGGTGGTGCCGCTGTGGAATTAGTGCGCCATGGCTCAAACGGTGCACATGAATTGCAACGGCCCAGGTAAACATGTTGAGTTATAATTTTGAGAATTGTTCCTTGAGATTTTCATTATTTTAAACAATTTTAAATGCCCCTGGTTATGCGGCTTTGCATAACCTGAATTTGGTCAGTAGATGGAGAAGTCTCTAATGAAGCACCTCAGGGGTTGTCCCAGTTGGGAATCAAACAGATTGGATTGGATTGGATAACTTTATTCATCCCGTATTCGGGAAATTTCGTTGTCACAGTAGCAAGAGGGTGGGGATGCAGGAATAGGAAAGGCATTTTAGACATAAATAGATATGTAATAAGTAAGTTAATAAATACATACATGAATAAATATATAAATAAATAAGTCATATTGTAGCCAAACTCCTACTTTGGGACTTTATAATCAGGAATAGGCATCCTAAAACACAGGTGATCCATTTTTTTTAACAATAATTCACGCTTGTTTCATTGGGCACGGCATGAAATCTATTAAATCTGAAAGTTTTCTGGTCGATTAAGCAGCTGAGGTCATCATTAAGCACTTTCAACTGTATTTGTATTTATGATATTAAAGAAGGCCCAACATCCTAGAGTGGGGAAAGTCCTCTTTGTCAGATTTGAGAGGCATTGGATTATCGATGTAATCTTCAGTAGCTTTTCAGGAGGAGATTCTTTCTGCGAAAGGTTTTGGGCGCACAAGGAACATGGCGACCGCTGTTTCTTTTCTTGTAAAAATATGCATGTACAAATACATGGTCTGTCAAGATGATTGCCAAATTCAATGGTTATGACCATGTTATCAAACTTCTGGACCCGTTGTTACAAACTACAAACCACGTTCTTCATCCTCTTCTGCACTCCTGTGTTGACGTCCACTCGTCATGCCAGCTTCCCTTATAATGCTGGTTCTTTTTTTTTTTAAATTTATTTTTAAAATTTTATTTATCACTGTCATCATGTCCCATTTTTTTTTTCCTGGTCTCATTGGATGCCAGGACGCTTAAAAGGCATTTTCAATGACAACTCAAAATCCAAACTAAGCTGGAATAGGATCTTTCTCCACAAGCAATGTGCGTGCCGGTAAATACACTCACAACAAAACAGGAGAGGCCAAGATGTTGGCCTTTTTATATTATTCTTCTGTGAAATGTGTCCAACTTTTTTATTTGATTTTTTTGTAAATGGCAATAGGTGAGGTAGGTAAATTTCCACCATTTCTTTTTGTGTGGCTGAAAATAGTCTTCCCAATGGTGATGTTTTCAGTTGATTATTTTATTTATTTCATATTGCACAGCAACTTTTGGTTTGAAGGCAAATTTATAAAAATAAAGATGGCTGTCAAAATTTATGCAGGTTTTATTCTTTACTTTTTATAATGTAGGGAGGGAATTGTCTTATCTTTATTGCACAACAGAACAACAAAAATCACCATGTTATGTAATTCATTTTCTTAGAAAGGTAACAGTTACTTTCATGTTTGAATAAGGAGGAATGTAATTTATTTACTTATTCACAGAGGTTTGAAGTTTAAAATTTGAAAAAAAAAATGTCATAGTTTTCGTGATAATAATCAATATCGACTTTTTTTTTTATCGTGATAACATTTTTTGTCATATCGCCCAGCTCTACTTTTTCAGTACCACTCAAAAGAGCTGTCCATTCCTGTGGTTTAGAACACGTCAGATTTTGTATTACTGTTAGATTTTATCTGTTATCCAAAGAATCAATTTAATTCTGAAACCTGTGATATGCAGCCCTAGCATTTCCCGGGTGTTGTCATCATGAGATCCAGTTGTTGGATTTGGCAGCAGCATGCTTGTCTGAGGCCCCGGGGGAGAAGTTGGCACTCAGCTTTTCTCTTTCTGTTGCCAGTTCGCTCTGGAAAAGGGCAAGAATGTGCCACAAGTGTCTACCGTATTTTCTAAGTTTCCTGTCTTTTTTGGGGGACGAATATGTCGCTTTGCTCTCCCGGAACTGTTCAAACAACACATTTCTTGAGAATCATTTTATGTATAAAGTCTGCGGCACGTCCAGGAAATACCATGTGGAATGGTGGGTGTGTGTGGGGATTCTGGAGTCCCTGGACTTGCCACGGTTTACGTCTTACAGCCTGACAACGCCCTCGGCAGGAAAACGACAATTGCGCAATTTTCTCACACTGTCACACTGCTATCATTGTTGTCTTGGAGTCCAGCGATGGTGGAAAGTCAATGATAACATTGTTTTACGACGACGAGATTTTGTTGTCTCCTGTCATGTGACTCTTGAGTTAATTTAAATTGATGAGGACAAGAATCCATCTCAGTCACTGTCCAAATACAGAAGAATGGGAAAGAAACAGCCTACTATCAGAAAAATTGGCTTGTCGTGTTAGGTTTTTGTTTTTGTATATATTTTTTTATATTTGTGTATTTTAGGAGTGTTCAAAATTATTTTCTGATGTTAGGTATTTTAAGATTATTTTTTCGGATAATCTGTATTTCAATGACAAAATGTTGATATACGAGCATACAGCCGATGCGAGAGGCTACTAATGAGAACATCATGGGTACTGTCGTTCTCGAGGCAACTCCTTCGTGTAAATGTCTCTACAAGCACTAGGCGGAGCGTTGCATCTTTTCAGTGTTTTTCTTCCCCGTTAGTCAGTGCAGAATGGTATATGCGTGGCGGAGCTTGCTTGCTAATATGAGAGGAGTATAATACTTCCCGTTGTGCGTTATTCTATTTTGAGGACATTTGTGTGCATCATTTTCGGAATATTTGGAAGGAAAGACAAAAGCAAACAAACCTCGATAGGTTGTTTTAAAAAAATGCAGCTGAATGTCAGGGTGGAGGCGGGGCAAATAGAGGAAATAGAAGAACGGTATAAAAATGTAAAACTAAATTAGAATTAAGTTTAGTATAAGGTTAGATTAAATTTATTTTTGAGTGTCTATCGTAATTCAAGTTCTTTTAAATTTGTTTAGCTTACAAACGCGTGCAAAAGGTCCCTCTCTCTCTCCCCTCAGAAATCCGTCTAATTTTAGTATTATTAAACATCATAACCACTAGTTATTTGTTACTGTTAATAGATGGTGAGTTGGAACAAATGTTTTCCATTCCAATATACTGTTTTTTTGGTGCTTTTTTTCAGAGGGTTGGAACAAATTAATTTGTTTTTAGTTAATTTCTATGGGAAACGTTGATTTGAGATACAAGTAAATCGACATACGAGCTCAGACAAGAAATGTATTAAGCTCGTATCTCAAGGTACCACTGTAATGATATCACAGATTCAATTTTTCCGTTGTAATGAGGGAAATGTGTCAGCGGAGGGTGGTAGATGTCAGGATGTACACATGCTGGAAACCCTTCCGTTACCTTTCTACCCTTTTTTGTACTAGCATTTTATACTTGGTTAATTTAAGCACCTTGAATACCACACCCAATCTTTAGGCAATGCCTGGAGAAAAACTAAGAATTTGGTGAAACTATTTTTTTCACCCTCTTCAAAGATTGATATTTTATGTCTGATATTACTCCTAATTCTTCTCTGCTCATTGTTTAATTTCCTCGAAACCAATACTACATTCAAAATCTCAATTACCTGTATTGTTTGTTCGTAACACTGAATTTTCTTGGAGGTACACTGGTACTACATACCACAATAAGCCAGAGTAACAAAAGTGCATTTAGGACAATAGTGAGACAGACTCATCTTTTGTATGGTGGTATTGAACATGCACAGTAGCTCCGTGTGTTTGTCTGAAAGTAAAAAACTCCAGTGTTATTCCAGCGAGTTGACCGCCCCCTTCACTGAATAACAGCTCTCTTATCCCGGAGAGAGCAGTGCTATGAGTTAGAGCTTTGTGTGATTGGCCCAAACCGTCGTCCAATAGAATTGCGGTACACAGTTTATACCAATAGTGTTTTTTTCCTCCCTCATGTAGAAGAAACGTCACAGTGTAATCTTTGTATAGTCTTAGCCAGAAGTCAAAGCGGGCAAGTCTACAGAAAGGTGAGGAAATACATGTCAGTTACTTTTTGTTTTTATCACAAATGGCCGTAGAAATGTTGTTGCCGGAGAGCACGTTTATTTCCAGCCTGCCTTTAAGTTCCAGGCATACCAGGAACAACTAGACCCTGCATTTAGAGTGAGGGTGGGGGGCTTCTTTTGAAGGGGCCTAAGTGCACAGAGGTTAGACTTTGAGCACTTGGCTTCCACTTGCGTGGATAAGCTTATACTTGTTTTTTTTCTGGGAAAGGGCATGCAAACTTGTTGCCATATGTAAAGATTTTCTTGAACACTGCTTATAGAGCCTGCAATAGATGTCCAAACTAATTGGACTGGGATGGGCGAATGAATGTTTGTTCTATGCTCCCTGTCCGAAAAGCTTGGACGTTTAATGCCGTCAATGTTTGCTGTGGCAATGTATTTTTTTTTCCTCAGCAAGACTACATTATTTACAATGTCCCCCCAAAAAAATCACACCATTAAAAATTCTGCAAAATAAAGGTATGCCATTTGTGCCAGTTTTGGGCAAAATGCAGTTTTGCCAAAATTTGACAACCTAATAAACTTTGTGCAAAAATGTCATTATTTTTGACAAACTTCTTCAAATTGCCCAAAAATCAACAAGTGACATATCTGTGCCCCAAAATTAGGTGGAAATAACTCGCGTAAACGTCTCCTTGCTATATCTCCAGGAATGTTATTCTCTAGTTGACTAACCACCACAACACATACTCTTACTTTTACTTCGCTTCAAGTGAATGAGTTCATTATTGGCACCGTCACTTGAAGTCTGGGTAAGCAAGCATTGTGTATCCTACAGTTTACTTAAAACTCAGTTTCAATTAGTTACTTCCATATTGAATACATTTGTAGTTGCACATAGCTACACACATCACGCTTTTAAAGCACACCCTGAAATGTCTATTTATTTATTTATGTCCATCATTATTTTGATTTTTAAATCAATATTGATGTATTTTCCAAATGTTTTGGAAGTTTAACACCAGTTTTAATGTTATTTTTCTACTTGTTTATTGTTTGTTTCCAAATTTGCCCCACTTAAGGCTTGTTTCAATTTTAGTGTTCTCTTGTATCTTTTGTTTTATGACGTGTGATAATTGTATTTTCATGCTTGATTTGCTTCACGTGTTTGCCATAGTTTTGGTCTGACTTAGCTGTGCTCTGTATAGTGCTTGTCACTCACTTTTAGTTGTATGGGCATGTTAAACATGTTTGTACTAGTGTTTTCAATTGTATGGCTCGTCAGATGAGACTACAACTAGACGTTTTCCTTAGTGTTTCCTTAAGAACAACTTCAAACCTTAAACGAATATTCGCCTACTTCCAGTCCAGATAAATTGGATGGCTAGCTTTGTCTTTGGCACTGAAAGATGCGCAAAAAACGCTCATTTTAATTCATTGGCTCTCCTTTACATCCAATCCACCTGAAGTGAAAGGGCTGCCAGCATATGAACAAATTCTAATCTTGTGACTGGAGTACTCTAATCATTTCATGCATGATTTTTAACCCCCTCCAACCGGGCCGCCGTGGAGGGATCCGTTTTATAAAAATAAAACAAATTAGATAGGCCTGGGCGATATGAGGAAAAAATTGTTATCACGATAAAAAATAATTATCAGTCTTATATTTTCACTATCGTATTTTTTTAAAATTTAAAACTTCAAACTCTTGTGAATAAATAATTAAATTACTTTCCTCAATATTTCATTATGAAGATAACTGTTGCCTTACTTTAAAAGAAAAGAGAGTATAAAATATGATTTTTGAGCTTATTTCGTTGTTCTACTGGGGAATAAAGAATTCCATTACACTATGAAAAGTAATGAATAATAAAATCAGCAGCAATTTTGACAGGCATCTTTAATTTGATAAATTTGCTGTGCAATTTACACTTAATAAAATCAACTAATTACATCACCATTGGCAACCAGACTACTTTTCAGCCTCACAAAACTATGTAAATTTTCCTCACCTGGTCTTATTTCTTTTTAAAAGTTGGATGAAGTTACCCCATTTTAACCCAACTTAACAGGGCTTATATTTTTGTAACGTGTTCATAACATTTGCATAAAATGGGGAAACTTCTGGATATTAATTAAGCAAAGAACAGGCTGTCCTCAAATGAGGACACTGTTTAGAAATGGGTTAAGCAAACTTTCAATAAAGTTGCTGTTTGTGCAAAGGTATTTTAAGAAGCATTAAAAAAAAGAAGCGGCAGGGAGACTTCATTTGGATCTTTTAGTGCAGGGGTCAGGAACCTTTGTGACAGAGAACAATTGAAAAATTCATACTTTCAAATGTTTTTTCTTGAGAGCCATACTCAGAATTTAAAGGTAAAAATACATGAAAATGTGTGCCTTCTTTACTCAATTTTATTTGTTCGTATTCGACAAAATATCCCATGTTGAAGCAGTCTCCAAAAGGACCGACATTTTCACATTGCACAAAATGCAAATGCAGGCAAGGGACCAGCCACAAAACTTGTTAATGTTGTGAAAATTTGAATTTGCCAATAAATGTTCACCAAATTATAACTGGTTCAGTTTTTATACTTATTTTGATTATGCTATACTTTTTCAATAGTTTGCAAAAACAAAATATTTCAATTAATGTATATTCAGTTGTGGTCAAAAGTTTACATACACTTGTGAAGAACATAATGTCATGGCTCTCTTGAGTTTCCAGTTATTTCTACAACTCTGATTTTTCTCTGAGAGTGATTGGAACAGATACTACTTTGTCCCAAAAAATTAATTCGTTCTTTTATGACTTTATTATGGGTGAACAGAAAAAAAGTGATCAAATCTGCTGGGTCAAAAATATACATATTTGGTTACATGTCCCTTGGCCATTTTCACTTCAATTAGGCGCTTTTGGTAGCCATCCACAAGCTTCTGGTTGAATCTTTGACCACTCCTGCTTGATGGCTTTCTGACATGGACTTGTTTCTTCAGCATTGTCCACAAGTTCTCAATTAGGTTTAAGTCAGGACTTTGGGAAGGCCATTCAGAAACCTTAATTCTAGCCTGATTTAGGCATTCCATTACCACTTTTGATGTGTTTGGGGTCATTGTCCTGTTGGAACACCCAACTGCGCCCAAGACCCAATCTTCGGGCTGATGACTTTAGGTTATCTTGAAGAATTTGAAGGTAATCCTCCTTCATTATCCCATTTACTCTCTGTAAAGCACCAGTTCCATTGGCAGCAAAACAGCCCCACAGCATAATACTACCACCACCATGCTTGACAGTAGGCATGGTGTACTTGGGGCCAAACAGCTCGATTTTTGTTTCGTCTGACCACAGAACTTTCATCCAGAAGGTCTTATCTTTGTCCGTGTGATCAGCAGCAAACTTCAGTCGAGCCTTAAGGTGCCGCTTTTGGAGCAAGGGCTTCCTTCTTGCGGGCAGCCTCTCAGTCCATGGAGATGCAAAATACGCTTGACTGTGGACACTGACACCTGTGTTCCAGCAGCTTCTAATTCTTGGCAGATCTGCTTTTTGGTGATTCTCTGTTGAATCTTCGCCCTCCTGACCAATTTTCTCTCAGCAGCAGGTGATGGCTTGCATTTTCTTCCTGATCGTGGCAGTGACAAAACCGTGCCATGCACTTTATACTTACAAACAATTGTTTGCACTGTTGCTCTTAGGACCTGCAGCTCCTTTGAAATGGCTCCAAGTGACTTTCCTGACTTGTTCAAGTCAAGGATTCACTTTTTCAGATCCATGCTGAGCTCCTTTGACTTTCCCATTGTAGCGTTTTTGGGCATCTGCATCCAATGAGCCCTATTTAAATGGCCTCAGGGAAGTCACCAGCTGTAGTCACTCATAATCACTCACAAGAAGTTAAGAGGCCATGCTATGAAGCTCGTTTCACTGACTCAACTTTCTAAGTCAACAAAATTGCTAATTCGTGTTGCTGTATGTATATTTTTGACCCAGCAGATTTGATCACTTTTTCTGTTAACCCATAATAAAGTCATAAAAGAACCAAACTTCATGAATGTTTTTTGTGACAAAGCAGTATCTGTTCCAATCACTATCAGAGAAAAATCAGAGTTGTAGAAATAACTGGAAACCCACGAGAGCATGACATTATGTTCTTCGCAAGTGTATGTAAACTTTTGACCACAACTGTACATGACAGTTTGACTTAAATTATCCTACGTTATTTTTTTTTTTTACATTTTATAGCACTTTTGTGTGAAGCGCTTTCACTCTGGAAAAAAACTCCAGAAATGGGACAAGGGTACTCCTGAAATTTTGCTCGACGGAGGTTGCCAGCTCCGAACCTGTGATCAAACCCACGGCCCCACAACTTTGAGGCCAATGCGCTAACCACTCAGCCTTAAACATTTAAACTATATTTTATATATATTTGTTTAATTTTTTTGTAAATGTCAAGGAAGGTTATGAACTCCGATTTGTCATTTTCTTTTACAGACAAAGATAACCCCAAGGACTCCGGAGAGCCGTATTTTGTGGAAACACCATACGGTTTTCAGTTAGACTTGGACTTCCTCAAATATGTTGACGACATCGAGAGGGGGCACACTGTCAAGAAAGTAAGCATCCAGAGGAAACCCAAAGGGGTTCAAATCGGGGCGACGGCGGCTCCACGCCCCGAATGGACGTCGGCCGACTCGCTCTCATCCTCCAACAGCGACGAGAAGCAGCCCCTGGTTTTGCTGGACCACAAAGCCCGGCCGCTGCCACCCCCACTCCAGAGGTCCGGCGTCGAGGCTGACCCTCGCCAGTCGGAAACCAAACCGCTGTTGCCGTTGCCATCGCCCAGGTCAACGCCACGCCGCAACCCCCTCGTGGAGAAGACTCTAATGGAGACTCGGCTTCGTCTGGAGCAGGAGCGTCTGTTCGTGGAGCCACCCCGCAGACGCCTGGCCAGCTTTGGAGGAACAGGCTCCAACAGCTCGCTCTCGTCCTACTCGGGCTCAGCGGCCGCCAGCCAGATCTCCCCCGGAGCCCCGCAAGCCCTGCCCCTCAATGGTCACCTTAACAATGGAGACTACAACCCGTACTACCCGCCGTCCGTGGGAAGCTCCTTCCGCCAGAGTCCCCTGAGCTCTGGTGTGGCCACGCCGGTGACCAATGTTAGCCCGCTACAACTTCAGCAAATCCGCGAACAGATGGTAATTGCGCTCCGGAGGCTGAAGGAGCTGGAGGAGCAGGTCAAGACCATCCCGATTCTGCAGGTGAAGATTGCTGTTCTTCAGGAGGAGAAAAGGCAGTTGAACACCCAGTCCAAAGGTCCCAGCGCTTTTCGCAAGCGCTCCTACAGCGTTGGCAGCGCCGACCAAATGGAGAATCCAGGGCCGGTCCATACAGAGACGGCGCTGCACATCGTGGAGCCCGAAACTCAACAGCAGAACGCTGAGCGGCTGGACGAGTTTCGACGTCTGGCTGCCCAAGTTCAGGCTCTGGAGAAGACCACCCTCGACAATGAGGATCGTGAAATACCTACGAAGAAAGACAATCAGAACCAAGCCCTTCATAAGTCGGTGGGCGTGGTCACTGACGAAAACATGAACAATGTTCGAATCCAGCTGAGGAGGCCGCCCAAAGAAGGCAGCCGGCGGGATGTGGCCGTCGCCACGGACCGCCGGGGCGCCCGCGATGCCTCAGTTGGGGTCGACGAGACCATGCTGGGCCTGCCCGATGAAACTGAGGCGGAAATGGAGCTCCAGCGGCAAACCGTGGAGTCGCTGAAGGACAATATTTACCACCTGGAAGTTCAGCTGAAAGAAACCACTCACCAGCTGGAGATGACCAAGCTGAAGCTGGAGCTCCATGCGGCCGGTGGCTCCAGCAAGAAAAAGGTAGATAAGGGCTTTATGGTCAGGCCTGAGACCTACAACGTCTTCGTGGAGGCTAAAGTCCCGGTTCAGAACCGTGGTGTTGGTGACTCCGGAGTTCAGAGTGCGTCTGTCGCGGCAACTTGTCAACCTAGCGTGCGTAGTCTCGGCACGGGAACAGACCTCAGCTCAGAGGAGGACTGTCCCATTGAGGTCCGTGAGATTGGGACCATTACGGCGGAGTCGCTCAACTGTTGGGCCTTCTGCAAACCAATGACTGAGTTGCTCAAGGACTCTCGCTCGGTCGGCAGCGGGGATTGTTCAGTGGATGTCTGGTTTGGCCCGCTCGGGACTGCGGTGTCACGAGGAACTGACCCGGATCTGCCGGAGAAAGCGGACTTTTGTATCATGGTGGCCCCCGAGTCGGCCAGCCAAGAGACCAACACTGAGACGGAAGTGGTCAGCAAGTCTACCAACACCAAAACGGTGGTGCTGACAGACTCCTTTACCAACACGGCTGCGGCTATAACCAGAACAGTGGCTGCCGGTGAGGGCCTCGTCAAAGACTCTCCCTCGGCCTTGAAGGTTCACTCGGTCGCTGTGGGGACAGAGTCGTCCCTTGGCCAATCCTGCGCCGCCAAAACCAAAGAATTCGGCGTTGGTCCCGTCAGCGTTCATGAGAACTTCCTCGTCGGCTTAAAAACTCGCAATATCGCGTGTGGACCCTCGAGTTTCACGGAGTGTAAGAGTGACACCGTATCAGCGCCCGTCGCGGACATGCAGAGAGGCGCCTGCCTGGACCATTACATCGAGAGGGTGCAGAATCTGCTCTGGGAGCAACAGACGCTTCTGACAGAGAACTACAGCGAGCTGGCTGAAGCCTTTGGTCAGCCAGAGTCCCAGTTCGGATCTATCAATAACCAGCTGGTCAGCACGCTCTCATCCATCAACTCTGCCATGAAAAGCACGAGCACCGAAGACCTGCTCAATCAATCAGGTCAGTTGCTTTCACCAATTTGTTGAGTCACGACCAATTAACGATGGTGTGTGTGTGTAGTTTGAAGTACAAATACGTGTACACAATCCATTGCTTCAATAGCAGCCATTCAACAGAGTTGAATACTTAGAAGAATCTAATTAAATTTGCATGATCTAACTGTTTATAATTCTTCCAGTAACTCATGATCTTTGCAGAAGTAAAAATTCCACACTAGGTCAGTAGACACCTGATGGTTTACTTCCTCTTCATTTTATGGGCCTTCCAGAGCTCCCTCTTGTCGTTCATTCGCTGTTGATTTCATGGAATTTATGGCTACTTCTGATTGGGTTTAGGGTATTTACAAGTCATTTGTAATCACTTTGGGGCTTTCCCCTGTCACAGCTTTTTGCTTTTGTGCATTCCTAGATAACTGTGTTAATTTACTGGTAATATTGGGCTTTTACATTTTACACTTATTTTTTTGGCATAATTTGGAGGCATTTGTCATTTGCAGTTAATTTGGGTCACAATTTTAATTCAACTTTAAATTCATTAACATGTGAAATCTTAGTCTCTCCCTTTGTGTTGGCAGAAAAGAGTTGTTATAACAATGTATTTATATATGGGAGCGTGCTAAAACTGGGGTGTGTCATTTTGGACTCGAAGCAGCAATGAGTTCATTTCTTTTTGCGAGCCAAACACCCGCACCTAAATGCCTGGTGCTGATTCATGGCCGCCAAGTTGTTGCATAAGATGCTCTCACGCCGGCAAACACATGCTTAGTACTGCTGTGTGAACCCCTTTGACTTGGGTCACTCTTTCTGGAATGTGCCGTGACATGGCACTTGTAGGTTTTCCCCCCCAGATTTTTTTATTTTTTTTTTGCTGCTTTCCCTACTTAAATTTTTCAGTGCCCTTGATTATGACAGACGTCCAATCACGTGGCTTTTTAAAACTCAATTTGCATGTCCAATCCATTGGAAGTGTGAGTTCTGATTAGGGGTACTGACTTTTTGACTTTAAATCAATCCGATTTTTTCAAGATATTTTGCAGATACCGAACTGATGCCTATATTTTTAGAGCAGTTAAAATATTGCCAAATTTAATGTAACCAGTAAATGATGAATCACTTGGTTTGTATTCAAATCTAATGTTTTTTGTTTACAATAAATCTGATCTGTTACTGTCATTAGTTTCTAAAGAGATAATGTAGCCCCTCAGCGGATATAGTGGTGGGATTTCCAACGGCAGAAAAGCACATTAGTACTGAAAACGCAGGGGACCACTGGATTGGATCCAATCTGGCAACCAAAACCTGATACTGTCCGATAATCCACAAAATGTTCTTATCGGGTGCCAGTAATCAGTTCGTGGCATCACTAGTTCTGATAGCGAATCATCCACTGAGACCTCCCGTTTCAAATAGGTTGGACATCTGAATCAAGAGAATTTTGAATTTCGAGAATAATAATCGGACATGGGCCCTGTCGTCATTATCAACAACAAAAAAGCCTACTTGTCATCACACCCAGAAACTGCGTGTGACGAAATTGGTGGTGCTTCTCCATAAGCTGCGTTTACTCACCAAAAGACCTAAATAAGTGAGTTATGGAATCTTGTAATTTGGCATTCTGCTGTTATGGATACAGGTCGCTTACCTCTCACTGTCTTTCACTTACCTTCAGTCAGCTAGTAGGAGGCAGATCACCACCCAAACATCTTTTCATATTACCGCAAAAGGGAATGTGTGTTATGTTACCGCAAATTTAGAGTTCTGATGGATGTGGGGAAAAACTGTCCTTAGAGGACAGTTTTTTGAAGAGAGAATGGCAGAGAATGGCATTTCCTGGCTTTACCTGGTGCATGTATTTGTTTTCAGAGGGTGCGCTGCAGACACATGCACAAAGAGCCACCAAGATGCCAACTCAGCAGCTAAGCGCAGCTGAACAGAAGAGTCGCATGGACCTGCAAATGTCCACAGCCCTACATGGTGCGTACATAACAGAACCGCTATCACCAAAAAGAAATCACTGGCTGACACGAGTTATTTTGTCCCTGGGCAAAGTTCCATTGGGATATTTATTCATCAACTTTGAACAACATTAACTCATTAGCTACCATTCATGGGCTATCTTAACCTAACGTGTTAAACAAAAAGAAGAGGTATCTGGTAACTAGAGCTGGGCGATATGACAAAAATTGTCATCGCAATTTAAAAAAAAAATTATCAAGTCTTATAGTATAGTCGATAGTTAGCGCAATAAGTGACATCTTTTTTGTTTTAAATTTGAAACTTACAACTTCTATGAAAAAGTAAATAATTTACTTTCCTCCTTATTCAAATATGAAAGTAATTTTGGGTGTCTATTTCTATAAATTTGACTTCAAACCAAAAGTTGCTGTGCGATAGGAAATAAATAAAATAATCAACTGAAAATGTCATCACCATTGGCAAGCAGACGATTTTCAGTCTCACAAAAAGTGTAAATTTACCTCAGTTGGATGAATTCAACTAATTTTATTCCAATAACAAGTTTTAGATTTTTGCAATGTTTTCAGAACATTTACATAAATTGGGTAAACACCTTTATCAAGAAGGAAAAATATTACAGGCTGTCCTCAAATGAGGACAGTGGGTTAAGGACATTTTCGAAATGGCTGCTCTTTGCGTACAGGTATTTTTTTTTTAAATGCCAGGGAGAATTCATTTAAAATTATCAATTTTTTATCAAGACCTTTTAATATTATCGTTGACAAAAGTTATTTCACGATAATTATCATTAGCTTTTTATCGACCAGCTCTACTGGTAACACATTACATATACTTAAGTAACTGTTGAGAAAAAAATGCTTTCAAGAGTAGGTTTTACTTGTGTTTGTGAGGAAGAAATGCTACTCTTATTCCTCTACTATGTGCTGCACTAGTTGTTCCAGTTCTTCCTCTGTATGCTACATAATAGATTATACTTTATTTTTGCCAACGATGCCTGCAGTGGCTCTACCAGTTTTGCCAGCGATAACAATAGTCACATGACTTCATTATATGAACCAGACATAATACAGTCAAATGACCAAGCTTGCAGTCGGATATCTTATGGTCTTTAAAGAGGCCTAAAGAATAAACTATTTCCCACAGAGTGTTACCCTTGAAAAGCGAAAGCATGGATTTCAACCTCTTGCAGTTTTTATTTGGTTTCAATACATCACAGAAACAAATGTTTAATTTTATGGCAGGAAATGTTTCTTCCATTTAAGAGCCATCCTGCGCTTTGGATGGGTGATGTCTCATATCTGTAGATCAGAGGTGCCTATTACATAGATCGTGATCTACCGGTTGATCGCCGAATAGTTACAGTAATACCTCGATTATTGCGGTTAGTGGGGGGTCGGAGTGGAAGATAAATGAATGAATGAATTAAAAAAAAATAAAAAATAAAAAATTCTGTGATGTAGTGAAGCAGCGATAACCAAAGCGTCAAGTAGCGAGGTTTCACTGTACAGTGGTACCTCGACATACGAGCTTAATCCGTTCCGGGACTGAGCTCGTATGACAAGATTCTCGTAACTCGAGGTAAAGTTTCCCATTGAAATGAATGGGAAACAAATTAATTCGTTCCAACTCTCTGAAAAAAACACCAAAAACAGGATATTGGATTGAAAAAAATGTTTTATTTCTTATAATTCGCCATATATTGACAAAGTAATAAATAACGAGTGGTTTAATAGAAATAAAGTGTTTAATCTAACTAAAATTGGCCGGATTTCGCCGAGGGGAGAGGGGCTTCGGTTTTTTTTTTCTTCCACACAACGCACTCGTAAACAGAACAAACACTCCACCCTCACGTTCGCTATCGATGGGCTGTTTGCTGTCGTACTATTCCCTTCAAAATATTCCGAAAATGATGCACACAAATGTCCTCACAATCGGAGAACGCACGACCACTTGCCAACGAGCAGCAGTCTTATCAGCGATCGCACCGCTGCTCATGGGAGCTTCGGGGGCGCTGGCTAGCGGCTCATTTTAGCTTGTAGCATCTGTGTTCGCATCCCCTCGAACGGCGACTATGATAGAGTTGCTACCGGGGATGCTGTTGCGAGCCAGTGCCCCCGATGTTCTTATGAGCAGCCAACGAGCAGAGTCTTTTATCAGCGATCGCCCCGCTGCTCATGGGAGCTTCAGGGGCGCTGGCTAGCGGCTCCTTTTAGCTTGTAGCATCTGTGTTCGCATCCCCTCGAACGGCGCCTATGATAGAGTTGCTACCGGGGATGCTGTTGCGAGCACGAGTATACTTCATTACCCAGAAAGCCCTCTTTTCCCCGCGCATGGGCGTTGTGCGTTTCCTGGTCTGAATAGCTCATCCGGTGCTCGTAAATATTGTTATACGTACACGAAAGATATGCAAAAAAAAATGCCATGGCCACCTGGCTTGGTCGCATCACGAAATTTTGACCGCATCACGGGCGAATTATTCGATCGAAATTTCCCCCGTAAGACGAGCATTCCGTATGACGAACGGTCGTATGACGAGGTACCACTGTATTGGTAGATCGCACGACAATAACATTTTGGTCTTTACTTTCCCCTCTGTCGATTTCCTTAGCTAGGCTCTTATGAATTTGGCATGTCCTCAGTAAACTTTAGCGTGGATCGAGAGTGGATTTTCACCCTCGTTCCCTGCCTCACCCATTCATATTGACAGAGTCTAATGGGAGGTATATCATTAAATAAATGCTTAGCTTTGCAAGTGGCCTGTAAAAAAAGACATTGTGGAAAGTTAACTCCTTGAAAAGTGTATCTTGGAGCAAAAAAGTTTGAACACCCCTGGATTAAGTCACTTGTGATACCTTTGCACAAATGTGGTATGTTAAAAGTGCAATCAGTGGATTACAGTTGGGTGCTTCTCGTTTTAGCACAACTCCTTTGGTTAAAGTGTCTGTGTAACAAAAAGCTGCACTCGCAGCGGCCCTCCAGGACTGCTTTGCCCACCCCTGAATTATAACCCTAACCCGGGAGGTAGGCTCATTGCAAAGTAGATCTTGGAGCAAAAAAGTGTGAGCGCCACTGCTATACATTGATCTAGTCAGAATTTGATTTTTTTTTGTGGTATAGTATAAAACCAGTTCAATATTTGGTGTTGTGAGCCAAACATCCTATCATTTTAAAAATATCAGACATTGCAGTTACTCTTTAGTTGAGTATTCTTTTTCCTGAAAAGGTTTTAACTTGCTCCTGAGTAATATTTTGACTACTTACTTACTAATGTCACCTTTATTTAAGTTTTTAGATACTATAACCACCTCAGTTTTTTTTTAAAATCTTTACCGCACTGGCATTTTGTCGCCGGACACTTCGTTGCCCGGACAGTTCATCGACCGGACATTTCGTCGCCAGACAGTTCGCCGGACGATATGTCGAATGGATATTTAGTCGAAGAGCGTTTTTGTCGAACGGTTGCTTCCTCGCGAACGATTGTTTTGTTGCATAAATAATTTGTTGAAAGCGATCAACCAGGTAATCTCTCTCTCTCAAAATTATAATCACCCTAACCTTAACCACTATCCCCTAACCCTAATTCTAACCACTAACCTTAACCACTATCCCCTAATCCTAACCACTAACCTTAACCACTATCCCCTAACCCTAATTCTAACCACTATCCCCTAACCCTAATTCTAACCACTATCCCCTAACCACTAACCTTAACCACTATCCCCTAACCCTAATTCTAACCACTATCCCCTAACCACTAACCTTAACCACTATCCCCTAACCATTAACCTTAACCACTATCCCCTAACCACTAACCTTAACCACTATCCCCTAACCCTAATTCTAACCACTAACCTTAACCACTATCCCCTAACCCTAATTCTAACCACTAACCTTAACCACTATCCCCTAACCCTAATTCTAACCACTATCCCCTAACCACTAACCTTAACCACTATCCCCTAACCATTAACCTTAACCACTATCCCATAACCACTAACCTTAACCACTATCCCCTAACCCTAATTCTAACCACTAACCTTAACCACTATCCCCTAACCCTAATTCTAACCACTAACCTTAACCACTATCCCTTTACCCTAATTCTAACCACTAACCTTAACCACTATCCCCTAACCCTAATTCTAACCACTAACCTTAACCACTATCCCCTAACCCTAATTCTAACCACCAACCTTAACCACTATCCCCTAACCCTAATTCTAACCACTAACCTTAACCACTATCCCCTAACCCTAATTCTAACCACTAACCTTAACCACTATCCCCTAACCCTAATTCTAACCACCAACCTTAACCACTATCCCCTAACCCTAATTCTAACCACTAACCTTAACCACTATCCCCTAACCCTAATTCTAACCACTAACCTTAACCACTATCCCCTAACCCTAATTCTAACCACTAACCTTAATCACTATCCCCTAACCCTAGTTCTAACCCCTAACCTTAACCACTATCCCCTAACCCTATTTCTAACCACTATCCCCTAGCCCACAACAAATTGTCCGGTCACGCCAAAAAGCATGCATTGATCAGATGTAATTAAAATATTAAAATGTATTGAAAGTAACATGTCTAGTGTATTTTTGAAGTGAGTCCTGAAATACTGCATACAAATCTTTAATTCTCCTATTGTAACCCTAAAAAGCCCGTGTGAAGTTGAACGATAAAACTAACGGAAATGAACATTTTTTATGAGCTATTTTTTTGTGATTTTCTTTTTGACATCATTGATTAATTTACTCAATGCGCCTTCAGGTCAACCGTGCGGGACCAATGCACTCAAATCTATCATGAAGAAACAAGACGGGCGAGCTGACTCCAAAGGCGCCAAGAAGAACCTGCAGTTTGTCGGTGTCAACGGCGGGTAAGCCCATCCTTCTACCCATGCCTAATTTCATCCCAGTGACTGTCTCATCTTTGTTGCCCCCTTGTGGATTAGTTACGAAACTACGTCCAGCGATGAGTCTAGCTCTGAGGACAGCAGCTCCTCTGGATCTGAGGACGAAAAACAAGAGAAGGAAGGAGATAAGGATGTGGAGGAGAAGGGAGATGGAAGTTTGCATGAGCGAGAGACCAGAGAAAGGTCTGGAATTTAGTTCATTTGCTGTTGGACTTCTACTAGCGATAAACTCAGTTCAATTAATGGCATGTTCGTTTAGTGCAACCTATCACTCCAGATAAATTGGGGATGTAACGCTGTGAATAAATTGGCACGGAAAGATAAGCATTACCAGCCAGTCCTGCCAGTTTAAAAATAATAAAACTTAAGTTAATCGAAGCCCTAACCAAAATGTTTCCATTTTTATACAAATTATTTTTTGATTTTAGTTTTTAATTCATATTTATAAAGTTTATATTAATCTATTAATCAAGATAATCCATTTTTTTCACTAAATACCTTTTAAATTTCACATAGGCCGGGCAATGACATTAATTAGTTATACTTTATTTATTTGGATTTTTCTAAACTTGATTCATTATTCTTTAACTAATTTAATTTATTAAATATTAATTGAAGCCCTGACCATTTTTTTCCAATTTTATACAAATTTTAGTTTTTAATTCATATTTTAAAGTTTACATTGATCTATTAATCAAGATAATCCCCCAAAAAAATTCACTCAATAAATACCTTTTTAAATTTCACATAGGCCAGGCAATGACAATTAGTTAAACTTTGTTTATTTGAATTTTTTAAAACT
This sequence comes from Stigmatopora argus, assembly GCF_051989625.1. Classification (NCBI taxonomy): domain Eukaryota; kingdom Metazoa; phylum Chordata; class Actinopteri; order Syngnathiformes; family Syngnathidae; genus Stigmatopora; species Stigmatopora argus. The sequence continues at coordinate 17,701,608 of NC_135391.1, forward strand.
TTATTATTATATAACAATTTAATTTATTAAATATTAACATTTTAACCATGATGAAACAGTTTGTCAAGTTAAAGTACACATTTCTAATGGATTTTCTTACAGTAAATGTGTGCTAAATACTACTCAAGCTTCAAATTTATTCTTGGATGACATTGGTTATCTCATATTATTGTGGAATCCTTTAAATAGGCATCCAGTAAATGGTGGTTGCCAATATTTTCATGTGTGTGAAGGTACGAGTTCAGCGAGAAGATGCTGGCGGCATGCAATGTCCTCAAAGTTCACCTCACCCAGCCTGAAGACATCAGCGCTAAAGACCTGGTGAGTATAGACCAGTGGACGTGGATGAAAAGCCATACCGCTTCATGGGTTGAATTTCTTCTGGAATTTCCTTCCCGCAGAGGGCGAGCGTCAATACGGTGCAGCACGAGTGGTTCCGCGCCTCCAGCCAGAAATCTGCATCGGCGTCGACGGTTTCCGATTACCTGGCGGCCTTCCGCGCCGTCTCCCCAGCCGTCCTGCACCACGTGGTTAACGCGGCCGACGGCAACGGTAACACGGCGCTGCACTACAGCGTGTCGCACTCCAACTTTCCTGTGGTCAAGGAGCTGCTGGACGCCGGTGAGTTCCACTTAGGGGGGTACGCATGGAGAAGTCTCGATTGCAAACAACGCCCTCCATTGCAGACGTGTGCAACGTCGACCAGCAGAACAAGGCGGGCTACACGCCCATCATGCTGGCGGCGCTGGCCGCCGTTGAGACGCCCGCCGACATGAGCATCGTAGAGGAGCTCTTCGGAAAGGGCGATGTCAATGCGCGGGCTAGTCAGGTTGGTATACTGACAAGTTAAGGGAAAAATTATGTTTTTGGTTCTCGATAGATGTTTGGTATCGCCCAATACTGTACCGATGCACATTCTATTTTTTTTATTCTATATTACTTGACTGTTAAGTAATTGCTCTTATTTCTTGGTCAGACACTGCTTAAGTCCCTGTTTGGTTGGCACTAGATATTCAATCCATTTGAAGCGTGAGTTATGGCTGTGAATGAACGTTCACTCGCTTGCATCTTCCCGCTTCAACTGGATTGAACGTCTTTTAGTGATACACTCATTTCAATTATCACGGCAGAAGCGCTAAAATACCTTTCACTAACCCCTACCAACATGGCCGCCTCAAGGCCAACGTTCTTAATGCCCACCCCTCTCTTTTTCTTTCTTTTAACAATGACCGATGGCTATTTTGGGCGACCTATGATCCTAAACGAGTTCTCTAAAAGTAAATGTTCATCGGCATGTTATTTTTTAGTCCTTTCTGATCCCGATGACATAATTTTAGTGCTGTATCAGTACTGTACGGAAGCATATTACATTCGCTATGAAAATAAATTTAAAAAAAACAGGCGGTTTTTTCAAATTAATTAATTTTGGTTTATTGAATTTCTTTTTAACTGTTTTTCGAAATTTATTTTCCGGGCCTGTTTTTTTTACATTATTTTTTTCCAGAATTATTATTTTTTTTTAAACGAGCAAACGGCTGTTATCGAGGTACTTGGAAGTCTCGCGCCAGCTGCGTTCCGTAAATTCCAGACTGGAACACCCCAAAAATAAATTTGAAAAACGCCCAGAGCTTTTTATTTATTTTTAAAGTAAATGCAATACGCTTCCGTAGTATGGACATCACTGCAACAATAGTGGTAATATTAAGCATTTGTGCAGGCGGGTCAGACGGGTTTGATGCTAGCCGTTAGCCACGGTCGCATGGACATGGTGCAGGCTCTGCTAGCGCATAGCGCCGATGTCAACGTCCAGGACGACGAGGGTTCCACGGCTCTAATGTGCGCCAGCGAACACGGTCACGCCCACATCGTCAAGCTCCTCTTGGCCCAGCCCGGCGCCGATGCCACCCTCAGCGACGGCGTCAGTCCGGCCAACCGTCATTTCCCGCCCGAGACCAATTTTCCGTACTGATCCGTCTGGCTTTCTCACCCACAGGACGGCAGCAACGCTCTCTCCATCGCTCTGGACGCTGGACACAAGGACATTGCCGTCCTGCTTTACGCGCACGTCAACTTCGCCAAAGCACCGTCGCCGGTACGTAGCCCCCGTCGTCCACCTCTTTCGATGTAGCCCAATCCCACCGTGACGGCTTTGACGCGATTCTCAGGGAACCCCTCGGATGGTCCGCAAGAAGTCGCCGAGCCCCACTCGCAGGGGCGCCTTCGATTAATCGGCGGACATAGGACTTTGTCATTTTTTTGTTGACTTCCTGATTTCTCAGTTTAACCAACTGGTGCCTCCATTTTTGGGTGAACATTTCCCCCGTTTTCATTCAGTTGATTACTTCAGTCAAGTGTACATAGTGCTGATCTACAGGCCACTTTTCTATCAATTCTTTATCTATTTTAAATAAACTGCAGTATTTTTCCAATGAGTATATAAAAATCACATGAAGTCGTAAAAGTATTTATCAAAGTATAGTTTTTAAAATACATCCACAGTTTTTTTTGTATATACTATAGAATAGTCTTGTGTTGTCATTTCTGCTTTTGTTGTCAATGAGATTGACACCTTTTTTTGTGTGATGATAATCACGTTCTCATTAATCAATAAACGTCTAAGTGTAAATTTGCTTGTTTTATTGCCATCGATGATGACAGACGTTCGATTCATTTGGACTGGGAGGGGTGGCAGCCAGTGAGTTAACATGGATTAAGCAAGTTACTCAAGAAGTTGTTAGTGTTCGAGTTGGATGTCGAAATATGATTTGATTTGTGATGTTTGCCACAACAGTGAATAAAAATCATTTTTTTCTGTTGACTTGCACATAGTTCAGTGTGTCTTTCAACCTTAAAAAGAAACTTTTATCAAGTCTCTTTTTGTGTTGTGCCTCAATTGTAGCACATTCAAATCATTGATGTAGTCCACGGGTACTCATGGAATGTTGGACACTTGTTGGACAGTCTGATTCAGTCTTGCCAATCATATTGTGTCTTGGAACAGGTGTCATTTGATGTCTACTGTAGTCTTCATTAGGAAATTGTTTAATATATAATGTTATGAGTCATCTAGTGGCCGAATGTTTAGTGCGTCAGGCTCACAGTTCTGAGATCGAAGTTTTGATTCTAGGTCAGGAACTACCTATGTGGAGTTGGCATGTTTTCTCTGAGCTTGTGTGGGATTTCTCCAGGTACTCCGGTTTAAATGGCAGTTCATCGTGAACCCTGCCTCCTGTGCGTTGTTAGCAGGGCTAGGCTCCATCATTCCGGCAATCCTTGCAAGGATAAGCGTTACAGGAAATGAATGAATTAGTCATCTAAATCGTCATCTAAAATAGTTTGATCAAAAATGTCCAATCATTAACTGTAGTAATCAATTCAATTTGTAGTGGGAGCCTACCACTTCAAATTTGGAAGACTCACTGTCAATGACAGCCGATGAGTTAGCAATCAGTTTATACGCATGCACAATAGCACGACCTGGCTAGTTCATATCGATCCGCCGTCAAAGGCAGCCAATAATTTCATCCTTCAAAAAGATTTTCGTTACATTAGCCTTGTTCTATAGATTTTGTTGTTTTGATTGTGTCAGAGGCGGCCCGGTGGCGCAAGTGGTTAGCGCGTCGGCCTCACTGGGGTCCTGGGTTCAACTCCAGGTCATGTACATCATGTGGAGTTTGCATGTCCTCCCCGGGCCTGCGTGGGTTTCCTCCGGGTAATCCAGTTTCCTCCCACATTCCAAAGACATGCATGGTAGGCTGATTGGACACTCTTAATTGCCCCTAGATATGGGTGTGAGTGTGCATTGTTGTCTGTCTCCTTGTGCCCTGCGATTGGCTGGCCACCGATTCAGGGTGTCCCCCGCCTCTGGCCTGGAGACAGCTGGGATGGGCTCCAGCACCCCCCACGACTCTGAGGATAAAGCGGTTCAGAAAAAGAGAGATGAGTTTGTGTTAAATGGCTCGACACTGATAATGCTAGTTGTCTTCTGGTGTGCTTTCCTTTGCATTAAAAGAGTGATGTTTAAAATGTTTACCTTTCTTTGCTGTAAAACTCAAATTGTGAGGTCACAAACCTGCGCGATGGAACGTTTTTGCCTTCCCGAGCAGGTCGCGCACGGCCCCTCTTTCCTGTCCTAAATGCAGCAAAATGACAAACAAGGTGTATCAAAGGGAATTTCGACAAATTTTAGAGAAACCAAGCAGCAGCTTCTACCGATTTATGATGGTGCAGGGGGTGCTAGCGAGGAGCTTCTGAGCCTGCTGCTTCCACTGGAGCACATCTTCATCCTGCATCAGGTAAGTGGACAAAGTATGCACACCCGTCAGATGACAACGAACCAGTGTAGTGCATTCATTTTCTGTACCGTTTGTCCTCACAAGGATTGGCGGGAGGTGCTGGAGCCTATCCCAGCTAACTATGGACACCAGGTGGAGAACACCCAGAATCACACTTGCATTCATGCATAGGTACAATTTAGTGTTCAACCAGCCTACTGTGCATATTTTTGGGATCTGGGAGGAAACCAGGGTACCCGCACAAAACCCACATGGGGAAAACATGCAAACTTCACACAGGAAAGTCTAGACCTGGGATCGAAATCTCGATCTCAGAACTCTGTGGCCATAGCACTAACCACATGTCCACTGGGCTGCTTGTATTGCGTTCAAAATTCATCAAGTGAGGTGTCTTATCTTTTTATGTAGATATTAATCCATACATATTCTTTTAAAATGTATGCCAAGCTTTGGGAGAAAAAATTACATTTATATTATAGTTGGTATCATTTTTTACTTTGGCTTTTAAAAGTACAAATCAATTTGTCATTTTGTTGAAACGTTACCGAAAGTGACGGCTTAAGGGCGTTGATCACCTCCTTCAGTTGGCCAATCTTCTTCTGTGCCTCATGTAGCTCCGCCTCCAAATGACTGAATGCACAGGCGTGGCCTTTTCTACATGGGAATGGAACAGCAAAAAATAAAAATTCCCCCAATATTGTTCTAACTTAAAATATTGACTTTTTAATACCCACTTATTTTTAGTATTTATAACTCAAGTTGATAAAATGAGCTATGTCAACTTGAATGTTATACGTCAAAACTTAAATTGTCAAGTCGCACTCTACTTCAAATGTTTCTTAGAGCTTAAAATTGTCCAATTCCCCCCATATTTTATTTAATGTTTTGTCATAATTAAAGACCTGTTTTAACTACGGCATTAAGTACAATCATTGTATATCATCACCAAAATTGAACTCCCTTTCAAACTAATTGAGGACAATCTGTTGTACAATGAAGATGACCCTGCAATCTGAACCTGAGGGCCTCCAGCTCAGTGCACCGTTGTTCCAGGTCGGCCTCCAGCTGCTGCACCACCTAGTGGCGAGAGGTTATCAATACCTACTTTTCAATCATCGCAAACATGGAAATTAAAATTGCCGACCTTCTTGCGGACACAGCTGCGTCTGGCCATTTTGGCTACGGTTTCTTCCAGAACGGCCACTTCAACATCCGCGTGGCCCCTCTGCTGCCTGAGGGTGTGGTTCTCCCGGGCCAGCTGGTGAGCCCTCTCGCAAAGGTGGGCGTAGCGCGCCGTCACTTCACGGTTCTCTAGCGCCACCCGCCTACTGGCCTCAGGCAACTTTTCCTCCACCAGACGATCTATCGCCGATGCTGCATCCGCCGCTGCTGTTTCAAGCGCCTTCTCTAGCCTGCCCACACAAGGATTTTTTTTCAGAAATAAAACCTGGGTAAATGGAAAGTCAGTAATTGATTTCATATAAGTATTCTATTGCCATATACCGTATTTTCACGACTATACGGCGCATCATATTTTTAGCCGCAGTGTCAATAACGAGTGCTATTTCTGTATTTTACACACAAAGGACGCACCGTTTTTATAGACGCAGCCAGGCATGGCAAAACATACACCAGTTTAAACAAACACGCTAAACCCACATGCTAAAAACCCGTTTTTATAAAGGCAACGGAAGCAAAACTGAGTTTGGTTGGACTTTATCTAGTCAATTTACAATGTACTCACGTCATCATCACCCACAAATCCATCAAAGTCCTCATTTTCTGTGTCCGAATTAAACAATTGTCCAAACGAGTCATCGAAAACGCTGAGTTTTATACGTTCGTCCAGGCGGCCACAATACATTCGCAAATAGTAGCTAGCTAGTAGCTAGCGTAACTTTTCCAACGCTGTTTTCCATGCTTCGTAAAGCTGTGTTAATGCCGATGTATACAGGCCACAATCCATTGGGTGTATTGACAAAAGAACTACACATACCTGTCAACCTCTGCCGATAACTGCCCTTATAAATGATTATGATTCCCCTTACAAACCCCCCAAAAACCTTACAAACACCGTACGAGTCGTACGGTGTTTGTAAGGTTTTTGGGGGGTTTGTAAGGGGAATCATAATCATTTATAAGGGCAGTTATCGGCAGAGGTTGACAGGTATGACTACATATCCCAGCAGTCACTGCGCAGTACTTTTTCTACGGGGAAAATAGTAGAGTAGGGGGCTGCTTGCCGTAGTTGTGAGAGCTGTAGAGGATGGTGTACCCTATTGACTGATTTATTTTATTTTATCGTGATAACAATTTTAGTATTGGTCCATATATAAGGCGCCCTGTCTATTTTGGAGAAAATTTAAAACTTTAATGTGCGCCTTATAGTCGTAAAAATACGGTACCTCACATTTTTGGTTTGGACCATGTGGGCTTTTTCTTCAAATGCCAATGAAACTCTTTTGGAGTTGCTTGTTTACAATATACAATGTTTTTCTGATATCCATCAACAAAATACTTCTATATTTTGGATGTTTTTTGTCTCTTAAATATATACAATATGTTTAATAGAATGATCTTTTGAAATGTTTTGGAAAGAAACTGTAGTTTACCAAACTTTGGATTGTTTGGATGTTTAGACGTGGTAGATGTGTCACTGTGCAGTCAATTGGAATAAAGAGATTTTTTTTTTACATTCCACTGAAAAGAACTGCAAAAAGGAAAAAAAATCTGCAGGTGGACAAGAAATTAAACCTGGCATTCTGTCTGACTACCCTTTGTGTATAATTATGAGACTCATACCTAGAGGCAATTTAGAGTGCCAATCAGCCTACCCTGCATGTTTTTGGATTGTGGGAGGAAACCGAAATACCCAGAGAAAACCCACACAGGGCCGGGGAGAACATGCAAACTCCACACAGGAGGACCGATCTGGATTTGAACCCAGGTCTCCCACTGTGAGGCTGCCGGGCTAACCACTAATTTGTTTTTACCTGCACTTTTCCAGATGAGCCTTCTTATTGGCACCACAAAGGGCGTCTGCGTGCTCCTCTTCTTGGTCGGTCAGCTTCTTTTGTGCGGCCGCCATGTCAGACATCAGCTGCTCTTTCTGCTTCTCAAAGCACTCTACCGCCATCAGCCTATCAGCTAGGAGCAGATGGACTTAGGGAAATTTGTTTAGCGTTTTATCTGATTATCATTTCTCTATTTTGAAATAAATGACCGTATCGCATTGTCTCACGTTATGTCGTTTCGTCTTTGTCACCTTTCCTGCATGTCGTCTTTTATATGCGCATGTAAACCGTACCCTGGTTTCAGTATTCATTTTTTGAGGGACAAATACGGCTTATATGCGACAAAATACGGTAAGCAACAATAATTGACATGGAATTGAAGTCAATTGAGGAGGAAGTGGTTCGGGAATGCCCCAAAATCAACAGGAAATCACTTGTAATTCACCCAAAATGAACAGGAAGCAACCTGCAAAACTGTGTTAAGCAAAGTAACCCAATGCAATTTCTCTAGATATTGCATTTCAGAGTAAACTTAGTCACGAACATTTTAATGGTTTATAAAATTATTAGCGCAGCAAAGTGAACGAGTGGTTATAACATCCGCCTCACGGCTCTGAGATCAAGGGTTCAATCCCTGGCAGGTTCTGACCTTCCTGTGTGGAGTTTGCATGTTTTCCCCAGGCCTGTTTGGGTTTCTTCCTGCTATTTTCAGTTACCTCTCACATCCCAAAAACGTGCGTACTAGTCTGGTTGATCTCTCCATATCAGGGGTGGGCAATCCTAGTCTTTGTTCTAACCAATGTAGCACAGTCTTAGAGTTTTAGATTTTGGTTTCTGTGGAAACAAGAAATACTTGCCTGTAATCCACTAATTGCACCACAGATTGGTGAAAAGGTGTCCTCTTGATGGGTTGGAACGAAAACCCGCACCCACTTTGGCCCTTTGTGTAATAGTTTGCTCATCCCTTATCTAAATTGTTCCTAGGCATGAAGGTGCCCATGAAGAGTTGTTTATCTCATTCTGCCCTGTGATTGGCTGGCAACCAATCCCGGGTGTTATTGTCTACTGTCCAAAGTTGGCTGGCGATGCGACTTTGCACCCCCGCAGCCCTTGAGGATAACTCATTTCATCTCATTTTCTGAGCCGCTTTATCCTCACTGGGGTTGTGGGGGGTGCTGGATCCTATCCCAGCTGACTTCGGGCCAGAGGCAGGGGACAGCCTGAAGCGATGGCCAGCCAATCGCAGGGCACAAGGAGACAAACAAGCATTCACGCTCACATTCATACCTAGGGGCAATTTAGAGTGCCCAATCAGCCTACCATGCATGTCTTTGGAATGTGGGAGGAAACCGGAGTACCCGAAGAAAACCCACGCACCCCCGGGTGAACATGCAAACTCCACACAGATGGTAGAACGACCTGATTTGAACCCAGGTCCTCCATTGTGAGGCCGACGCACTAACCACTAGTCCGCCAGGTCGCCCGTAAGGATGACTGGTATGGCTAATGTATGAATGAAAGTCTTTGCTACTAAAAAAATGCAATAATATATTTAAAAAAACATACGCATATTAAAGTTGGGTGTACCAAAACTAGTAACTTGTCCTATGAAGGATTAACTCATGTGTCAATGACGCCAATGCGTTTTCCATGGCTGTCATCTATCCCAGTCCAAATGGATTGGACCGCTATCGCCATCAATGACACCAAGCAGGTTTTAAATCTTACTTAGTCCGGCGTTGTCCCCCTCCAGGCGGTGGACGTGTTCCCGAAGTTCCCGGATCTCCTTTTCCATCCGTTGCTTGAGAACTTGTCGGTCCTCCTGAGCTTCCTGCAGACTTTGGTCCAGCCGCTCCGTCAGCCGCTCCAACTCGTCGTCCTTGTCCAGGAGCTCCTTCTTCAGGTACTCCACCGTGTCCTTCCTCTCCGTCTCCAGGGAGACGCACCGACGCTCCAGACGCGTTTTTTCCTTCTCCAGGCGCTGGCATCTCAGCTTCTGTCTGGACTCGTCAATCATTACCAATCCGTCTTTGTCGTCGTCTGTCCAAGTTTTCGACTCACCTCTCAAGATCCTCGTGCAAAAACCTTATTTGTTGCAGATACAAATTCTTCTCTTTATTTCCAGGATCTTCTTGTTGGACGTGAACGACATGACTCTGCTTTTTCTTCTTTTCTTCTTGTTTCTTCTCTTTTTTAGGCATGGCAAGAAGACAAAAGAGTAAAGTTAGCCTGCTCGGTTGCTAGGCAACGGTGCGTTCAGAGACGCTCGGACAAAGTCGGCACTGATTTGCTGGTTTAAAAAAATCATTGTTAATTTTGTTTTTGGGTGGATGAAGACAAATGTTTCTGATAATCACGTACAATGTTTTATTTATTATTATTATTATTTTGTAAAAATAAAATGTCCCTTGGGATTTTTTCAATGCAATAAGTGTGGCACAGCTCAAAAAAGGTTGGGAAACACTGCCTTATACAAGTATTTGTATGATGTACACAAGTTTTGTTCAAACTTTTTTGCTCCAAAATCTACTTTTCAGGCAGTCAACTTCCTGCGATCTACCTTTTTTCCAGGCTCCTGACAAAGTTCAGCAATTAGGTATGTCGATGTAACTCACAATAGATTCCGTTGCGAGATTTATCAACATGTATGGGAGTGAGAGGTAACGAGGGTGAAAATCAACTCCCGAGTCATGCACTAGCTTACTGGAAATATTATGCCTTATTCATAAAGCAGGCAAACACACAAGCACGACGTGGAGTTTTCTGATTATTATGAGTGTCGGTTGTGTAGTGCCAGCGTAGAGCAGTCATCTTACCTAGCGGGGAGGTCGATAGCAAAAACAAGAGGTCGAAGATCAGGCAAGACGAAGCAAGGCGGAAACGCGAGAAGGTACTTAAAAGTGAACTGATTAAGACGATCAAGCAACATGGTAAAGCTCTGGTTGGCTTAAATCAGGGGTGGCCAAGTCTAGTCCTTGAGAGCCCCTATCCAGTCTGTTTTCCATATCTCCCTCCTCTACCACACCTGAATCAAATGATCAAATAATCACCAAGCTATCCAGAAGCTTCATACCGATCCCGATTATTTGATTCAGGTGTGTTGGTGGAGGGTGACATGGGAAAACTAACTGGATATGGGGCTCTCGAGAACTGGATTTGGCCCCCGCTGACTTTTTTTACATTTTTAAATCACTTACTTATGTTTTTACTGGGAAAAACACACTTTGTGGAGTAGCACCACCAATTTCGTTATACGCAGCTGTGTATAATGACAATAAAGGATTTGATTGATTTTGATTGAAATAGTTCTTGATGTTTGATGAGCTGCACCTGCCATTGCGTAACACATAAACTGCTGGATCTGTGATTGGGTCACAGGAGCAACCACCCACCTGTCTGGCCCTGGGCCTGACAATTGTCGTGCGATCTACCAGTAGTACCCTGGCTTTCTACTGGTAGATCGCAATCTAGGTATTGACCATTGACCACCCATGGTCTAAATATTATGTCTCTGTCTTGTTAGAATTTGTGTGCCCTATTTGGTTATAATTAACCCAAAAATGCATATTTCTTTCAAATTAAATAAGCATGGCTATACATTGTTTTTCAGGGGAAATGTTTTAACATGTACGTATTAGTTTTAAAAATCAGCTTATTCTCCTTTTTTTTACTGCTCTACCTAGGTTGTTTTTTTCAAGCTACACATACCTGGTGTTTAAAAAAAAACCTACTTTACTATTTATTATTTTACATCTAAGTCCCTTAAATGTTTTTATTGATATTTAATAAAAAGTTAGTTTCCAACATTAGTTTCCAAATGTAATGTGTTTTCTACTTGAAATATCAACAGAGCCATACACATCTGCAGTAGCATCTTTATTTTTGTGCCACTTTAAAAGCTTACATTTAACTTCTCCAATGACAAGCAAATGTTATATACAGTACTATAAACTGCCAGCATTGATCAACAAATGTACAGTTATTTCCTTATAGTAATATTTGATGTAGCCTTTTTAAAATTTTGCTAAGCATTCCATAACGGCAGTTATAAAAATATCACATTTCAGAACCTATGTTCTGTTTCGCTATGTTTATTGTCTTGAAAACAAGTTTGTACCTTCTGTCCACACGAGAGACTTAAAGAATTTGCAATTAGAAGTCGCTGGCCTCGTTGTTTATTACAGCATCCCAAAAATGGAAATGAAGTATATTTGCAATTCGGATAATTTTGTGTGGGAGGCGGCCCGGCGACTTGAGTGGTGAGCACGTGGGCCTCACAGTTCTGGGGTCCTGGGTTTAAATCCAGGTCGGTCCACCTGTGTGGAGTTTGCATGTTCTCTGCGTGGGTTTCCTCCAGGTTCTCTGGTTTCCTCCCACATTCCAAAAACATGCATGGTAGACTGATTGGACACTCTAAATTGCCCCTAGGTATGAGTGTGAGTGTGAATGGTTGTTTGTCTCCTTGTTCCCTGCGATTGGCTGCCCACCAATTCAGGGTGTCCCCCGCCTCTGGCCCAAAGTCAGCTGGGATAGGCTCCAGCACCCCCCGCGACACTAGTGAGGATAAAGCGGTGGAGAAAAAAATGAGAACTTGTTTTTTTAGCTCTCCTATGTGCAAATTCATCAAGTCAATAGCACTTCTGTTGATAAATTCATCACGCAAGAGTATCTTACTCCCACTCGCAACCAACAACTCCCACATTTGTGGAGAAGAACAAGTGTCCGCATGCTGAGGGAGGACGGCTCACATGTCCACTCCGCCCTACAGGGTCGGAATTATCAGCGTGATGATGAGAATGACCTTTCATTTCCGAGATCGTCCGGCCATGAGCGAGACTCAGCGAGGGCCCAGAAAGCCCAAGTGCTCTCGTTGCCGCAACCATGGCGTTTTGTCGCTACTCAAAGGACACAAACGATTTTGCAGATGGAAAGACTGCTACTGTGAACAGTGTAAGCTAATTGCTGAGAGGCAGAAGATCATGGCGGCTCAGGTAATTCCAAACACACACGATTGATCATGTTTAGTGGTATTGATGGCAATAGACTTTGTTGACCTAAGAATTGTGCAAATTCCGAATCCTTAAAAACCTCATGATTAATATTCTGTTTGTATTTTTTTTAAGTTTGAATATTTTTACACTTTATAAACTAACAAAACAAAAAAATATGTTATATATATATTTATATTTATTAATTAAGATGGAGATGATATACAACATTTATTTGATTCATTCCTTTTACGAATCGCTTAGGTCGCGGGGGTGCTGGAGCCTATCCCAGCTAACTATGGGCATCAGGCGGGGGACATCCTGAATTAGTGGGCAGCCAATCGCAGGGCACAAGGAGATGGGCAACCATTTTACATCGCACTTACACCTAAAATTTGAGTGTTCAATCAGCCTAACATGTATGTTTTTTTGGGATGTGGAAGGAAACCGGAGTACCTGGAGAAAAGCCTTGCAGGAACGGGTAGAACATGTAAACTCCACACAGGGAGGTCTGAACCTGGAATTACACCATCGATCTCAGAACTGTGAAGCTGGCGTGCTAACCACTCTTCAACGGGCCGCTATACAACATTTAATAACGGGAAAATAGCACTGATAAAATAAAAATGAATGATACTTAGCTTTTTATTTAAAAAAAAATTAATGACTAGAAGTCATTCAGTCGGGCCCGGCGGATGAGTGGTTAGCGTGTCAACCTCACAGCTCTGGGGTCCTGGGTTTAAATCCAGGTTGGTCCACCTGTGTGGAGTTTGCATGTTCTCCCTGGGCCTGTGTGGGTTTCTTCTGGGTACTCTGGTTTCCTCCCCCATTCCAAAAACATGCACGGTAGACTGATTGGACACTCTGAATTGCCACTAAGGGGAAATTTAAAGTGTCCAATCAGCCTACCATGCATGTTTTTGGATGATGAACTCACATTAATACATGGCAGAAGGACGATTGAACTCCACATTTTTGGACGTCAATGGCCGTCAATATCTGAGGTTGTGCTAACAATTGATGTTTCTTTTCTTTTGTGTGTGTTCCTTGAGGTTTCCTTGAGACGAGCGCAAGTTCAGGATGCGGAATTTAACCTCCTAACACCGGTCAACCCTTCCAGCCCGGTCTCTACAGCCAACATGGCAGACAACATCCATGACCTGTATGCTGGCGAGGGCACCTCCTCCTCTTCTCTGATGACGGGTGCAGGTTAGGCATCATTTACATGTCTACCGCCATCAAGGCAGCCAATTAGTTTACTATATCAAATCATTTTAAAGCCATTTTAACAACAAGAAATTTGCTGATCTCCTTCCAGAATTTAATTGCTGTATTGCGGTTTTTAGAGTTAATGCAGCTAACATATAGTTGATATAATTGTTTGGCAGCGTACAAAGTGAAGTTGTGTCAGATTTCACACCAAATAGCCCACACGCTTGGATCAATTAACAATTTTCCAACTTTCTAACATTGCTAAAATTCATGTGATATCACCCCTAATCTTTACAGCTGCCCCAAGAAACCAATTCAGCCTATTCATTTCCAATCTAAAAATATTTTCAAAATGCTTCATGCCCTCTGTTTCACACAATTCCCCTAAAAAAATACAGGAAGTCCTAGGGTTACGATGGCCTTAACATATGACCTTCATTCATTCATTTTCCCTAGCGCTTAGGGTTCTTGGGGTGCTGGAGCCTATCCCAACCAACTAGGAGCACCAGATGTGGCACACCTTGAAATGGTGGCAAGCCAATCGCAGGGCACAAGGAGACAAATAACAATTCACGCACACACTTATACTTAGGGGCAATTAAGAGTGTTGAACCGGCCTACCCTGCATTTTTTTGGGATGTGGGATGAACCTGATAAAACCCACACAAGCCTGGGAGAACATGCAAATCTGGCATTGAACCCTAGCTTGAAGTCAACGCGCTAAACACTCGCCCCCGGGCCGCCTGATACATATAACCCCCCCCAATGTTTCCATTCACTATTGTGTGCCGTTGGTGGTCATTGTATTTACCATAAAAATCTTTCTTAAATTGTCCCGAAATCAACAGGAAATTACCTATAATCAATGTTCCCTCTAATTTTTTGTTTGTCTGGGCAGAAAGACAACCTCCCTGAGCACACTGAGTACCGGTGTGAGCAACATCATCATTGCTTGCTATGGGCACACACCAGTATCACACCTGCCAAAAGCAGGTGTATGTCTACTACACATAAATGATTTAGTAATAATAAAATGTAATGATTAATATCTATGAATGGGCAGCCCGGCGGATGAGTGGTTCGTGCGTTGGCCTCAAAGCTAAAAAAAAAATAAAAAAAAGGGATTTTATTTTGTGCGCTCCATATGATTTGCTGTGCGCAGAGAAGACAAGAGTAGTGCGCAATTGCGCACGCGCGCAGCTTAGAGGGAACATTGCCTATAATTATCCTGAAATGAACAATAAAGCACTCTAAAATAAATTCTTACCTGCCATTGACAACAATAGACATCCAATTCATTGAAAAGTGGTCATTCTCACAGAAAATTACTTATCAACGTGTTGGTACATTGTTATTTTTGACTACTTTTGGGAACACACCGTCCTTGGAGAGAATAGCTTCACACAACATAATGCATGTTATTAGTGCTAAAAAGTTACGCCAGCGTGCGGGAAATTGTATGATCGCTCGGGGAGGCGCGCATGCCGACACATTGTTCTTTCTAATATCTGAGAGAGCATTTTTTGGAGAGCGTGCGACACGGCAAGTCAAGGCCGCTGCCGTAGGAGGCGAGAACGCAGCGACTCTGCCATGACCGGAGAGATGAGTGACATTGGATCAGAGAACAAAAAGCAGAAAAAGATGGAGAAAAAGATGGCAGAAGCACGTGCTCACGTTGCCGATAGGTGGTGCTGTTGACTTGGAGTGACATTGCATTTCGAAGAACGTTATCATGAGCATGATCAAATTCTAAAAGAAATAGGTCGTCATTTCAAAAAGTCCCCCCATTAGGAATACTAATAAGTCCCAATTTTTATGCTCATTTATTTATTTACATTTATTTTTTATTCACATTTTGGCAGAGAAAACTCAGCTTTTATTTTTGGTTGTGTATTTTTAACCACTAACCATAAGTACCTAATTATGAAGCTTTGTACATTGATAAAAAATTAAGAAAAAATAATAACCTTAAAAGGATTACACCACCTAATGGGGTAGTGGTTTTTGCGCCCGACTTTGCTGAGCGGAGCCTGGGTTTGATTTCCTCAGAGTGGCGGTGTGATTGTGAGTGTGAGTGGTTGTCCTTTTCATTGTGCCCTGCAATTGGCTGGCAACCAATTCAAGGTGTCACCCGCCTGTTGCCCATGGTTGTCTGGGATAGGCTCCGGCACCCCTTGCAATCCTTGGAAGATGAATAAATCTTATGATTTATTTATTTATATATTTATTTAACTCTTTATCATAAGATGAATAAATGAATAAAAGGATGACAAACAGAAATAGACCAAACATTTTTTGTATGTAACTCATTGTCTGTCTGCCTTTAATTAGGATATATGTCCAATTTCTATAAAGTGGGAGTACTGGATGTGAATGCTCATTGGTTCATTCGTCTCCTCCAGACAACATAGATGGCACGTCTACTGCCGTGAATGGCAGCCAATGAGTTAAATCAGTGTCCTGTGAATTATGTATACATAGTTTTAAATATTTTTTTACATGTATTTTGGATTGGTTTATCATTTTGATTAAAATTGTTTACAAACCTTTAGCATCTCATTGTTCAATAAATATTGCATTTTTTACCATTTTGTGTTTAATTGGGATTTCTTTGAAAACATCTATTTAAAAAACTTTAGCTCATGACTTTTTATTATTTTATTAATACATTTTTTTGTGCTCCCAAATCTGACACCGAGCTGTATGATACTTGCCCGTGCCAAAACTGAAATGAGATCACGTTTTTTAAGTTAAGTAAAACTTTAAAAAAATTCAAATACTAAATTTCTCTCACAGTTGTTTGAATTTAAATTGATTGCTATTAAGTCTTGGTTAGCCACCACTTTAACTCATTTGCTGCTATTGACATTAACAGTGTTACGTCTAGGGCATGGAACGTAGAGTAGGACCCAAATGAAAGGAAGCAATTAAGGGATGAGGACGTGGATTGCTTTAACAAAACGTTAACCACTGATGCAGGAAGGCAGTCAAGAAAATAACAAGTACAGACGCTCCCCTACTTACGAACGCAATTGGTTCCGAGCGATTGTTCATAAGTTGAATTTGTTTGTAAGTTGATTCAGTGCTATATTTTGTATTATAATTTATGTTTAAGGCCGATATAAGTATATTGAAGGTTTATACAAGTGCATTTGTATGTTTAAGGCTTGTATAAGTAACACGCATTGGTTTGTACTGAAAAAAAACATTTAATAAAATGGAGAGAATATGTACAGTACTGTAGAGAGAGAGATTTATGTATTAGAAACTGGCCAAAAGAAGCGACCTAATGACGATTGCACAGTTTTCTTCTTTTTTTCATCATAAATGATGCAGTAGCACTGTATGGCATCATTCAATTGATTTGCAAACTTTGTGCAACGTTCAATATTTGGGTCCTGCTGCTCGATCTTTCTGTTTATAAATGGTACTGAATGTGCAACGCTCACCACTCTCACGCGCATCAAGCTTCGTTATTATTGCCACTCGTTTCAAATGAAATGGCTTGCCTCTTCCTTGCAACTCCCTCAATAGAAGCCTTTAGCTTTTTACCAACCATATTCAATATTGGATGCATGAGATATTTAATGATACAAATGAAAAAGGTTCTTTGCACACTGGAGATACATTCACGCACTTCCGCATTGCAACAAAGAAGAAGGTAGATGCTGGGTGAGCTGAGCTCTCACAGCGCCAGGCGTCGGTATTAGCGGCGGAAAGAAGTACTACTCCGAAAAAGGCGCGAAATACAAAATTGGACTTGCGAACATTTGTTCGTAAGTTGAATGTTCGTAAGTAGGGGAGCGTCTGTACTTAGAAATAAATAACAAAATCAAACCTGACGTGGAAAGACATGGGGGAACGAGGAACTTGGAAATTGGCAGGCATGGAAAATTGGCGTGAAACAAACAAGGCAGACGATCCCACAAAGTCTGAAAAACACACATGGTTTAAATAGACAGACACGGGTTGATTACAAAATACACACACCTGATATCATGAGGGAAGGGACACCATGAGGGACACAATAGGCAAAAAGCAAACATACCAACCAAAACCCCAACTAACCCTAACAAACAGACGTCCAATCCATTTGAAATTGGAGGGCTGGTGGAAAATGAATGTTCATATACTGCCAACCAATCGCTTCAAATGGATTAGACCGCGACTAATGATACTCATCTCATTTCATGAACTGTGATTTTTTAATCTCCTCTACAAAAACTGTTACCAGGGACAAGGTTCAAACAAAAGTCAATGCATTAACAGTTGTGCTACTTCATCAAAGTATGCTTCCTGTTGCCAAAAGCGCAACTCGAGCCCAAATCGTGCGCAGCCATTTTTTTTTAGCTGTTTTTGTTCATTATACATATTGCTTGTATTAGTAAGTGGTCAAAAGGCCCTATAAAATATATACATGTGCAAAATACCACACTCTGGCAGCAACTACGTCAGACGCAAAATGTCAGTCCATACCTTTTTTTTCTTGTTTTAATTATTTGAATCATTTTACACATTCCAAATGCACATAATAAATTATAAAGCAGAAAGAACACTGGGACAAATCCCCATTGGACAGCCTGACATTTGAGCCAAAAGGGCCAATGTTAATATACATTTTTAACTCAAAGAATGAGAATGGAAATTGGAAAGGCAAGATGTTAAATAAAATGAAACTTGCACTGTTTTAGATGCGACAACAACATAACTGGGGAAACTTTGTCTTGTAGCCCTTCAGAAGCAATATGCAGCAGCACCAAGCACCAGCCATGAGCCCAACACAGGTGCAGAGTGGGCAGGTAGGATTGCAATTTTCACTGAGTGAATATTACAATTTATATCAGGATATCAATATGAGTCCCATGATTTGAACAGTCTAATCATTGTTCAATAAATATTGCAATTTTACAATTTTTGTTTTTAATTGGGATTACTTTTAAAAAATCTACATGGAAAACTTTTGCTAATGACTTTTTATTATTTTATTTTTATAATAATAATAATAATAATAATAATAATAATCGGACATAGGCCATGTCGTCATTACCACAACACAAAAGCCTACTTGTCATCACACGCAGAAACTGCGTGTGACGAAATTGATGATTATAATTTGAATAACAATAAGTAATTCAGAGGCACTTAACTGATTGGTTTCCCTTGACAGCAGTAGACAAAGTAATTTAAATTCACTGTAGAGGGATGATTGGACGCCTATCAACATCAATGACGCAGAAAGAGTTAAATTCCCGGTGGTTGTCGATTACGCCGTGTGTCAAATGTCCAGGTGTCTGTTGCATTCACTTTAGGCGCAGGGAATGGCTCAAACTTGCCTGGCAGAAGCAGGCCTTTCAATAAGGTCAAGTCAGAGCCGCTCTTTGAAACCTTCTACTCCAACCTCGACCAGACTTGCTACCAGACAAACTACAACAACCTCTACAACTACCAGCAATATCAGGTAACGCCTGCCTTCAGAAATTCAGCTGTAGTTGATCCTAACAAACAGCCATAAGTGAGCTAAAGGATAGCATCTGTGTCATGATGTCAATAATGTAATCTACCTGTAGATACAGTTGTACCTCTACTTACGAAATTAATCGGTTCCAGAACTTTTTTTGTAAGTTGAAAATTTTATAAGTAGAGCATTACTTTATATGTAAATTCTCTAATTCGTTCCAGGATCCTCACACAACTACTAACTAAACCCTTTAGAATTGAACAGTGTCCCAATTTTGTATGAGAAATGCGAGAAACACAAAAAAATGAGAGAAAATTATAAGAAAATGATTTTTTAACGTCTTAAAATGAATAAAAAGCAGTCAAAATCTATCCGTGTTGAACCTGAAAATGTCATACCTAGACACATTCGTAAGTAAAGGTACGACTGTACACTGAAATCTACACGAAGTGACCCATACATTCCGACCATCGCCAAAGCAAGCCAATTCTAGCATCAACATATTGTCATTGCAAAGTTTTTTGGGACCTTTTACCTCATGACAGCAAAATTGGTGATATAGTATTAAAAACACCCTGCAAGTTTGATAATAAGGCATTAGTTCGTTCTTGAGTGATTTAAAAGCCATACAGACATTATTTCATTCATTTTCTGAAATGCCCTATCGTCACTAGGGTCGCGGGGAGTGCTGGAGCCTATCCCAGCTGACTTTGGGCCAGAGGCAAAGGACACCCTGAATTGGTCGCCAAGCGACCACAGGGCACGAGGAGACGGACAACCATTCACACCCACACTCATACTTAGGGGCAATTTAAAGTGTCCCATCAGCCTAACATGCATGTTTTTGGAATGTGGGAGGAAACCAGAGTACCCGGAGAAAATCCACGAAGATACAAACTCCCCACAGGCTTTATTTTGCTTGCTGCCTCTTTAGCCACAACGTATCTCTACTGTGTCGACCATAATGAGCTTTACGATGGTCGCAAATGAGCTCCATAACTCCCCAGCCATGCGAAATGAAGTGTTTTAGTTTTTCATGATAAATGGCGGGGGGCCCCGCCCAGCGCTATCCTGTGTTGCAACACGGAGCATCAGGGTCACCACGCACTCCACGGCGCTGCCCCAATTGCAAAGGTTAATGATATTGTCTGTTGGCGCGGGAAGCAACGGCTCCGCTTGGGTGCGTAGAGGGGGAAAGCTGGCGCGTTAATGCTAATCAGTTAGCACATCTTAGCATAATTTAGCCATCCCATTTGGTGATTGATGGTATTTTGAGCTGAGATGTCATCTCTGGCTTATTCAAATTCAGACGCTCGCTCTATTATGTTTACGTCAAAGCAAAGGTTCCTCAGTCACACTACACTCGTGTACATTGTATTTTTGTTTTTCATTTTTTCAACAGTCCTTTAAACGGGTCCAAAAGTAAACCTTTTTTCTTCCCAAAACTAATATTAGTACTTCATTAACCCTTGTGTGGCACCAATACATTTTTTGTG
Source organism: Stigmatopora argus (assembly GCF_051989625.1). NCBI lineage: Eukaryota > Metazoa > Chordata > Actinopteri > Syngnathiformes > Syngnathidae > Stigmatopora > Stigmatopora argus. The sequence continues at coordinate 17,722,071 of NC_135391.1, forward strand.
CTCCCAAATCTGGCATCGGGCTGTATGATACTGTCCCATGCCAATACTGATATAGCGTTTTTAAAGTAAAGTGAAACTTTAAAAAAAAATTCTCATACTAAATTTCTCTCATAGTTATGCACATTTCAATTGATTCCAACTAAGTCTTGGTCAGCCATCATTTGAACTCATTGGATGCTATTGACATTAACAGTGTTATGTTTAGGGTGGCGTTGAACGTGGAACGTAGAGAAGGACCCAAATGCGACGTGGAGTACTCTAACAAAACTTTTATCACTGATACAGGAAGGCAGTCAAGAAAATAACAAGGACTTCGAAATAAATAACAAAATCAAACCTGACGTGGAAAGACATGGCAGGCACTGAAAATTGGCCTGTAACAAACAAGGCAGACGATCCCACAAAGACTGAAAAACACACAGGGTTTAAATAGACAGACACGGGTTGATTACAAAATACACACACCTGATAACATGAGGGAAGGGAAACCATGAGGGACACAATAGGCGAAAAGCAAACAAACCAACCAAAACCCCAACTAACCCTAACAAACAAACGTCCAATCCATTTAAAATTGGAGGGCTGGTGGCAAATGAATCTTCATATACTGCCACCCAACCGCTTCAAATGGATTAGACGCTTACTAGTGATACTCTTCCCATTTCATGAACTGTGATTTTTTTTAATCTCCTCTACAAAAACTGTTAGTAGGGACAAGGTTCGAACAAAAGTCAATGCATTAACAGTACTTTGATTACAGCGGCATGGGTAGCTGGTGGCCATCTTGGGTTAAGTGACCAGATGTTTGAACCCAGATCAGTACATATTGCCCACCGGTGCGTTATATTTCAGTACTCCCCGATATCGATAACCATCCCTCAACTGGCTTATGGGAAGGACCAAAGTTGTGCTACTTCATCAAAGTATGCTTCCTGTTGCCAAAAGCGCAACTCGAGCCCAAATCGTGCGCAGCTATTTTTTAGCTGTTTTTGTTCATTATACATATTGCTTGTATTAGTAAGTGGTCAAAAGGCCCTATAAAATATATACATGTGCAAAATACCACACACTGGCAGCAACTTCGTCAGACGCAAAATGTCAGTCCATATCTTTTTTCTTTTTTTTAATTATTTGAACCATTTTACACATTCCAAATGCACATAATAAATTATAAAGCAGAAAGAACACTGGGACAAATCCCCATTGGACAGCCTGACATTTGAGCCAAAAGGGCCAATGTTAATATACATTTTTAACTCAAAGAATGAGAATGGAAATTGGAAAGGCAAGATGTTAAATAAAATGAAACTTGCACTGTTTTATATGCGACAACAACATAACTGGGGAAACGTTGTCTTTTAGTTCCTCAGAAGCGAGATGCAGCAGCACCAAGTACCAGCCATGAGCCCAACACAGGTGGAGAGTGGGCAGGTAGGATTGCAATGTTAACTGAGTGAATATTACAATTTATATCAGGGTATCAATATGACTCCCATAATCATACCGGTCCAATCATGCATCTCCTGTAAAATTGAATTAAAATGAACAATTTCACATCAAGGAGCATTACTTAAAACTACCATGCTCGAGTAACTTTGAAGAAAAATCTACTTCTAATACTATACTGTCACGTGTGAAGAAGAAATCTCTTACCCCCAAATCCCTCTCATAGTGTTGTCTCACTCCGCTCCAATCAGTACATTGGCATTTTAATTAATGAGTTTGTCTACTCTACGTGGTCAGTTCAGGGTCAAGCCATTCTTCCCGACAAAAATACTATTTTCCGTTCCAACAAACTACAGTCCTGCAGGTTAGCGCTTACCAAACAAAAATAAAAAGGCACCAATATCCGATTGTGCTTACCACCCCTCCACCGGGCTGCCAATCACCAATCAGCAAATATATATTTTTAAAATAGCAATGAAAAAGAATTTCTTCCCAAAACTCATGTTATTTGCACGTATGTGCTTTTGTGTGCATAGAACAGAATTAAATGAACTGTAGCCAAAATCTACCACAGGTCTTCGTGCATTTTTGACGCAAATATGTGAGTGTGTTTTTGGTTTTCTGAAAAAACTGTCACAAATGAATGGCCTCAATGGCATAAGACAGCGGTTCCCAACCTTTTTCTCACAGCGGACCGATAAAACTCTTTCTATTTTGTCGCGGACTGGCTTGTTGGGGAGGGCAACAACTTAAAACACAATTGTGTGGGGGTGGGGTCGCTGCATGAACGACCTCCACGAGGGCAAAAAAAAGTCCAAGCATAATAGCAATCGTTTATTATTATTCAAACAACTTTTCTCATTTCAAGTAGGGGGGCAAGAATGAAAATGTTAATATTTATTACTCTGACGGACCGGCACTAGGTGGTCGGGGACGCTGGCATAACATACTATTGAAAAAACAAAACAAATAACTTTTAACACAGCCCGTATACTGATGAATAAATAAATAAATAACAACCCCAAACTTAAAAAAAGAAATTGTTCCTCACATGTTAACTGCTCAACTCACCCCTACATATTTATCTGTATTATTGTGAGTTAAGATTCAAATTAAAAACTTACTCTCCTACGTTTTACATTATGCACATCTATACGTGGGGTGTGGAGGCCGTACTCTGTTACTTTGGCTACATTGGACTCATTACTATGTTCATCTTGATTATACATTCATTCATTCGTTTTTTTGAATCGCTTGATCCTCATTAAGGTCGTGGTCGGCCTCACAGCTCTGGGGTCCTGGGTTCAAATCCAGGTCACGGCCACCTGTGTGGAGTTTGCATGTTCTCCCTGGGCTTGCTTGCTTTTTTTATTGACCACACAGATTTTATTTTATATTACTGCTTAGAACACTCAAAATAGCGTGTGCGGTCGATTGGTCGCCGGTCTTTTGGTCGCCGGTCTTTTGGTCGCGGTCTTTTGGTCGCCGGTCTTTTGGTCTCGGTCTTTTGGTCGCCCCGACCGCGACAACGAGCAACCAAAAGACCGGCGACCAAAAGACCGAAGACCAAAAGACCGGTGACAAAACAAGGTAAAACAACACGGTCTACGCATCAATAAAAGCCAACAATGGCCATGAGCAGTTTCACTGAGCCGACGTGTGTGTATAAGAGTTTGCATGCACATGCATTGTCCCTTTAAGAAGCTACGTCACTCAGGGTCTTAACAAGTTCTCCAACAAAAAACAATACAAGTTCGGGAAATTTTGAGCTTTTCTTGAGCCTAATAATTACTAGGGCATTAAGTATGACTAAATAGTAATTCGCAGTTTGTATTTAGGGAATTTGAGCAAACATTTAAATGGTAATTATCACTTACCTTCCGGGCGACCAAAAGACTGGCGACCAATCGACCGTGTACCCAAAATAGGGGATTTGCAACAACAATCTTTCTACTGTTTAAACGACTTCAGGTTTTTTTTTATGAACTAAAATTGGCAACTATTGATGGCGATAAACATTCAATCCATTTTGGGCTAGCTAAGTACAAATCTATCATTTTTGGCATAAGAAAAATAATTTGAGAGGCCTAAAAATTCCAAGTGCCTGTAGCAAACAATAAGTGGGTTAATTACAGTATGTAAAGTCTAGCAAACTATACTGGAACTAACACACATTTCTTTTATTCAATGTATTCTTGGGGAGTGAAATATGCCTATTTACCTCCAATTAGCTGGACACCAATTCAGTGTGGTGCCCGTAGTTGGCTGAAATAGGCTCCAGCATCCCCTGTGCCTTTTTTTTTTAGGATAAGCGGTATGGAAAATTAATGAATGAATATGCATAATGCATTTAATAAGAATTCTGTATTTTGGTAGCCATTAGCCGAGCGAATATGCACGTCAATTTAGTAGATGCTCCATAAAAGTTTGTGCTGACAACAGTTCCATGTTTGGAACGAGTTTGTGTTCATGAGTTAAATTGTTTTGTAGTTAACCTTTTGACTGCCACTGACGGCAACAAATTTAACCAGAGTTGCTTTAATATTAAGCTGTTTTCACATTCACTACTTGTAACTTTGATATGTTATGACACTTGGAAACACATTAACAACCTACCTGCTACCCAAAATGTGTTTCATCAATTAACATTAGATGCCATTGATGACGATGTACATCCAATCTAGTATTTAGGGTGAGAGAAGCAAATGAACAAGTGTTTATCCATTTGCCCCTCCTAGTCAAAATACATTGGACGCCCATCACCGTCAGTGGCACTGAACATGCTCATTTACTAGTTTCCGTTTTACTCTGGAAAGATTTATCAGGTGAAGCATCTAACCGTCCCATGCATTTTGGTTTTGGTGCACAACCCCCCTCACTGACTGCCATGCATGTGGGTGACGACAAATCAAATAAGGGTGATGGTTGCACCGGCTCGCAGACACAAGATGGTGCCTGATAAGACCGCTCAGGGAGGTACAAGCCTCCAAAGCGTATATACACATCATAAAATCAGAGATTTAATCTTAATATGTTAAAACAAAACATTGTGACACCTTTAGTTGAATTTGATCCATCTGTCCATTCTGCTTCACATTGGAAAAATGCTGTTAACATACATTTAAGTACAGGAAAATATAATTGAGAAGAATTATCAGATTTAAAAATACAGCAAAATCCCATGTGAAAAATGTTCAAAATATTTCCACAAGTTACTGTTGTTAAAAAAAAGAAAAGTAATTGAGAAAATGTAGAAAATTAATTAAAAACAAATGGAAAATAAAATTAAATCCCCGGACGTTTGGTCGACCGGACGTTTGGTCGACCGGACGTTTGGTAGAACGGACGTTTGGTAGAACGGACGTTTGGTCGCCGGGTTAGAGTCCCGAGGTTTGAGTCACGAGACTTTCATTTGTTTAACCCTAACCCTATTCACTCAATGTTAAATAATAGTCATTAAATCCCTATTCACCCAATGTTAAAATCTATCAATTGCATGCGAACCCGTTCTACCAAACGTCTGTTCTACCAAACGTCCCTTCTACCAAACGTCCGTTCTACCAAACGTCCGTTCTACCAAACGTCCGTTCTACCAAACGTCCGGTCGACCAAACGTCCGGGGACCAAACGTCTTTCGACGAAACGTCCGGTCACGCTGATTTAGGGTGTCCCCTGCCTGGTGCCCATAGTTGGCTGGGATTGCCTTTAGCACCAACGTCCGTTCAAATGGATTGAATGTTGACTCATGATTAAAAGAAATAAAAGTTTTTGAAGTGAGAGTTTATCTCTACATACATTCATACATTTTGACTGTGTCACAGCAAGCCTCGCAGTTCATATGGTTTGGACGTCTAGAAGTGATGAAGTCTTTTCAATTCAAAGATTGATTGGGCAAATGAATCCCATTACTCCGAGAATTGGAATTTGAAGAGTTTAAATTAGAAAAATGTTGAAATTTTATAGCCCTAGAATAAAATCTAAACAGTCTTAGCACTTTGACGCAGAAGAACAGAATTACGATCAGGCGTCTCTCTAAAACAAGCGAGATAACATCCCCCTCTCCCCCTGCAGACGTCCAATCTGTTTTGTATTTTTCAGAGCCTAATACAAGAGCTGAGTGTCGCTTAAATAACAGTTTATAAAGCTGTCAGCAAGCTGACGGAGTGGACAAGGCGGCTGACGGATTGCCATTGGCGCTTGACAGAAATCACATTCCATAAAAAGTGGAATTGGAAAAGCGGCCTTCGTAGAGTGCTCGTAGCAAAAGTTTGCAAAGTACTGAGAGAGACTTTCTGAAAAGGGGCTGCTATTTATTTATTTTCATTTTTATAGGTACAGGATGGCAGCCACATGTTCCCACAGTACCACATGCCTTCCTACTACACGGCGAATTACCTCCCCCAGGGTTCTAGCTCCTCCTTCTTCACCATGGGTGGAATTAGCCCCTCCATGGGGATAACCGCTGCCTGTGAGTCCTTTGCAACACACACAAAATTGTTTAATGTATCACATTTTGTCACGCTCTATCACATTGGGCCTACAGAACAGTCCAGTTGCAGAGAATGTGTTCAAAAAGGAGCGCAAATACATCACATGTGTCAAAGTGGCGGCCCGGGGGCCAAATCTGGCCCGTCGCATAATTTTGTGTGGCTCGGGAAAGTAAATCATGAGTGCCGACTTTCTGTTTTAGGATCAAATTAAAATGAAGAGTATAGATGTATATTACATTTCCTGATTTTCCCCCTTTTAAATCAATAATTGTAATTTTTTAATCATTTTTTTTGTGTTTTTAGTTCAAAAATCATTTTGTAAAATCTAAAAATATATTTAAAAAAGTTAAAATAAACATTGTTTTAGATCTATAAAAAACTATTTATTCAGGGCTTTTAATCCAGTTCTTTTAATCAATTTATTAAAAAAAATCTAAATATTATATCTAAAATGGTCCGGCCCACGTGAAATCAAGTTGACGTTAAAGCGGCCCGCGAACCAAACCGAGTCTGACACCTCTGGAATACATGATTAAGTGGACTTGTAACAGTAAATTAAACTCAACATTTTAAATAAACCTGTCTTTTTAAGTAGTTTGAACTAAAAGAAATTAAGAAAACTACTGAGGTTTAAGTACAGAGTATATAACACGTTATCACAAAATCTCTTATCTGTGACCTCTGACGTCAAAAATTTGCTGCAAGTTTGATAATTATCCCTTTCTTTGTTCTTAAGTTATCTTGAACACAAACATTTCTGACCTCTGTGACTTTTAATCTCATTATTCCAAATCACATTTTCATATAACTGTCATGTGTAGTTGGGGTTTTGGGGTGGATGTGTGTGCGTTCCCCTTGTGTGTGCTGTCCGTGTGATTATTGCATGTGTTTCGCCTATTACGTCCCTCATGGTTTCCCTTCCCTTGTGTGATCAGCTGTGTGCATTTTGTAATAAACCCCTGACTTTCTATTTGAACCCTGTGTGTTCATCAGTCTTTTATGGTTCATCTGCTTTGTCTGTGTTACTCTATGTTGCTATGCCATGTTGCAAGTTCCTCATTTCCCCATGTCTTCCATGTCAGGTTTGGTTGTGTTATTTAATTCTCAGTCCTTGTTATTTTCTTGACATCCCTCCTGCCTTAGTTATTAAGGTTTTTGTTACACCTCTCCACTCGCTGTCCGGGTTTGCTTCCCCACGTTTTGGTCCTTCTACGTTCCATGCTCGATGAAACATCAACCTAATAATAATAAACATTCATTCATCTTCCTTACCGCCCATCCTCGAAAGGGTTGCGGGGGTTGCTAGAGCCTAATCCAACTGTTTTTGGGAGAAAGGCAGACTACACCCTAGACTGGTCGCCAGTCAGTCGTAGGGCACACAGAGAAACAGACAAGCACTCACACTGCCACCGGAAGAACCACTGCACCATCGGTTGGCTATAACAAAGAAACATATTTTGCAAATGTGATCATCCCTTTCTTTGCTTTTGCATTGTCGTGTTTGCAAATAAAAAAGAAAAACAAATAATGCACAAAATTACAAAAGTTTGAATGCTAAAATTACAAATGATGGAAATAGCAAATGTGAAAATTCACCTTGAATACAAACTTTTAGGTTGATTTCCAGTATTCTAACTAGTGGAGCATCAGCAACTTAAGACCCCACTATCTCCTCGGTCTTTGTTTTGGACTTTCACCAGCCTGTTTCCTGTGAAATTAACCCCTCCCCCAACCACCCCTTGCCCATGGCTCCACGCTCCATTACAAGAGCACAACTGCTTTCCCCACGGGTGGTCCCACATTTGGTGGAAGACCCCCTCTAGTTTCCCTTAGCTAACAGGAAATGCCTGCCACAACATTGGGCACACCTGCCATAACTAATAATACACATCACCTGTACATTCATTCATTCGTTTTTCCTTTCCGCTTATCCTCACAAAGCCCGTGGGGGTACTTGGAGCCTATCCTAACCAACTGTTGGCAGTAGGTGAAATTATTGCCAGCCAATCACAGGACACAAAAAGATGAACAAACATTCAAGCTCACAATCAAATGTAACAATAATATAACAATCGAGAGTGTACAGCCAGCCTACCAATGATTTTAGGATGTGGGAGGTGCTGCCTCACTTGTACATCTCATCTCATCTCATTTTCTGAACCGCTTTATCCTCATTAGAGTCGTGGGGGGTGCTGGAGCCCACCCCAGCTGACTCCGGGCCAGAGGCAGGGGACACCTTGAATCGGTGGCCAGCCGATCGCAGGGCACAAGGACAACCATTCACACTCACACCCATTACCTAGGGGCAATTCAGAGTGTCCAATCAGCCTACCATGCATGTTTTTGGAATGTGGGAGGAAACCGGAGTACCCGGAAGAAACCCACACAGGCCCGGGGAGAACATGCAAACTTCACACAGATGGACATTACCTGGATTTGAACCCAGGACCCCAGTGCTGTGAGGCCAACGTGCTAACCACTTGTTCCACCGGGACGCCGGACTATACAGATGAGAAACAAAAATGGAGAAAATATCGAGGTTTCATCATTGCGTCTTGGAGAAGCTCAATGAAGGAACAGAAAACTCTTAACTCCACAAGGTCAGGCTTTTCTATGTCATGTTTTGTTCCACTGGATTCATTCTATTCCATCGCTTGTGAGAAAGTCGGATGCGTGTGGATTCCGCATCCTATCGTGTTTGGTCACCCTCCAGTACGTGGGAGTCTGTAATGAAGTGAACGGGTCTGGTGTGAGCCAAGTCATCTGCGCAACATTCCTTACGCTCGCCTGAGCTTCCTGCGAGCATGTCCTAAAGAGCGAGGCCTTGAACCGGGGCCAACAAGTGACTAATCTTATCCGGTCAACATGTCATTCAGCGGTATAATAAGCATGCCGTTCTTGTGATTATCACCAACGTTGATAGATCTGGTGGAATTAGTCTCCATTTAATTGGATGTTTATTTCTCCAAATAAGCCGTTTCAGTGCAGCAACTTTTGCATTACAAGTGAACTGCGTGATCTCCGAATTACAGATCATCATCCATCCACTTCCCACTTGGTTGTGAATTGCTCCAAAAGGAAGTTGTCTTCATGAAGCCTACTGTATATATTTTGTGAGACAGAAACGCTGAAACTCTAAACAGAATGTTTGACAAAGCCATTTAAATAGGATGGCTGACATTGAATGATCTGATTTCAGTGCATGGCATTCAATGACCAAACTTTTTAAAGATAAAGATAAAGTATTTTTAGCAATTAAAAACACAATTAACCCCACAGACCTCCACATACATGAACACCATGTTATTTAGGATATAAGATTACCAGTTGACCATATATATTGACATATGGAATTGTAATTCACAAATTGCTAAATTAGATGATAACGTTCAGTTTTCTGAGCGAGCTCCATTTTCAATTTAGGGTGGCGGTGTCCGCCGTAAGGGCTCCCGGGCCTTGCATTTCTGAAAAAAATCCACCTTCACTGAGGCTCCCTGCCCTCCAGTCCACTGAGCAAGCTCTATTTTTAAATAATTGCCATGGCGTCCACCATAAGGTCGCCCAGGGTTCACATTTCTGAAAAAAAAATCCACTCTAACAGATGCTCCCGGCCGTCGAGTCAGCTAAGAAAGCTCTATTTTTGGATTAAAAATGACGAACACTGCTAGTCTTGAGTTGAGTGACAGTCCCCTGTCTTCCGCCATTTTCTTAGTGGCAAGCGAAAGACAGGGAAGTGTCTTCCGCTTGCGAGTTTCAGCGTGAATTTTGACATTTTATGAACCTTTTTTACTTACTATAAAAAGATGCGATGTACTGAAGCCACGAAGGATGACAGTAGCACAGAGATTCATTGTGTTACGTCTTTGACAAGACGTCGAGGCAAGGACACGAGGAATAGGACACACACAGGAAGCAGGTGAGGACGAGGGAAGTGGTGCTCAAACGAAAACTTTAATAACATAGGGAGGAGGCAAGGAAAGTAACAGGGGACTTGGCGAGAAATAACGAAAATCAAACCCGACTAGGGAAAACACGGTGAAGCGAGGAACAAGACAACGTAGACACATGGCATGGCAAATAAAGCAGACGATCCGAGGAATGAAATAACTATCGGTGTGGTTTAAATAGACAAAGCAGGAACTAATTGTAAATGGCGCGCAGCTTCGCGAGAGCAACGGCAAGACAGGAAGGACAAACAAGAGTAGGCAAACGAACATAAGAACACAGGGCGAAAGCAATGGAAAAACAATAACAAGAATATCCTAACACAATGCTAAATTGGGTTCACATTATTAGTCTCCAGATTGATCTATTGACTTCAATGAATTAATTTAAAAACTGCTTAAACGCAATAGTATTTGTCAGATTAATCTATAGTTAACTCATTCACTGTTGATCATCACATTTTAGTGCCATTGACGGTGTCGGATGTCCAATCCATTTTGACTGGTGGAACAAACGTTCCTTCGCCCCTCTGAGTAAAAATGGATTAAATGTCTAAGCGCTGTCAATTGCAGCCAATGATTGCAATGAGTGGGTTAAGTGTGTGATTTGAGTTTGTCGGCCCTGGCCTATAAAAGGCCGTCTGGACAGGAACAGCAACTAGCGTGAGGCACCTTGCAGCTGCCAAACGGGGCCGAGACAGATTTATTGGAGCCAGAGCTAATCACTTGGCCAAATACAGCGATCCAAATAACCTTCAGGAGCAGACGTGCTGTCCTTTCCCCCTGCCTCTCTCATAAGACCCGAGGCTCTCCCCCCCTGCAGTCACCGCTGTCTCCGCAAAATTGCCTTCTGGAGTTAGTGAGCGGGAACAGTTAAGATTTACAAACAATGATGAAGCTTGTCATGCGTCTTTTGCCATCCGTCACGGCAGCCCGCCCGCCGTTGGCGGGGAGAGCCATAGCGGTGTTCTTCATAAAAGCCAGCTCCGTGTGAAATACGCGCCCCCCCGGCCCGCCCGTTAACTGCGCCGCGCTCGTCAGCAGCGCCACCACCGTAAATCGCAGAGTGGGGAGGTGACGGCGCAGTTCATCAATGCCTCCGCCCCTCCTCCTAACCTCGTGTATAGTCAGAATGTTTGTCCACACACACATCCACCCCACCAGGGGGCCAATGGGTGGGGGGCTGGAGGGTTATGTCTTCCTGTTCAGTCTTGCCCCCGTCCTTGTGGAGACTTTGTAGAAGTTAGCCCGCTCAACTTTTTGGATCGATCGCAGTTTGAAAGCAAAGATTCAAACTGAAGTTTGAACGTGCCCGTCGATAGAAGCACCGCTTTGGTTATACGGGTGTTATTTAAATGCAAATGAGAAGCTAGCCAATCGATAGACCCACGGCACTCTGCCGAGCCTAACAAATCTATGACTATCTTTCTGAGATGATTTTCACTTGCTTCAGCATCACTGTACTTCACTGCTGTTACTGCAGTTTGGCCCTTAAAGGTTCAAAACAATACCTGTCAATCTGTCTTTGTTTCAGAAGTTGACAGGCAAAAGCTTTCATATTGTTGTCATTTCAACATTCTTTTTTTTCTGGTTTGGGATTGAGGTTGCTGCAGCTACAGGAATTGCCGATCGCAATTTTGACTTTTTAAAGCTTTGAGCTGTTCTTAGACAATGTTTTTGCCTTTTTGTCCATAATTTCAGAGTTCAGGGTCTACAGAGACACTTCGCTACTTCACTCTTCGGTTATCGCTGCTTCACTATATCGCAGATTTTTTTCTGGGGATTTAAAAAAAAATATATTTTATTATCTTCCATACCGCCCATCCTTGAAATTGTTGCAGGGGTTGCTGGAGCCTAACCCGACCTTCCCATTAACCGCGATAATTGAGGTATTACTGTATTCTCACCTCCTCTTTTTGGTTCTGACTAAACCCGAAAAGTTCATGGTGTACACATTTTGGGCTGGTGTAAATATACGTACAAACCAGCGAACTCTGGTGAGGAGAAAACAGCTGCTCTAAGATCTGTGGTGCGTTTCACTATACTTTGGAGCAGGGGTCGGAAACCTTTTTGACACAAAGAGCCATAAACAATTCCTATTTTCAGATTTTATTAAACTCAGAATTCAAAAGTAAAAATGTGAAAATTAGATTTTTGGGGGGTCATTTTACCACTTTTAAAGTACTAAATGCATTCTTTTGACAACACTGTCATGCAGTGAAGAGCTATTGAAAACATTTGACCTCTGTAATTGCAAATAAAGGGTACTACACCAAATATTATTAGATATTGGTTTTCCCAGGTTTTCAAATGCTTATTTTTTGCCTATTATGCTTCAAATCATTTACATCCTCAAAAGATGTCTACCTGTCAACCATGAGTGAGTGACTACTACTAAAACAACCAACCGACTCGACTGACTTGATCAATTTTCAACCACTTTGGAAAAAAGGACCAACCACAAATATCCCCATGAAGTGTCCTGTTCTGAGTAGATACATAAAAGACTCAACAGCCATTGAATGTCTTCCTGTGCCTGCAGGCTGCTGTTAATGGTGCTGTCTTACAAGCCGTTACATCCCACAATTACTCTTATATTGAGCCCGAAGCATCACGATAGGTTGTTCAAACACAAACTGAAGCCCCTGAGGGTTGACCATTACACTCGATTACACTCTCTGACTCTTACTCACAGGTCACAAACTGAGTCTGTTTTAAACACTGAACTCGTCATATTGACGAGACTGTTTTATTCAGAACCCAGCAACACCAGGATATGAGAAGTCTCGGCTGTTCTGTCCTAGTAGAGTTCCGCCTTTGATATTACATTATTATTGTCAACACAAAAAGCACTCCGAGAGATCAGCCAAATTCAAAGTATTGCTGTATTTGGTAGTGTGGGCACACCGTATAAGTTGAATAGAGCAGTGAGTGATTGTTTTTTGACTTCCAATTTTAATTCCCACTGCCATGTATCTGCGGATGCCGGTGCAGTACCAATACTGCATTTTCTGATACATTTATGCTTTTAATGCTGAATTACTGCATACTTACTTAAATGTAAAGTAAGTGCTATTGTGGCTTGGTCATAAACTGCACTGATTGATTGATTGATTGATTTGATAAGGGACAGCACATATTGAACATATATATATATATATATATATATATATATATATATATATATATATATATATATATATATATATATATATAAAAATATGTAAGATTGTAGCCGTGGGCTAATTTCCATCTTTAGTCCCTTGTGTAGGTACAAGAAAAACAATGACACACACTAGTCACATACACACACACACGCACACACACACACACAAACACACACACACACACACACAATTTTAGACAGCGTCGTGATCGCAATTTTGTTCGTCTAACAGCCAGGCTTTAAGATGATTGGCGAAGAGGTTCAGAAACGGGAGTTCACGTATTTTAATTGGTACTAGGTTCCAGGTATGTGCGGGACGGACAGAGAAAGTGCTTTGGCTGAAAGCACTCTTTTTGAAGGGAACCACACAGAATAACTCATAACTACGCAGCATAACTCAATGGGTTCCTTTAACAATGCCAGATGTCCAATCCATTTGAAATTGGGAGCCTCATAGTGAATGAAAAATCTCTCCCAATCCCATATTGGGTGTCTACTAGTGAGAAATGTCCTCAAATTATCAGGAAGTGAAAAAAGTAACTAAAAGGCATGTCCTGATGCAGATTTTAAAAATGTTGAAATGTTAACCTAATTTTAGTGTTATAAGTCGTATGGAGTCGTTTGGTTGCCGGTCTTTTGGTCGCCGGTCTTTTGGTCGCCGTCTTTTGGTCGCCGTCTTTTGGTCGCCGTCTTTTGGTCGCCGGTCTTTTAGTCGCCGGTCTTTTGGTCACATGGACCCAAACAACGGGCGACCAAAAGACCGGTGACCAAAAGACTGGCGACAAAACAAGGTCAAACAACACGGTCTACGCATCAATAAAAGCCAACAATGGCCCTGAGCAGTTTCACTGAGCGGACGTGTGAGTGTATAAGAGTTTGTATGTACATGCGTTGTCCCTTTAAGAAGCTACGTCAGTCAGGGTCTTAACAAGTTCTCCAACAAAAAACAAAAGTCCGGGAATTTGGAGCTTTTTTAGCCTAATAATGACAAGGGCACTAAGTATGACTAAATAATAATTCACAGTTTGTATTTAGGGAATTTTAGCAACGATTTAAATGGTAATTATCAATAACCTTCCGGGCGACCAAAAGACCAGCGACCAAAAGACCGGCGACCAAACGACCGAGTACCTTATAAGTGGTACAATGCCAAAGTTACTCTGTGTTAAATAGGAAAGACAGTTCATTTATTTCTAACACATCAATGTTATTCTCATCTCATTTTCTGAACCACTTTATCCTCACTAAGGTTGCGGGGGGTGCTGGAGCCTATCCCAGCTGACTTCGGGCCAGAGGCGGGGGACACCCTGAATTGGTGGCCAGCCAATTGCAGGGCACAGGGAGACAAACAACCATTCACGCTCACACTCCATACCTAGGGGCAATTTAGAGTGTCCAATCAGCCTACCATGCATGTCTTTGGAATGTGGGAGGAAACCGGAGTACCCGGAGAAAACCCACGCAGGCCCAGGGAGAACACGCAAACCCCACACAGGTGGACCGTCCTGGATTTGAACCCAGGTCCCCCACTGTAAGTTATTCTATCACCGTCAATGGCATTTAAAGGAGTTAGCTCCCATTATTCCTCCCTCCTCGTATGTCCTTTACTTATTTACTTATTACTTTACACATTTTTCTCACACATTTGTCTGTCCATCCGCAATGAATTTTTTTGTGTAAAAGGCAACCTGGGAGAAATAGAAGCTCAATATTGATCAGCCACCTCAGCTCATTAAGGCGTATCCAGAAGGTTCGCTAGATGGACAGGCCATTTTGCGAGTTGATGGGGCCCGGATGGAGATTGAACATTGGGGGCCGAGGACACTCACCCCGCCCGTGGTCTTCCAGCAAGGACAGATTGGTTAACAATACGGAGGGCAAAGGGTCCTCACTGCTTAATTAGCCTCTGACCCTAAGACTGATGCCTTCTCTCAGTTGGGACGTAATGGCTGCCACTCCGAGTCAGCAATGCTCATCTAATGCTAGCATAATAATACCAATACAAGAGAAGCACTACTTCGATGTCCAGTCATGCTTTTGCTTTAGATTTCAATGAGTTTATCTTTAGTAGACATCCAAACTATTTGAATTGGATCAAATGGATTGGACGTCACTTGCCCTCAATGGCAGTTATTTTAAAGTTAACTTAAAATACACTAACACCTAGAAATCACTTCTAAAAGATTAAATGTAAATCTGTTTTTGTTTAACCCTTGATAGGGCATGTGGCTTCTTTGGTTTTTACAAATCTTCAAAATTATTATTATAAATAGATAATTGTATTTTATTATTAAATGTTAACTCATCCTCATAAGGGTTGTGTGGATTGCTGACTTCAGGTCAAATGTTATGAGACTTGCTCATTCTCCTAGAAAAGTGCCTTAGAACCTTTGATCGCAGGTGTTCATTTATGAAAGAATAAAAAGTTACTGAAAACTTTTTTTAAAAATTAAAAAATTTAAGATGCCATTTCTTGTCACTTCTTGTTAATTACGAGCCATGCTTGTGTCACCTATTGAATTTGCTGACTTCGTTTTATTTTGCGGCATTTCAATGAGAAATATACTCGGTTATGACCCGCCTTAACAGTCAAAAGTGAATATTTGAAAATTCATAATATTTAAATGAGTATGACATAAAAGGTTCAGTTCAACACAGAGCGCATCGGCCTCAAAGTGGGGGACCTGGGTTCAAATCCAGGTCGGTGCACCTGTGTCGAGTTTGCATGTTCTCCCCGGGCCTGTGTGGGTTTTCTCCAGGTGTTCCGGTTTCCTCCCACATTCCAAAAACAACCATGGTAGGCTGATTGGACACTCTAAATTGCCCCAAGGTATGAGTGCAAATGGTTGTTTGTCTCCTAGCTAGCTCATAAATTGGGAGTAGATTTTCACCCCCATTCCCTCCCCCTGTATGTTGATAAACCTCGAAAGAGTCTATTGTGAACTACATCAACATACATAACTGCTGAGCTTTGTTTTGAGACTAGAAGAAGCAAAAAGTTAGATCTTGTGAGGTTGACTCCCTGAAAAGTTGGAGGGAATCGGTGTACAATTGGTGGTACTCGGACCACACTTTGAGGACCGCAAATTACCATTGAAAATATATTTGAGTCGATTGGTGTTATTTTATTTCTGTTTTACTTTTTTGTGTTACTGCTTTATTCTCAGCTTCCAATTTGGGAGGAAAAAAGGAGAAGACAGGTAGAGAGCAGAAAAGATTTGGGGTTAAGGTTCTCCGTGTGAACATGACGCAGAGTGCCGTGAGCCGCCATGTTTAAAGGCTGACTGCCCTTTGACTCAGTTTTCCGGATCATTAAATAAAGCTTGGCCGGCCGAAGATGACAAGCCACAACACACACACGCACACAAAAAGCCACACACGGGAAAGTGTCCAGGGACATTTGGTGCTCGTATCGTTTTAATGAGAGTCATTTCATCCCGAGCTAACCTTGTCACGTGACAGGCTACTTTTCATTCTCAAGATTGAATTGCTGTTGCCGCCATAACAGCTTGCGCGACCCTGGCAGCAACTCATTTCTTTAGAGACTTTGTCTTGTCCGTCTTTCATTCCTCTTATTTTGTTTTTCTTTTCTTTTCTTCACTTCAAGGTAAATGTCATTGTGGAATGCCTTGACTCAAAAATAAATACAGTTGTGGTCAAAAGTTTGCATACACTTGTGAAGAACATAATGTCATGGCTCTCTTGAGTTTCCAGTTATTTCTACAACTCTGATTTTTCTCTGATAGAGTGATTGGAACAGATACTTCGTTGTCACAAAAAAACATTCATGAAGTTTGCTTCTTTTATAACTTTATTATGGGTGAAGAGAAAAAAGTGATCAAATCTGCTTGGAGGTGAAAATTGTGAATCGGGGGCGGCTTCTACGCGAGAAATTGTAAAATTCAACGATTTTAAGGCAATTTTAAAGGGGTGGCGGCTTTTATTGGAGTAAACCCTCACCCTCTTGCTACTGTGACAACGAAATTTCCCGAATACGGGATGAATAAAGTTATCCAATCCAATCCAATCCAAATATGGTATTTCTAGTTTCCAAAGTGTTACACCGAGGAGAACAGTGACGATCCGAGATTGCGATCTCTCTCAGTCAGTTCTGTTTTCTTAAGCGTTATCTCGCCCTTATGATGGCAATGGCAATGTGCATGCTGGCTCCAAGAGAGGGATGATCTTGTCACATGTGGGCTTTTGTTGGTCAGTGTGGCAGGCAATGATTGCACTTTGATGCACTCCCCGAGTCTCTTTAACCAGGTTGAGCGGGAGGCGAGTGACGCCTCCTTTTGTTCCGCCTCACAAAAAGAAAGGCAAAGTCTTTCATCGCCGGGGCAAAAGTTCACTTTAAACTTTTCCTTGTTCCCAGATCATTGAGTTAATGAAAACTTATTTTAGCAAATAATGTGTCAATTCAATATTTTTTACTTACGTGATGGTGCTGAATCAATACATTAACCAATCTATTCCATAATAAATTTGGAATTAAGATATGTAATGTAATCTATTGCAGGCATTGGTAATAAAACTCATTTATTGGTTGTGAATGAGTTACTAATGATAAATTCATCTGTTGAATAAGTTTTTTGATTAATTGATGTATTTAAATAATTGGCAATGAAGCAGAATCATGGCAGTCAATGAGTTAAAGATAAATTAATCTGTCGAATTATGTTTTTAAAAACATGAAGTAAAACATATTGCCAACTAATGATGATATCGTAATTTTGCAATCTAGGACACTGGTTGCCTCATTTCCATTCGTGGTAATAAAACACATTAATTTGCTGTGAATATGCTAAAGATAATGATAATCCTACTAACAAGTATGCAATTAATTGATTAGTTTCATAATGTTAGGATTAAACTAGGTAGCCCGCATGTTCTTGGGGCCTTGTGTGCGTTTCCCCCGGGTATTCCACTTTCCCCCCACATCCCATAAACACGCAGTGTAGGCCCTTGTGAGCATAAGTACAGTAATAACTTTACATACGAGTGGGCCGACATACGAGCAATTTAAGTTATGAGTAAAATTTTGAGCAAATATTTATCTTGAGATACGAGACAAATTTTGATATACGAGCATACAGCGGACGCGAGAGGCTGCTCATAAGAACACCATGGGCACTGTCTTTCTGGTCGCAACTCCCTCGTGTAATGTCTCTACAAGCTCTGGGTGGAGCGTTGCATTTTTGCAGTGTTTTTTTCCCCGTTAGTCAGTGCGAATGGCGAAGTGATCGCTAATACGAGAGGAGTATTTACTACTTCTCGTTGGCAAGTGGTCATGCGTTATCCTATTGTGAGGACATTTGTGTGCATCATTTTCGGAATATTTTGAAGGGAAGACAAAAGCAAACAACCCTCGATAGGTTGCATCTGAAAGTCAGGGTGGAGGCGGAGCAAATAGAGCCAACCCCGAAGAAAAAAGATATACAAATTTAAAACAAAATTAGAATTAAGTTTAGTGCAAGGTTAGATTAAATTTATTTTGGAGTGTGTCTGCATCGTAATCCAAGTTCATTTAAATTTATTTATGTTATGTTAGGAGCGCGTTGCCGTGCCAAGTATCCTAGTCGAAATCATTTAATATTTTGATAATTTTGCACTTGCTCTGTATTCCAACCTGTTGCTCTCAATGGTAATAAACACAATTATGGCATTGAATGAGTTAATGGTAAATGTCATGTCAATAGATTAATCTGTCAGTTTCACTTTCATTCAGTGTCATTCTCATGTTGTTTTAATCTCTTCCATGTTCTGTTTCATTCTTACAATATGTTTTCTTGACATTTTTCATGTTATACTCCAGTTTTACTCAACATGGATACAAGTGTTAAGACTGTAACTTCATTGGTAATTTCCGCGAGTGTATAGTTAGTTAATTAGCCATCACTAATTGTAAAAACTGAGTTGCTACATGAGGCAAATTGACTATAAAAAAATTATGTGGTGCTGGGCTTTTTTTCTCAAACAGATGTGAGCGAGAAGTGAATTAGACAGCAAACACGGGAACCACATCCTCATTTAACACAAGCCAGCACCTTTAATTACCAATGGCATCCAAGCGCGGAACACAAATGGCATCCTGCAACCCAACCATACCTGTTAATGATGGAGGGGCCATTTCAAAGTGGTGACACAATGCATACGTGAAAAAATGTCAGCATTGCAAATGACCTTGGTACATTACTAATGGGAGCATTGACCAATTGTATCCAGCGCTCGTTAGGGCATTTACTGCCAATGGATGTCTATTAGCGTCAATTGCAGCCAAAGAGTATATCATCTCATTTTCTGAACCGTTTTATCTTCACTAGGGACACGGGGGGTGCTGGAGCCTATCCCAGCTGACTTCGGGTCGGAAGTGGGGGTTTGCTGGCCAGCCAATCGCAGGGCACAAGGAGACAAACAACCATTCACGCTCACACTCATACCTAGGGGCAATTTAGAGTGTCCAATCAGCCTACCATGCATGTCTTTGGAATGTGGGAAGAAACCGCAGTACCCAGAGAAAACCCACGCAGGCCCGGGAAGAACATACACACTCCACACTGGTGCACTGACCTGGATTTGATCCCAGGACCTTAGAATTGTGAGACCAACGCACTAACCACTCATCTCCAGGGCCACCCGCCAAAGAGTATAATACATTTAAAATAATATTTTATTTAACTAATGAATGGCACATACGATCCTAACAATAACATAATTTTGCTGCCAAAAAACTTCCACAAATTGCCACAAAAAAAAGAAATAGTAATAAAAAATTATCTGAAATTAAAAGAAGTAGCGCAAAATCACAAATTCAAATATGGGCCGGAGATTGACAGCAAGTCACCGAAAATACAATGCAATCAAGTGATCTAAATTCAATAGGAAGTGAACCTGAATCAACAGGAAGTTGCCCAAAATCAATATGAAGTCTTCCGGAAACCCAAATAAACCCAAAATAAATAGGGCGTGACCTGCAAAATGCCCCAGAATGAACAAGAACCGATCAGAATCCCCCCAAATCAACAGAAAGTGAACCAAAAATTTCAAATAATTCACAGAAAATGATGCCATGAAAGCAACAGGACATTACCCAAAATTGCCCCCAAAAATCAACAAGGAGTGACCAAAAAATCTATAGTTTGTGACCCCGAAATTTCCCAGACTATACGTAAGTGACCCATATCAACAAGGAATGACCTGGAAATTCACCAAAGCTAACAGGAAGTGACCATGAAATAAACCCAGAAATGCCCCAAAACCAACTGGAAGTGGATAAAAATCAACAAGCAGTGACCTGTAAATTATTAATCTGAACGAAATGTCCTTATATTATTTCTGTGTTTCCTTTTATGTTTTTATCCACTAATGCTGCCTTGTTTTTTGTTTTGTTTTTACATGCAGCTGGCAGCAATGTCGATGTGGGCGCCTTGCAGGACCTGCCATCTTACCACTTGCTGGTGGATGTCAACTCGAAGCTGGATGCCGACGACGTCGACAGCTCTGAGTCCGACCTGTCCGACTCCCTCGTCATCGATGAAGACAAGGGGCAATGAAATCCGACTTCAGTTTTTTAACAAAAAAACATTTTTAGATTTGAGTTAACAGATAAGTCCAGTAATCAACAACACCAAATTTCCCATTTGAACAAAATGGCCTTTTTTAAACTCCAAAAATAGTTTTATAATCCTCATTTTCCTTGTGTTGATAAATTTCTTGTGTCTTGTTGTGTAGGCTTTTTTTTCTATTTTAACTCATTGGCTGCCATTGACGGTGAAAATCGGGGGGCGTTCATTCGCCTCCTTCCAGTCAAAATAGTTTGACATCTACTGTTGGCAGTTGATAAGTTAAATGTCAATGACACGAATAGATGTTTAATCCAGTAAGTAGTGCACATTTTCTGCAATCAGTCAGGGCTAATCTATATATAATTAATGTGATTCAACTGTCCCCCCCACCCTTTTTTTGCCTGAACTTCTGATCTAATCTTTAAAAGACTTGATTCAAGTAATCCTTACCCAAATAAATTAGTAAATAAATATTGCAGTGTTATCCGAGACCAGAACTGACTTGTATTTTCTGGAAATGTTTTAAAGGCTACAGGAAGTGACTGAGACATGCACAGAATTCAACAAAAAGTGAATAAGAACTGCAAAAAAAAATTAACAGGAAGATCCAAAATCAAGAGGAAGTGACTCTAAATATCCAAAAATCAACAAGAGGTGACCCGCAGTTGTTAACTGACCTGAGCAGAAAATCCATAGACAATTTCTCATTTTCTGAACTGCTTTATCCTCACTAGGTTCGCGGGGTGTGCTGGAGCCTATCCCAGCTGACTTCGGGCCAGTGGTGGGGGACAGCCAATTGCAGGGCACGAGGAAACGGACAACCATTCACGCTCACACGCATACCTAGGGGCAATTTAGAGTGTCCAATCAGCCTACAATGCTGTTACGATCGCGCCGAGACGTCGTGGCGCGATCGGAGGGATTTGGACCCAGTAGCGGGGAAGCAGGAGGAGGCGAGACGAACTGAGCTCATGACAGTAACTTTAATGACTCAAAAGCTTTACAAAATAACAAGGACTTGTACATCCCAAAACGAAACAAAACCGGAGCAGGGAGAACTGTACCTTTGCGGCGATGTATGCAGTGTCACGCAGGACGATCCGACAATGATTAACCACTTCTGTGGTGGTTAAATACACACATCAGGAAGTAATCAAGGATCACTTGCAGCTGCTCTAACCTAACGGCAAGCCAGGAGGGACAAACGAGCCGCTCCTGACACATGCATGTTTTTGGAATGTGGGAGGAAACCGGAGTACCTGGAAAAAAGCCACAAAGGCCCGTGGAGAACATGCAAACTCCACACAGGTGGACAGACCTGGATTTGAACCCAGGACTCCAGAGATGTGAGGCCGACGCGCTAACCACTCAAGCCGCTGGGCCGCTCTTGTTCTTTAATTTTTATTGATATTTTTCATCACTTTTAACATTTTAATTTGTGGAATACAATGATAATTAATATCAACAGCAATGAAACTGTGTAAGCCACCGGATGGTGCCTCGGTTCACTCGCCTGACTTTGGTGCGAACAAGTGTGAGATCGATTCCTGTGCGGTGGCGGGATAATTTTGACTGCAAATGTTTTTTTTGGTCTTTTTGCATGCCCTACGGCTGACTAGCGACTAGCCTAGGATGTAGGTTGCGTGGTCAGTTGGGATAGGCTCCAGCAAACCTTGCGAGGATGCGCAGTATGGACGATGAATGATAATGATTATTACAGTAATCCCTCGAATATCGCGGTTTATCTAGACCAGACATGGCCGCGATAATTGAAAAATCGCTGTAATAGGGTCACCCCTATTACAACATTTTTTTTCTTCAGTGCTGAGTCCTAGTAGCAAGAGTGGCTTCCGCTTGCGAGTTTCAGCATGGATTTTCATATTTTTATGAACTTTAATTAAAATAATAATAATTAATAGCAGAAAAAATCACCAATAAGTGAATTTGCGATAAGTGAAGCCGCGATCATCGAGGGAAGACTGTACTAAGATAAATAAAGGCCCAAAAATAGCCAGTTGCTTGTTAAAGGATGAACTAATTTGTGGTCACATTTGTCCAAAAACGCTGATGCAAAACATTTTTTAGACTATATTTTCAGTGGATAATGCAAAACACCATCCGTATGCATACTTCAGATAGCATTGACTGAAATAGTCGTCCAATGAATTTGAACAAGGACGGTTGGCAGCAAGTTAACCTCCCAGTTCAAATGGATTGGACGCCTCCAAGCGCTAAACTCATTTCCACTATCCATAACACTAGCAATGAAAGAACTCATCACAATAATTCACAGTTACTAGCTATTTTTCATGCTGTGGTTTTCCTTTCTTCCAAAACATTCTTCTTCAATTTTTAAAGTTTATGTAGCTACAAGTTGGTTCGTGGCTCTCAAATGATGGAGAGTGGCGGAAAAACAAAGAATAGTGTTCTTTGTGCTAACACTCAGCGGGTCGCGCCCCATCTGCTAGAATCAATAACACCGCCGTCTTGTTGTTCTTCTTTCTTTCTTTCTATTTTTTTTTTATGAAACGCACTTACTCTTAATTTCATCCCCGAGTGGTTTTAGAGAGAAGAATGTGGAGTTACCTATAAGCACCGCGCCACCATAAATCAGCGACGACGCTAGTATCGATTGATGCTGATATATCACACAAATTTACTGTCACTTCTGTTTTCAATTAAAGATACAATCAGTCAGATAATGACTTAATTGGATTTTACGCAAGATTGGCTTTTACGGCCGGCACTTTTACGACTTTTGATATGGGAGGCTGTTTTATCACGGGGAGAACAAAGTGTCTGCTATTGCCTTTTTTTGTCCTGATGTGACGCCTCCTGGTGGCTCTTTGTGTTCTTTTCACCTTCAAACTTTAACGTCGTGTTTCATCATGAGAGATTTTAACTGCAGGGGTGCTTTTCTCTTTAGATTTCGGATTCACGGATGCGACCCCAAATTTTTTTTAAATTCATTTCTAATGGCAGAAACCTTTTTTTTTCAAAATGCTGCATGTCTTACTCTTTCTCAAATTCAAGTAACGCATTGAAAAAAATCAAGGTAAAACCAATTTTTGGGCAAAAACATACAACTGTCTAAACATGGCCACACAATTTTAATGCCCCCCATCATGGGGGTGCGGTGTTGATCAAAAGTCATACATTTTGATATTCCAAGGAAATAATAATATTACAAAAATAAATTAATACATGACAAATAATAAGTCCATATTTTAATATTACAAGATTCAAATTGTATTATTAAAAGATTTCAGCCATTTTGTTGCTTATTTTGTTAACGGAAAATGAAAACGGAATTTATTTTCCCATGTATAAACGTTTGGCGACGTAAAGTCTGTTTCACCACAAAACTCCTTTTTCCCCCATAATATTTAAAGATTGCAGTAATCTTGTGGAAAAAAGTCATAAAATTACGAGAACAAAATTGATTCATTATTTATTTCTACATCACGTGAACCTGGAAGTTGTTCAGTTCTTTCGGACTTCAATATTTGGCGATGTGAGGTCGGTGTGAAAAATTAGATATTTTTGTGTGTTTATTTGATTCCTGTTTATAACACTTTGCTAAGAATGACTGTATATTGTAAATACAGTGGTACCTCGACATACGATCGTAATCCGTTCCGAGACTGAGATCGTATGACGAGCTTTTTGTAACTCGAGCAGACGTTTCCCATTGAAATGAATTGAAAACAAATTAATTCGTTCCAACCCTCTGAAAAAACACCAAAAACAGGATATTGGATTGGAAAAAAAGTTTTAGTTCTTCTAATTCGCCATATATTGACAAAGTAATAAATAACGAGTGGTTTAATAGTAATGAAATGTGTTTAATAGATGTAAAATTAGACGCATTTCGCAGAGGGGAGAGACAACGACACACACGAAGTGGGGGGGAAAGCGGGCGGGTGGGGAAATGCAAAGTCCGCCCAGTGCTCGTAGATATATTTTATAAACGAAAGAGATGCAAAAAAGACAGTGCCATGGCCACCTGGCTTGGTCGCATCATGAAATTTTGATCGTATCTCGGGCGACTTATTCGATCGAAATTTCCGTCGTAAGACGAGAATGTCGTATGACGAGCGGTCGTATGACGAGCGGTCGTATGACGAGCGGTCGTATGACGAGCGGTCGTATGACGAGCGGTCGTATGACGAGCGGTCGTATGACGAGCGGTCGTATGACGAGCGGTCGTATGACGAGCGGTCGTATGACGAGCGGTCGTATGACGAGCGGTCGTATGACGAGCGGTCGTATGACGAGCGGTCGTATGACGAGCGGTCGTATGACGAGCGGTCGTATGACGAGCGGTCGTATGACGAGCGGTCGTATGACGAGCGGTCGTATGACGAGCGGTCGTATGACGAGCGGTCGTATGACGAGCGGTCGTATGACGAGGTGCCACTGTATATAGGTGACCGAACATTATATTAGCAGATTTTGAGCTAGCGGTGTGCCTTGAGGTTTTTGCAAACATGTGCTGCAGCTAAAAAATGATTTGGAAACTGTGTAGTACTGTGATCCTTCTTCACTTCGCGGCTTCAACTTTTACAGGTTTACTACATTGCAGATTTTTTCTGAAAATAAAAAGAAAAGGTTTATAAAATTTCAAAATCCATGCCACTCCCCTGTCTTCCGCTTGCCACTAAGGAAATGGCGGAGGACAGAGTTCTGTCACTCAACTCAGCACTGAAAAAATGGCAGGCAGCGGGTGGTGGCTGTCATTTTCATCCAAATATAGAGCTTTCTGAGCCCCTGTGAGGATGGCTTTTTATCAGGAATCCGAGCCCCGTGGAACTTTAATCTGTGGTGCTTATTTGAAAATAGAACTTGGACTGCGAATTGTACCACAGAGAGCATCAGCAAAGGGGAATTTTTCTTTTTGAAATGTGAAACACGGGCAACATTATGGCGGACGGCGGGGTCCTAAACCGAAAATAGAGCTCAATCAACAGACTCCAGGAGTGTCGTGGTAGCGCAACTAATGGTGGAATCTCCCAGAAATATTTCCAAGTGCAAGCGCCGGGCGACGTTACGGCGGGCGCTGTAGAGGTATGACTGTACTTTTATTTCTGTAAAGGCGCAAAAACATGTATTGGGGTTGTAATAATGGGGGTGATCTTACTTTGGGGTTTTTCGTTTGTCGGGGCCATGTCTGGGCTACATTAACTGCGGTATTCGAGGGATTACTGTATAAGAAATCAGCCAACCCAAACTCATCGGAAAGTGACCCCAAAAAAAGGAAACTAACTTGAAATGCCCACAAAACAACGAGAATTACCTCTGGAATGTGTCAAAATATACAGGAATTGACCCATCATTACCCCAAAAACAACAGGGAAGTGTTCCAGAATCAACCCATTGTCTACTATTGACAACAGTACATGTTTATTTGATTTAAACTGGGAGGCACAAGTAACTAAGAAATCAGTTTCCCTTTTTAAAAACTGGTTTACTTCCAAAATGTGCGAAATATTCAAAACATTGCAACGCATTCTTAATCATTAATTTTCAACAAAAGTTCCAATATAAGTATATTTTCTTTCAAACTTAGAAAAGATAGTAAAAGCACGTTGACATATTAAACACAAATTTGACCACATTTATTTAATATAATTACAGGGAAAAAAATCATTGGGTGTTGTTTGTTTTTGGTGTTCCAGCGTTATTTATTTTTTGTCTGGGTATCCTTTGGGTAACGTTTGTCTGTGTGTGTGTGGTGTGGGGGGAATAGGGGGTTCTAGCATGTTTTGAAAGGTGATTGAGACACACGGATGATATTTGTTCCCCAGAGAGACGTAAATCTGCTGCCCTGTGACAAGGAGGCCCGCCCCGCAATCAGCGTCCCCTAATCACTGTCACCTCGGCAGTCTTTTGGCTGTTCCCCCTGATCGGTTAGAAGGGAAATAGACTCCATTCCTGGCCCCATTATTCTAACGTGCGTCCAAATTGACCACATTTAAACACGACAAATGAACAGTGGCACCTTGAGGTAATAGCGTCATTTTTTTCTGGGATCATCGCAGTAACTTGAAAATCTCACGCTCAGGAATATTTCTATTGTTGTTCCACAGAGCTTAAAGGTGTATATGGCTGAAATCATTTCTTTACTGACTGTCAACATGTGTTGCGTCATTGTCTGTGGTCCAATATCTGGAGTCCAATCCACTTGAACCAATCATGATCTAACCATGTGGTGTCCAATCATCCTTTTGCCGTGAATTGAAATGATTTTGATACTATTAGATGTCCGATCCATTTGAAGTGATAGCCGTGTAGCAAATGAATGGGGTTTATCTCTAGTAGAGGTCCAACTTATTGGACGTCCATCCCTGCCAGGGGCCTGCAATAAATTAAATACTATGAGGGAAAAAAAACTGTGAACCAGTGTATTTCTGTTTTAATTAATATTAATTTCATTAATTTAGCTTTTATTAACAATGTATTCATTCATAACTGTATCTATAATTGCATAAAAATAATATAAAAACAAAGTACTGATTATTGATTCATTCATTTTCTGAATCACTTTATATATCAATGGTGGGCCGTGCATTTCACACCTAAGCAGTGCTACGTCTGAAAAAATCCAACCCTCAATAAGTATTTTATGGCTATAAAACTGGGCCGCCCGGTGGAGTGCGTGGCTAGCGACACTCTAAATTGCCACTAGGTATGGGTGTGAGTGTGCATGGTTGTCCGTCTCCTTGTGCCCGGCGATCGGCTGGCCACCGATTCCATTTCCCTGAGCACTTTCTCGCTGAGCTGTATTTGCACTCGACACCCACTACGGGATTGTCCGACCGTTCTCAATGATGTCCATCTTTTCTTGAAAAGTCCATCTTGAAAATGGCTTTGACAGTAAATCTGCACTCAAATCAATTTCTTCTCCTCCTTAAGACATTGTTGGTTGACGAAACTGCTATTAAATCAACCCAACAATATATTTGCTTGTGCAGCTCGCAACAGATGCAGCTTGCTAGCGCTGGCTAGTACACTCTATCACTATCCAATCATAGTTTCTGAAAGCGATTACGTGTCGGCCTTGGTTTCGCCAAATCGAAATCTGATTGGTTAAAGCAACAGTTTTATCGACGCTTGAATTATGCTGCAGGGCCTGCAGAACTGATTGTGAAGGCCTCCAGGTAGATTTCTGACCCTGGCAACAAATAATGGCTGAAATGCGGCTAAATGCTTAAATGAAAAAACACATCTGGAAGCAGCACAACCAGGGGGGAAAGCAATGAAAGGAAGCTGACAGATAATTTGGAATTATTTAATAAGTATTCATGGACAAAATATAATTAACATCAGACTGTGATTCAGATATTTTTAGGCTGGCAGAGAAGGCCTTGCAGGCATGCATATATATATATATATATATATATATATATATATATATATATATATATATATATATATATATATATATATATATATATATATCGATTCAGAAAATGAATATATACAAGCCCAGCTTCATTGGTCCCACCTGCTTGTTTAGAATCAAAAGACAGTTGAAGAGGAAGTTCAGCACTTCAAATCAATCAATGATATGAGAAGTAATTCAGCAGTTCAATTCAATCAAGCCAAAGCATCAAAATAAATCTAATTTGATATGGGACTTGAGCTGGGAAACACGGCCATTGCGTGTCCAAGCATGATTACTACCTGCCTACACTACTTTGGGTTTTTTACTGGCATCAGCAGACATAGTAACTGCTGAACTTTGTCAATGGCCCGGATAAAAAAAAGGGTAGATCATGTGAAGTTGGCTTCTTTGACGTTTTTTGGCAGCAAAATTATGTTATTGTTAGGATCGTATGTGCCATTCATTAGTTAAATAAAACATTATTTTAAATGTATTATACTCTTTGGCGGGCGGCCCTGCAGATGAGTGGTTAGTGTGTTGGTCTAACAATTCTGAGGTCCTGGGTTCAAATCCAAGTCACGTCCACCTGTGTGGAGTTTGCATGTTTCCCAGGGCCTGCGTGGGTACTCCGGTTTCCCCCCACATTCCAAAAACATGCATGGTAGGCTGATTGAACACTCTAAATCGCCCCTAGGTATGGGTGTGAGCGTGTATGGTTGTCTGTCTCCTTGTGCCCTGCGATCGGCTGGCCACCGATTCTGGGTGTCCTCCGCCTTTGGCCCGGAGTCAGCTGGGATAGGCTCAAGCACCCCACAACCCTTGTCTAGGGCGTGACTAGGCGTGTCTTGCCCACGTGGTCTTTCTGCCTGAAGAGCACTTTGTAGCTCTTTCACATTGTACGTACATAATTAAATGGTTTCATTTCAAAACCACGTTTGTGCATGCACTACTATACTTTGCGCAATTACCTATCCTCACAAATCACTCTCGTTCAACGACGCCTTCAATGACAGCCAATGAGTTCATAAGGAACCATTCAATGCCCCCAAACCAACAGAAATTAACCTGGAAATACACCCAAATGAGGAAATAACCTGGAAATACAGCCAGAACAACAGAAAGTAACCTGCAAATGCTCCAAAATAAGCAGGAAACGACAAACGATCAAGAAACATCCAGGAAAGTCCTTAAAACTCGGTAGGAAATAATCCAAAATTTTCCAGAATTAATCTGTCAGTACCCTAAAATGGAAGTGGAAAAAAACAAGTGTTACAAAATTAACTCATAGCCTGCTACTGACAATGATAATGTCCAATTCACTTAAACTGGGTGTGCCATTGATGGCGCTAGGCGTCCAACCCATTTTGACTGGGAGGCACTTTCCATCATTCGCCCCTACCAGTCAAAATGAAGTACACGTCGAGCGCCGTCAATGGCGACAAGTAAGGCCCACATGAGATCTATCTGCCATTAAGGTGGCCCGGGAACCAAACTGAGTTTGGCACCCCTGTCTTAGACCATCTCATGGTTAACATTTTCATTTTAGACTCTAAGAAATAAACTTCTCTAAAGGAATGAAAAAAATGAATGGCCTCCCTCGTGTGCAGTCAGTTCCGGATACACGCGAGCTTAAGGCCTGGATGTAGTTCTATGGTGTCTTGCTGCCAGAATGCAGGCAGGCCGGTGGGCCGTTCAAGTGTTTAACAACCCGCACAGACCCGCCTAGTCACCTTGAAAGCGTGCTGGGCCATTTTCCAATTAAAAGCTTAATGGCCCCACTTGATTCTCTGCCCTGCCCTGCCCTGTCTCGCTATCATCCCTTTATGTGCCTCAATAAAGCCCTCGCTCTGTTTCAATGGCCTCCATTAGGAGGTTTGTATTCACTGCAGTGCGGGCCACACTTGCATGGAAAAAATACATCTTAGTGGTAGATGATTTCTTGTGTTTGTCCGCTTTTATGAACCGAGGAGAGAGTGAAAGGTTATTTGTAAAGCAATTAAAAAACATCAACAACCTTATCTTCAAGCTGCCCTCCTCAAAGATCACATTTTGGGTCATGTTGGTTACAATATTAACACTTGGTCTCTGCATAATAATCTATCTTCATTTGTTAAAAAATATTTTTATTTATTTTTAATGAATAAACCAATTCATAGATGGATTAAGTGTTCATACAAACAAATTGAAAATATACACATTTATATTATCTTTTCATCATGTTTAACTCATTATCTTCCATTGACATAGACAGACGTCCAATTATTTTGCTGGTAATAAGATTGTCTTACTTTGAACTACATTTGCAACACAGTGGATATATTTGATATTTTATAAGGGGATACATTGGCAATTAACTTTATGTTCTAATTAACTGATTATTTGAGGCATAGAGTACTGCTAATCATTTCACGTTGCAGAATAACTGAGTGGAAAATGGTTTTCCTGTTCGGACGGTGTTCCTATCGGATACACATACACTGAGCACGTTGCAGGTACAGAAAGACGGGAGAATCCTTAAATAAATTAATTGTGACAATTTTATGTGTGGTCTATATTTTATTATTTCTAAGGCTGAAGACGGGGAACCCTACTCCAATCAGGTGCATGTCAACAATAGCGCTGGAGCCAGGAAATGTTTGCATCGTCATAGAGGCACATGTCCACGCTCTGAACCTGCAGGATCCGAAAGGACTGAAAAATACTTTTCAAGTATCAGAAAAAATATTTTTGGAGATCAATCGAGGCCCGGTGACGTGAGTGGTTAGCGCGTCAGCCTCACAGCTCTGGGGTCCCGGGTTTAAATCCAGGTCATGTCCATCTGTATGGAGTTTGCATGTTCTCTCTGGGCCTGCGTGGGTTTTCTCCGGGCACTCCGGTTTCCTCCCATATTCCAAAAACATGCATGGTAGGCTGATTGGACACACTAAATTGCCCCTAGGTATGGTTGTGAGTGTGCATGGTTGTCCGTCTCCTCGTCCCCTCCGATCGGCTGGCCACCGATTCAGGGGGTACCCCGCCTCTGGCCCGAAGTCAGCTGGAATAGGCTCCAGAACCCCCCGCGACCTTAGTGAGGATAAAGAATTCAGAAAATGAGATGAGATGAGCAAAACTGCTGAAAAAGACTCACACCCTGAAATGCAAACTTGAATGATTGAGGCTGCATGTGTTAATTCTGATCAAAACAAGGCTTTTATTAAGATAATAATTAAGGCGATATTTCAATATTTATCTTTTCAAAATAGTAAAATAGTGCCTCAATTTCAAAGTATTCATTGATTAAATCCATTTCAAAGGGTTAAGTAAACTCTAACTAAATTATTTGAGTATATTATTATTGCATTTACTGAGTGTAAATTGTTACCTCAATTTTATTTAGTTAATTTATTTATTCATTTTGCGTGCCGCTTATGCTCACAAGGGGAGTACAGGAGCCTATACCAGCCATCTATGGGCCATTGATTTGTTGCCAGAATTTAAAATCGCAGGGCACAGGGAGGTGGACAACCAATCACTCATAGCTGGGGACAATTTTTGGTTTCAATCAGCCAACCATGCATGTTTTTGTGATGTGGGAGGAGCCTGGAGTACCTGAGGAAAACCCATGCAGACCACGGAGAACATGAAAATTTGGAAGGTCAGAACCTACCGGGGATTCAACCCTCGATCTCAGAACTGTGAGGCGGATGTGCTAACCACTTCACTGGGCCGCCTGAGTAAATTCTATATGTTATAATATTTAGAGTGTATTTGTGACTTGTTTACTGATAATACTCATGTTTCTGAGCCCTTGGTGGCACCAGACATCCAATTTGAATGGATGAGCATGATTCATTTTTACAAATATGATCATATTAATTCATCAATTAATGCCAGATTTTGTCAGCAGATTAGTCTATTTTGGATTCATTCACCCTCAATGATCATGTTTCAGTGCAGTAACACAGATTATTTCCAATCCACAGGGCTGCCAGTATTAGAATTGATAGAATACATTCAAAATTAGTCAAACAGATTAAATGTCAGTATACCATTGACAATGATAGACGGCCAATCATCCTTGTGTGGTGATTTGAAAAGAGTTTGCCACTTGAAGACGTGCAACCAATTTGAACAGGAAGGGTACCAGAGAAAGGATGAAGTCCTCTCATTTTAGAAGGTTTGGATGTCAGCCAATCAGCCCAAATATTGAAATCACCAAATAATCACAAAAATATTGATTTATTCGTAATTTACTTTATAACAATATTTTCTTAATCTGGTGGATGAATTGACCTATTTGTGACTCATTCACGTGTTTGTCACCTTGATACAAATTCCTAGACTGCCACCATCCCACTTCAAATGGAATGGGCATCAAGGGCAGCCAAACAATTTGTCTATTGCTTTGATCAATAAATCAGTGATTGATTTGGTTCGATCATATTTTTTTTAAATTGGTAATTTAGTTAGTTAGCTAGTGACAATATTTATTTC
Organism: Stigmatopora argus; assembly: GCF_051989625.1. Classification (NCBI taxonomy): domain Eukaryota; kingdom Metazoa; phylum Chordata; class Actinopteri; order Syngnathiformes; family Syngnathidae; genus Stigmatopora; species Stigmatopora argus. The sequence continues at coordinate 17,754,542 of NC_135391.1, forward strand.
AGAGCCATTGACAGAGAGAGACATCCAATTGATTCACACTGGGTAAGAATTGCATCCATCCAGCCATCTGTCATGCCGCCAATCCTCGAAAGGCTTGCGGGGGTTGCCGGAGCCTAACCCAGCTGTCTTGAGGCGAAAGGCAGACTACACCCAAGACTGGTCGCCAGGCAGTCGTAGAGCACACAGAGACAAACAACCATCCCAATTATACCGCCACCAGCGGGAATCGAGCCTGCGGTTACCCACACTGAAGTCAAGCAAGTGAAGTTCTACACCACGAGGTGGCTCGGGCAAGAATTTAAAATCTCAAATGAGAAGAATCACATATCGATTGAATTTATCAATTAATCATAACATTAGTCAACCGATTAAATAACTGTTAATTATGATTGCCTTTGCTTGCGTCTCTGTCCCGTGCAGGATTGACGGGTGGGCGTGTTGAAAGTTGCCCCCCTTGTTTCCACGCACGCACGCATGCACGCACAGACGCACGCACGGACGGACGCCCACCCGTACAAGTCCCGGTCGCCTCATTTCTCATCCCTCTTCTTCTTATGGTCGGAAGGCGACGTCAGCGATGAACGGCTACGGCTCTCCCTACTTGTACGTGGGCGCGCCGGTGTCCCAGCCGGCGCGGGCGCCCCTGCAGCGGACCCCCAAGTGCGCTCGCTGCCGCAACCACGGCGTGCTGTCGTGGCTGAAGGGCCACAAGAGGTATTGCCGCTTCAAGGACTGCGCCTGCGACAAGTGCATTCTCATCATCGAGAGGCAGAGGGTGATGGCCGCGCAAGTGGCGCTGCGCCGGCAGCAGGCCAACGAGAGCCTGGACAGCCTCATCCCGGAGGCCCTCAGGGTCGTGCCCGCAGACGGGGCTTCGGCGGCGGCCGCGGTAACGGCGGTTGCCGCCGGGGAGCCCGAACCCAGGTGGAAGAGTGCCGAGGAAAAACGAGGTGCATCTCTCACTTTTTTTTACCGCTTTAAAAGAGATCCTAATTCTTTTGACAGTAGTTTCCTTAAATTACGCTTTAAACTAGTTAACATGGTATTATTAATGCAGTTTTTTTTAGATGTGTCTTTTAGATTAGATTAGATAACTTTATTCATCCCGTATTTGGGAAATTTCACTGTAACAGTAGAAAGAGGGTGAGAATACAGACACAGGAAAATACATTTTAAACAAAAATAAATAGATAAATAGGTAATAAATAAGTAAATAAATAAGCGTGTTGCTAAAAAATAAACATATATATATATTAATGTTTTTCCTCGTTTTTTGTATGTACGTATATATATATGTATGTATATTTATAGATACATACACATATATACATATAGATATAAATATACATACATACACAGATGCACATGTATACATACGGTTCGTCTTTTGTATCACACGTGGTTAACAATGGTAAATATTAATAAGAAGGAAACATGTAACATTTAGAACAAAAATAAAGCATCATATTTTGCAATATTCATAAATGTCATTATAAAGGGAGTAATATTACAACGAAAAACTGTGGTATTAAGATGGAAAACGTTTTATTCATAGGAAACTGTTTCCTTTTTGGTCGTTTAAAATAATACACGATTTCTGTACTGGTGGAAATTACTAATGTGGATTCAAATACTTTGTAAAAAATTATAATTTCCACAATTATTGCAACATTTTATGTAAAAGACATTTTATATAAAAGATTTAATGAGTGTATTTCATGCTAAAAATATATACAGTTGTGTTCAGATTCATGCAACGCCAAATGCAATATGATATTTATTGTAGCATGGCATTTATTATTCTTATATATTTATCTTCAGATCAAGTCAATATTTGTAAAATCGTATTCCGTAAATCGTGTATTTGTCTATTACACAGCACTACGTATTTGATTCGTTCTTAAATAATTTCAAAATACATCTCAGACTTAGGCCAACACTGTAGCGCGATGGAAGTAGAAGAATTTTATAATAGCACAACTCTAAAATGGCATTGTCATCTTTGAAAATTGCCAATAAGAGATGTGGCAATTACCTGTTTTTTTTATAGTAGAAGTATATACTTTATATTAAACAATGTGAAAAAAATATTTTAAATAAATGATTTCAGGCTCGGATGTGAAATAAATAGGTGTATAAAAGTGGATCTGCGGTTTTAATGACACTCTCGTAATTCTAAGGCCGTTTTAATATGGCAAAGTTATCTCAATATATGGTTGTGTGGAATATTCTGTCAAATTGTAATAAGTAAAACAAGTTTTCCCTGTGGAATCTAAGCAAGGCATAAAATAGTTAAATATTCTTTGTTGGAGTTGCATACATGGAGTCTTGATCAGCTTTTTTTATTCAGGTAATTCATCAAATACCATTAAAAACAGCATATCTTGTTTGATATTTATTTATTCTTATTATTAGGTAACTGGCTGCTGTTGAGGGCGATAGCTATCCAATCAATTTGAACTGGGAAAAACGAAGGTTCATTTGCTCTCAGTCCTTTTAGATCAAGTGATAAACTTATTTGAATTCACAGCAGAAGTAAGATTTAATGCCACATTATTGGAGCTCTATGATCGTTAATGACGCTGAAACAATTGTTATTATTATAATTATTATTATTATTAGTAGTAGTAGTAGTAGTCGTAGTAATAGTAGTAGTATTTTTATAATAGATGGCGTTTTTATTCCATTCCAAAGGTCTAAAAATGACATCAACCGTAGGTGAAAACGATAAAGTTGTTTACATATTTCTTGCAACCAAGATAAAATGCTGCCTGGCAACAAGTCATGTTTTGACACAATCAGCACTATATAAACGTAAAATATTATAATGTATGAACTGAAGTGAAGAAATATGTATAAAAATAAAAAAATTAAACACAACAACATTTAAAATAAGACATGGCTAAAAATACATTGCTATGATAAAAAATAGACATACAAGTCAATATGTACTATATGCATTATTTACTTTTTAAATGAACATTTTGTGTGCAGTTTTAAAAAAACTATTGCATTAATTATAGTAGAAAAAATCAATTCGTCAGAGTTGTTTGGTCACTTGTTGCTATGCAAAGTTTTGAAAAAATATGTAATGAATATGATGAATTCAGAATCGAAAAAAAAACTATTCAGTAAAAAGAAAATAATAAAGGGCTTATAGGCACGTTGATATATTGGATACCATCAACCGCGATGTACATCCAATCCAACTCAAATGGTGATGCAACACATGTATATACAGACATTTAGAAATAGTCCTAACAAGGAATGCTTTTATTTTGCAGAAAGTCCCGAGGACGAGAGCGGGGAAGTGTCTGGTGCTGAAACGGGGGGCAGTCCCTGCGAACAGGACCGCGACCAGGCCAGCTCCCCGGAAGCTTCAAAACCCAACTCCTGCTACACCCCGGAGCCCTCGGATAGCCATGCAGAAGAGAAAGAGGCCAAGGCTGAAAGTCCCCGAAAGAGCCCTGCCAGTCCCGGGGGCCGGGGGGTGCTCATCGAGGGTCTGGCTGGTTCTGTCAATCTACCCTTGGGTCTCAGAGCCAACCGACCGCCCCTAGAGGTCCTCAAGAAGATCTTCCCAGGCCACAAGGCGCCTGTTCTAGAGCTCATCCTACGTGGCTGCGGAGGGGACCTGGTGGGCGCCATTGAGGTGCTACTGTCCAGCCGAGGTCCGGAAGGGCTCACACACCCGCACACTGAGCCACATCTGGACCCCATGGCTCTCCAGCCCAGCGGGCACCCCTTCGAGCACAACCTGGGTTCCTACCACCCAGTGACATCCTCTGCCAAGTGGTCGGTGGGTTCTGCTTTCAGGGTGCCGGACTCGCTGCGTTTCACGTCCGAGGCATCCACCCTTGGGGTCCCACTGCAGCACCCACGCTACCCACTTGTGCTGCGCAACTCCCTAAGCAGGGGTCCAGGTGGCGCCTTGGTGCACAACGATGTCACACTGTGGAACACCGTGGCCCTGCAACAGCAGTACCAACTGCGCTCCGCCGCCGCCCAATACGTGTCACCCTTCGGCCCAGCCACCGCCCCCGGTGGGTCCGTCTTCCGGGGGGCCTCGCTGCTACATCAGCACCACTCAAGAGTCATTGAGGAGCCGCGTGGTGGCATCCAGGAGGGGGAGGGCTGCGGGCCTGGGGCAAAGGGGGCACTGTACTCCCCCGACGAGGACTACGAGGAACGCTCGGATTCGGCCGATTCGCGGATAATGAACTCATGAACTCCCTCTATAAACAACCGTGAGCACCACTCGTGAATGTATACGTTTTTTCGTCTACTTCTTGTTAGCATGTCATGATTTTGAGCATGTGTTGAGTGTGAATAATAAAAGAAAAATGCACTAAATACAAACTGTGTCAAATGTTGCTTGAGAACTCAGTCACGAACATGAACGTCACGTCTCAATTCGACATTTTTAACTTGACCATAAATGGTGACGCAACTCATGTAGACAGACCTTCGCATCAGATAGCAAAAGACTCATTAGCTGACATTGACACTAATAGGTTGAATCCATTTTGAATGAAAGGGGCTGGCAGAAATCAAATAGTGATTAACTATAATATTATTTTTTGTTATTTTCATTCAACAATATGAAATACAAATGGCACAAGTTAGAATCTCAAATCCCTTTTTTGTATATTTTCTTAGCTGCCAAACGTTTGCCTCCTCCTCCGCTCATCCACCACCAATTCACTTCACTACGCACTTGCCCTTCCACCCCAATAAAAATGTCTATGAATGTTTTATTCATTTTATATCTTTTTCACAATTGGTATGGTACTTTTATAAACTTTATAGGGATTCGTGAGTAGCATTTGGGACCTTGTGATGGATTAGGGCATATAAATGTAAAATGGGACTGTACTTCCAAAAAATTGAAGTTACGAAACCACTTCTGCAACATATTAAATTTGTAAGTAGAGGCACCACTGTATTTTATCACCGTCTACCAATATAAGCCACTTACTTTTGTCTTTCTATCGTAATCAAGGGAGGGCGAAAGGGCGGGTTGAATATGTAGCAAAGTGAAGTTCGTGGAGGGAAAGTGAGAAGACAGCTTTGGCAGATGAGAAAAACACCACATGCATGTAAACACACAATTTAACAACTTAAAATTATGTTATTTTGGGTGAAATGTCAGTCTGACGTCAATTGCTTATGATGAGCTTTCATAATTTCTTCAAACCTGCCGACAGCGTGACTGGTGAACATTTAGATAACAATGTCTGCTTCTTCTTTTTATTATTGAACTACTTTCTTGGGCCCATTATTAAAAACTGAGTGAAGTTGCATCAAGCACACTCTGAAAAACTCGTGAAACCCTGTTTTAAAATCTTGATGAGCGAGGATTGGAGGCACATCAAAAGGATTTTGGAGATGCAGCTCCCTCTTCACCAATGGGAGGCCAGCAGGGTGTTGGCAGATAGCCAATGGGAGGTCAGCAAGGTGTTGGGAGACTGTCAATGGGAGAGCAATATTATCGCATTATTTCAAATTAAAATACATAATACTACAAGGGCATTTACGTTTCGTAAGATTTTTGAGACATTGCGTTTCCTAACTTCATACATTTTCCCATTGATACATTTTGTAAGATGAATATTTCGTACTGTATGTGGAAGTCTTCTCAACAGACAAGAAAACATAAATCTAAAAGTCCATTTGAGAAGCTTGAACAAGAAGGCGGGACCACAACCGCAAGAGAACCCACTTTGCGAAGGAAAGGAGACAGTTTGTATGTTTTTTTCTCAGATTTTCCTGATACTCTTAGGGCTCTCAAGAAATGAGATCTATGACTCATGAATAGGTTGTATTATTTTAGTAAAGTAAGCTTTTAAATTGCTGGCTATTTCAGGACAGCAACTTAAAATGTGGTATGTTAAGATAGATTGTTTAAAATGAAAGTTTTTTCAATGCAATCTTTAGTAGGTTATTACTTCTTTTTTTTAAATCCTGCACCCAACAAATAACCCAATACACAAAAACTAAAATAAATGCTAAAACTAATAAAAACTAAACTATGAAGAGTAATTTCCGCCCCCAAAAAAGAGAGCCAATTCCAAAAATAACAAATAACTACATTAGATTTAAAAAAATAATAGTAATTAATAAATAAAGATGAATAAAGTTTAATCTAATCTGATTTAAAGAAAACTAAACTATTATAACCCTGGTGGGTGGTAGGTGAATGGGAGGGGTGGCAGCGATCCCAATGGTAACCAATGTGTTTATTGACAGTTGAAAAAAAAAGCCTTTCAAATTATTTTGGGGGCTACAACCAGTTTATTTCACATGACCCCAAATGCATTAACATCAAGAGAAAGTGACGCAAAATGAACTTAAGTTCTGCACCTAGGAAGGCCTAATGTCTTATCTTGTACATTTCTGAACCGCTTTATCCTCACTAGGATCGTGGGGGGTACTGGAGCCCATCTCAGCTGATTTCGGGCCAGAGGCAGGGGACACGCTGAATTGGTGGCCAGCCAATCGCGGGGCACAAGGAGACAAACAACCATTCACGGCCACACTCATACCTAAGGGGAAGTTAGAGTGTCCAATCAGCCTACCATGCATGTCTTTGGAATGTGGGTGGAAACTGGAGTACCCGGAGAAAACCCACGCAGGCCCGGGAAGAACATGCAAACTCGCAAACTCCACGCAGGTGGACCGACCTGGATTTCAACCCAGGTCCCCGACTGTGAGGCTGACGCGCTAACCACTCAGCCGCCGGGCTTATTCAGTTATTATTTAGTTATTACTTATTGATTATTTATTTGTGCACTTCATGGTGAAGCTTTAAATCTCATTATACTTCTATGATGACAATAAGGCATTCAATTCAATTCATTTCAATTTGCATTTATTTTTCATAAATGTATAAGCATACTGAAAAACAATGTAAAATTACAATACTTCAATATTAAATATAAGAAAATAAGTTATTTAATTGACCAAAATAGTCATTTATGCTTGCTATAAAGTTAGGGAATCCCTGGAGTCATTCTATTTAGATAACATGACAAATTCTGCCATCTGCTGGAGATGTGTTTGCAGAGCATGTGTCCGAACATCACCCGCTTGAATCTGACATCTAGTGTTTGACTTACGTACAACACTTGGAAACTTTTCACGCAGGTTTCAACATTTTGCCGCAAATCAAGGCCCATAATGGACCTGCAGTGGGTTCCTGGTCTTTATTCCAACCGATCCAGTTCCGACATTTTAACCAATCAGGTGTCTTCTAAAATTAGTAGCACCTGACTTTAATTAACTGATTATACTTGCAAAAGGTATCCTCTTGTTGAGTTGGAATGAAAACCTGCACCCACTTCGGCCCTTTGAGGACCGGTTTGACACCCCTGTAATGTAGAGCAACAAATTGATCACACCTCATGTTTAGTTGAAAAAAAAACATGTGTAAAAATAAAAAAAGTACAAAAAAAGGGGATGATCGGAGTTAAGGCAGTGTGTTAGCCGTTTAATTTTGAGTGGTTGCCGGGTCAAGGTGTCAAAGCACTTGAGACAAATGTCACTCGGGACGTCTGCTTAAATCCTTAACTGCATGTGTTGCTAATCAATCATGGACTAATTACCATAACAGTGCATCACCTCCTCCTTCTCAGCAGGACATTTCCAGCAAGATGCTGCATGCTCTTTCAATCAAGACCACAAAACGGAGTCAAGTGTCATTTCAACAGTATGAACTTTCACAGATTAAGCCCAGTCCCAACACAAATTCACTCATGAATTTTAAAAATAAAATCATTCAACATTTTCTTTTTCACCCAAATATGTTAGGCTTTAGTTCCGCTATTGCCAGTGTTTGTGAGAGTACGTTCAATTATCATGTTTCAGTAGCACTGACGGCGATAGAAGTATAATCCATTTGGACAGAGAGTCATGAACAAACTGATGTTCGGAATTTACAACTTTATGTAGCTTTACGTAATATTACGAGATGTTGTTAAAATGAACAATGTTGAGTATTCATTCATTCATACATTTTCTGGGCCTCAAATGTTGATTATGTCATTAAATTCTATTTTAGAATGGGTCACACAGAAATAGAAATATAGTTATATTTAAAATTAAATCTAATAATATTGAAATTTTATTCTCGTAGGCCTGTTTTTATTGCTTTCTTTGAGTGGCCCTAACACTCCTTTATACCAAATAAAACTCTGAATTTAGCTGCCTTGTGGTGTACAGGTTCATTCGCCTATCTTCGGTATAGGTAGGTGTGGGCTCAATTCCCTCTGGTAGCAATAGGATTGTGAGTGCTGATGTTTGTTTGTCTCCTAATTCTTCTCCAACAAAACCTGGAATCTTTTTTAGGAATCAAGAAAAAAACTGATTTGAATCACCCCGCAATCCATGCTTAATGATGACTGAATGGTTTAAATCAGGGGTGTCAGACTCGGTTTGGTTCGCGGGCGGCGTTAACGTCAACTCGATTTCATGTGGGCCGGACCATTTTAGATATAATATTTAGATTTTTTTTAATGAATGGATTAAAAGAACTGGATTAAAAGCCCTGAATATTCAGTTTTTTTATAGATCTAAAACAATGTTTATTTTAGCTTCTTTTATATATTTTTTGATTTTACAAAATGATTTTTGAACTAAAAACACAGAAAAAAATGATTAAAAATTACAATTACTGATTTAAAAAGGGGAAAATCAGGAAATTTAATATATACATCTATACTCTTCATTTTAATTTGATCCTAAAACAGAAAGTTGGTACTCATGATTTACTCTCCCGGGCCACACAAAATGATGCAGCGGGCCAGATTTGGCCCCCGGGCCGCCACTTTGACATATGTGGTTTAAATCATCCACCAAGCTAAAAATTGTTTTTTTAAGACCAAGAGTCAAAATTCACCATGATTTCCCTTGATTCTGTATCTTCAGGTTGACCCCAAATAAGTCTGGGGTCAGTTTTTATTGGGTTCCCGATTCTTGGCAAAGGGATTACGACTACCTGGGGAGGAACTCTATTAGCAATCCAGCTTTTTTAGATGGAAACGGTTTGTGAAACCCAGGCAGGGTCTGCTCGTCGACAGCATGTTCCACTGTAAAACCTGACTTTGCCCTCATGGGTGGGGTTTTATGGAGAATCCAGGAAATTGAGAACCTCCACCAGGACCTCCAGAAGACCTTCAAGGACTTAACAGGCTGTCCCACATTTGCCATTGTAACTTAAAAAAGAAAAAGAAATTCCAGGAATTCCTTCAAAGTATCATCCCAGGGGTCCTTAATGAGCCACAGAGAACACGTTACACCTGGAGGTGTCCGGACTCCGGTGACGAGCGCATCCCTCCGACCCGGGCCCGTCGGATCAAAGCATTCTTGGCCGGGAAACTGCGGGGCAGGGTGGCCGATGCTAACCCCCGCCGTAAATTAAGAAACCAAGTGGAGAGTCGAGCTGCACCTGCAGGTCTTCAGCCCCATAGATCCCGCTCCCTCTCCCCCAATTCCACACATGGAGGAAGAGTTAGGACCCCAGATAAATACAGGCTGCACACTTTAGTGTCTCAAGGTTTAGAGTTGTCACATATTTGTTACATAGTTGTTTTTCGTATTTACATTATGATACATAATAGCGCTTACACATATACTGACAAAATCCAATGTAAGCTCTATAAAACTCAAAGGGAAATAAATTTCAAATTGAATTTGACGGGGAGCAATCAAAATACATTAGATTTTTATTGCCGTGAATGTGTGGTTAAGAAATAAATGCCCTTTTACTAACTAGAACAAAACATATTATTTGAAGAATATACATATTGCTGGGCCTAAAATGGGACATTTAAAAAAAATGAAATTCAGTAAATTAATGTAAAAAATGAAGAATTTTGCACTTTTAAATAAAAGTGATTTTTATACTATATATCTAATCTCATCTATTTTTCTCAACCGCTTTATCCTCATTAGGGTCGCGGGGGGTGCTGGAGCCTATCCCATCTGACTCCGGGCCAGAGCTGGGGGACACCCTGAACATGCAATCTCCACACAGGTGGACGTGACGTGGATTTGAACCCAGACTCCAGAGCTGTGAGGCCGGTGGTGCTTTCCCCTAACCATGGACACCATGTGATCAATTCCCACTCGTTGGAAGTGTGAATCTGAGTGTGAATAGTTGTCTGTCTCTTTGTGTGCCCTACGAATAACCGGTGACCATTCTAAGGTTTACTCCACCTTTCCGTCTGCTGCAATGGGCTCAAGCAAGCCGTGACCCTGACAAAGATAAGTGGTCTTGAAAATGTCTGAATGAACAACTTGGCGCTGAATGTCTCCAAAACCTTGGAACTCATCCTGGGTTTCAAACGGAACAAGGCCGCTCCGCTCTGCTGACCTCACTTGGACTACTAATTTATTAATTTCTTATTTATTGATTACTTATTTGTCTGTTTGTTGTTGTTATCTCTGCACTAGATGTTGAGAGCTTTAAATCTCAATATTATCATATAATGAGAATAAAAGCGTTCAATTCAATTCAATTCAATTAATGCTTTTACATCTATTTGATCACACTGCATTACTACACTTCTAATGTGTATTGTGTAAACCTTAATGTGAACTATAGGACTATAAATGAAAAGGCCAAATCAAGATGAAGTGATAATGTATTCATTCATTCATTTTCTGAACCACTTATGCTCACAAGGGTCGCGGGGGGTGCTGGATCCTAACACAGCTAACTATGGGCACCAGGCTGGGGACACCCTGAATTGGTGGCCAGCTAATCGCAGGGCACAAGGAGATAAAGGACAACCATACATGCTCACAATCCTACCTAGGGCCAATTTAAAGATTATTTTTTTTGTAATTATACAATTAACAAACCCCTTCCCCCACTCACACACACAGGCGCAAATAAATATAATACTAAGTAAAATAAAAAACGTATAATCATACAGTCCAGGGGTCACGAGCCGCATGCGAATGCCAAAATAAATGCGGCTCTTTGCTTCTTGTCATATTTTGTGTATACTATGGTTCTTTGCCTCGTTTCATGTTTCTCTTATTTTTATTCTCACTTAAAACACACTCAAATTCATCAGGGCCCATTAAAAAAAATCATATGTAAAAATACTTTGGCAGATTGGATTTTTTATGCCGCTTTTGACGTAACCTGTTTGTTCGCCACCCATGATATAGTCATATTGGAAGAAAAACATACATAACCCAGGGTGGCCTGGTAGGGCGAGTGGCTAGCGCATCGGCCTCACAGCTCTGTGGTCCTGGGTTCAAATCCAGGTCAGTTCACCTGTGTGGAGTTTGCATATTCTCCCCGGGCCTGCGTGGGTTTCCTCTGGGTACTCCAGTTTCCTCCCACATTCCAAGAAACATGCATGGTAGGCTGATTGGACACTCTAAATTGCCCCTAGGTATGAGTGTGCATGGTGGTCTGTCTCCTTGTGCCCTGCGATCTGCTGGCTACCGATTCAGGGTGTCCCCCACCTCTGGCCCGGAGACAGCTGGGATGGGCTCCAGCACCCCCGCTACCCTAATGAGAATAAAGCAGTTCAGAAAATGAGATGAGATGAGATGAGATGAGAAAAACATAACCCAAATGCGTGTATACATTGCCTCGTCCTTTCATTCAGCTGGGATCGACTTTAGCACCCCCGTGAGGACAAATTCTGTACAAAAAAAACAAATGAACAGATTTGTTTTGGCATTTTAGAAAATAGGCAGTTCGATGACATTAATTGCTCATCTCAATATTTTTGTTTTTGTTTTTGCTAAAACCTAAAGAACTTAATTCCCGATAAATATTAGGGCACATTTTAGGAGCAAAAGTGACATTTCCCAGGGCGACGACGCTTCCTATTGGTTGATATTTAGGCCTCGAGAGAGCGCCTATCAGAGGTGGGGGGCGTGGCTTGGGTGCAGATTCGCGATGACCTGGCGCTCCACGAGGAAACATGGTTTAGTCTTGCAACGCTGCAGGTTGTCCATTCAATTAACGGCTTTTAAGCGATTGCTGGCTGAAAATCACTTGGAAACGGACCGTCAATTCTTTGAGGTAAACTCTTTTGATCACTGAATGTTGCTAAACTCGAGGCAGGGCACACGTTTTTATTTCTTTTTAAATTTTTGCTTGAACGATTCTAATCTATTCAAAAAGAAAATTTATTATGTCTGGATTTTCTTAGGGAGTTTCTGGGATCTATATAAAACATTTACAAAATGATTTGTTATTCCGTCAAATGTCTATGAGAATCTGGCACTTTTTCCACATTTTATCTCTAGCAGAATTCGGATAGTATGATTATTACATAGATTATTATATAGACCTTATAACGTATTTATTAGCATTTTCTCTATTTTTTTTCCTTTAACTAAAGATCCTAAATTTTGCATTAAGCAAGGCAAATGTATTTTCTGTAGAACAATTCAATGCTCTTTACATCACATTAAAATTGGCATTACTTCATAGTGATTTATATCCATAAAATTACTGAATAGTACTGCTCCATTTTTGTTTTAAAAGAGTAAGCTGAAAATAGCGCTGTAAAATTATTATATTTATCTATCTACTTATAAACGGACAAAATAGATTGGCTATAGAAAATTGTTCAATACTGATTGATAATATTTTTTCCTATTTTCTATAAATGTATAAAACGATGTTTCAAAAGTATTATCACCCATACTTATGTTCACACCCTATCGTTCAAAACACTGACGTTTTGTTGTCAATATTGACTCATTTCTACTCGTCTTAAAATGTACGGAGAAACAGCAAATAAAAGTAGTGAATTTGAATCCAGGGTCTGCATTAAAATCACTTTTATTGTGCATTCCATAATGATAGCACAAACAAAACTTTGAATTATTCTTCAAAGAAACATTTTATAATAAGAAGTAATTGTGTCTCATTTTTCACTTCTGACAAAAAAAATAATGCCTCAATTCAACCCTTACATTATATATATATATATATATATATATATATATATATATATATATATATATATATATATATATATATATATATATATATATATATATATATATATATATATATATATATATATATATATATACATAATATTATATTTATTAATTTATTTTATTTTATGTGCAAGGCGCTTGTGAAGATGACGGAGGGTTGCGAGTTCGAGATCGACGTGGAAAGCGTGGAGGCAGAAGCCGACAAGCTGATCGAGCGAGCGCAGGAAGATAACGACCGCAACCCGCGTGACGACGATGGGGACGCCCAGGCAGCCGAGCCGGAGCCTGGGCCGGAGCCTGGGCCGGGGCCTGGCCCAAGGCCCGGAGGCCTGAGCCTGGGCGACCAGCGTAAATTGAGCCGCACGCCCAAGTGCGCGCGCTGCCGCAACCACGGCGTGGTGTCCTGTCTCAAGGGCCACAAGCGATTCTGTCGCTGGAGGGACTGCCAGTGCGCTAACTGCCTGCTGGTGGTGGAGAGGCAGCGTGTCATGGCCGCGCAGGTGGCGCTCCGCAGGCAGCAAGCCACGGAGGTAAGCAATAAGCAATACGTCGTGCTCTTAAATGAGATCTGTTTGCGAGAGGGAAAAAAAAAAATTTAAGCTTTCATTTTCCTCTTATATGTTGATTATAATTACTTTAAATTCTTCCTTTTTTGTTAATTTCAATTTTATTAATAATACGTGCGAAGAGGCGTCAGCCTCACAGCTGTGGGGTCCTGGGTTCAAATCCAGGTCGGTCCACCTATGCAGAGTTTGCATGTTCTCCCCGGGCATGCGTGGGTTTCCTCCGGGTACTCCGGCTTCCTCCCACATTCCAAAAACATCTATGGTAGGCTGATTGGACACTCTAAATTGCTCCTAGGTGTTCAGGGTGTCCCCCGCCTCTGGCCCGAAGTCAGCTGGAATAGGCTCCAACACCCCCCGCGACCCTAATGAGGAGAAAGTGGTTCAGAAAATGAAATGAGATGAGAAAATTAAATTCACCTCAAAGACATGGATAAATTTACATACTATGTATGTATATAATGTCTTTTTAAAATTACATATTGTTAAAAAGTACAAGTAGACACTCAAATTTAAATGATAATACATTTATCAATACATACAGAAATACACCCGAGATCCTCGCGAGGATAACAATGACATACAACAGCAATAAATTATGGCCCTCAATAGTTTTTTATCCTTCTGGAAATTTCATAGTCATTGCCTCCTCGTGACACTGTGAAGAATTGCCAATGCCATTGAAGGCACTACATACATGTTCAATCCAATTTTATTGAAATCATTTTTCACCGTGAACCCCACCCTCACCCACCAAGTCCAAGTATAGATTGAACTTCTAACAACGTCAATGGCAGCTGAGAGTTCAAGAAAATATCCATTTCATTTTTACAGAGCGTATAGATCAAGGGTGTCAGACTCGGGTTGGTTCGCGGGCCGCTTTAACGTCAACTTGATTTCACGTGTGGGCCGGACCATTTTAGATATAATATTTAGATTTTTTAATATAAATGGATTAAAAGGACTGGACTAAAAGCCCTGAATATTCAATTTTTTATAGATCAAAAACAATGTTTATTTGAGCTTTTTTTAAACATATTTTTAGATTTTACAAAATGATTATTGAACTAAAAACACAGAAAAAAATTGATTAAAAAATGCAATTATTGATTTAAAAGGGGGAAAATCAGGAAATTTAATATACATCTATACTCTTCATTTTAATTTGATCCTAAAACAGAAAGTCGGCACTCATGATTTACTTTACCCGGCCACACAAATTGATGCGGCGGGCCAGATTTGGCCCCCGGGCCGCCACTTTGACACTTGTGGTATAGATTATTAATGTCCTTAGTCATTAGTGTCACATATTTTCACTTTTCCTTATTGTGCTTTGATATTTAATGAGGATAATTTCTTTTTATTTTGAGGTCATAAAATATGACTTGAACTGAAACAAATTTGTATTTTTTTTATGTAGGACAGAAAAGGATTATCGGGGAAACAAATTCCAGCCGAGAGGAGGACCATTTATCAGAGACATGTTCGCCCGTCAACTCTGCTGGCCAAAAGCATCCTTGAAGGTAAAATAAAAACTAGTAATTACTCGAAAACCAGAGTTTATACAAAGAAGTATTTTTAATATTCTTCACATCTATGTTCACAGCACAAAAAGTGGCTTTAAACCCAAATTTAAATTTTGTGCTAGAGATAGACATTATCTGCAATATATTCATATGGATTAACTCGAAGACTGCCATTGATAAAATGCTTCATTAACAAACTTTCACCTTAGAAAAGTTCACTTGAAGTGTAACTCACAATTAGCCCTCTAATGTAGTATGTACAAATGAAACAAATTTATAGAAATATACATTGTCACAATACCAACATTTTGAACTTGATATTGAAATGACCCGCAAACCCAAAATGTAAATGAAGAGAGAAAGGAATGGCACTCAATAATCAGAAAGTGACCTGAAATCAACTAGTATTGATGAACACTGTACAGAAAGTAAAC
The DNA here is from genome assembly GCF_051989625.1 of Stigmatopora argus. Lineage (NCBI taxonomy): Eukaryota > Metazoa > Chordata > Actinopteri > Syngnathiformes > Syngnathidae > Stigmatopora > Stigmatopora argus. The sequence continues at coordinate 17,770,046 of NC_135391.1, forward strand.
CCCAGAAAATCCGAAAATGCACTGGAAGTGACACAAAATTAACTAATTGCCTGTCTTTAAGAAACACAGACATCAAATGTATTTAAACTGAAGGAATGCTCATCCTTAAGTGCCATTGACCATACCAGACATCCAATCCCTCACTGGGAGTGGTGAAAAAAACAATTCATTCATACCTCCATGGTCAAAAGGAATTGGACATCCATTGTCATCAATGGCAGCCATAATTGGTTCATTAATAAATTCATTTTCAGAACCACTTATCCTCAGAAAGGTCACGGGGGTGCTGAGCAATGTTCCCTCTAAGCTGCGCGCGTGCGCAGTTGCGCAATACTCTCGTCTTCTCTGCGCACAGCAAATCATATGGAGCGCACAATATAAAATCCCAATTTTTATTTAATTTTTATGTTTTAGCTGTGAGAACAACGCGCAAACCACTCATCCGCCAGGCCACCCGTTCATAGATATTAATCATTACATTTTATCATTACTAAATCATTTATGTGTAGTAGACACGCACCTGCTTATGGCAGGTGTGATACTGGTGTGTGTCCATAGCGAGCAATGATGATGTTGCTCACACCGGTACTCAGTGTGCTCAGGGAGGTTGTCTTTCTGCCCAGACAAACAAAAAATTAGAGGGAACATTGGTGCTGAGGCTTATCCCAGCTAACCACGGGCACCAGGCAGGGCCATCCTGAATCAGTGGCCAGCCAATTGCAGGGCACAAGGAGACGGACATCCATTCACGCTTACACTCATACCTAGGGATAATTTGGAGCGTTCAACCAGCCTACCCTGCATGTTTTTGGGATATGGGAGGAAACTGTAGTACCTAGAGAAAACCCACGCAAGCCCGGGGAGAACATGCAAAGTCCACACAGTGAGCACCGACCTGGGATCGAACCTACGACCCCAGAACTGTGAGGCCAACGCGTTAACCCCTTGGATGTCACGTGACAATCATAATAAAATGTTCAGATTTGGAAACATGTAAAACTGGATTCATTTTGAAAAAAAATGATTTATATTCACGTACAATTGTCTCCTGTTAGTCCTAAACTAACACAGGATGTCCGCTATTTCTTATTTAGGCCCTAATTGATTTAATGGAATCTCCAGGAATTATTTGAAAATCCAAGCCTTAAAGCCAAAATAACTTAGCAGCGACAGGTCTACCATGGCTCGCCTGGAAAAAGTATGTTAAGTTTCCCATTTTGGATAGAAGTTGCCAGTTAGCTCATATTCGGCTATCTTTTGAAATATGAACTTCACCGAAAAATGTAGTCTGATTTGATGAATTTCAAATCCAAACAAATGGGAAAAGAAGAATTGGCAGGATTTGAGTTTTCATCTCATGCCATCCTGCATATGGACTAAGTTTGATGATTCTCAATAAAACATAAATACAAATTGTATTCCACAAGATAAGGATTTGTATTGAATAAAATTGAACTCAATGAATGCCCATGACGGTGCTAGAGGTACAATCAATTCTAACTAAGAGGGCTGGTATAACAAATAATTATGTTTCAGTGCCATTTAATGGATAATTCACCACACATGGTTGTTATCTGAAACCCAAATGTCTTTGGCATACAACAAAAACAAATTGATTGAACTTTCTTTTCCAATACTTTTGCAAGTGACTGAATGTACATTATTGTGCAACATAAACATTTTATGTCTTAAAATAGAGAAGACATTTAACGGTCTCAACGGCAGCTGTTTATTTGAGTAGTAGCTATCTCTTTGGGAACACAAATTTGATTGCTATGAATTAAAAAAATACTTTACAGTGATATTGAGAATTTAATTCTTATGAAAATGGATGTGACCCAAAAATGCCCCCGAAATCGACAGGAAGTTGGGGTCAATCTGTTTAAAAGATCAATTATAGAAGAATAGCAAAAATTCTTATTGAATGGCAACTAAAGCATATGCACAAAAAACAGATGGTAGATTTGAAATTGGCAAACAAAAATTATGTAGTCATAGTTCAAAAACAAATCTCATGCAACAGAACATGACATTTTTTTAAAACTATCTAGGTATGTGTATTAAAAATGAAACTTAATTTTGGTGGCACGTTGATCGATTGGTTAGCATGCCGGCCTCCCAGTTCTGGGGTCAAGGGTTCGATCCCAGGTCGGTCCTCACTGTGTGGCGTTTGCCTGTTCTCCTCAGGCTTGTGTGGGACTCCAGTTTCTTCCCACATCCCCAAAACATGCAGGGTGGGCTGTTTGAACTCTCTAAGTTGCCCCTATGCATGAGTGTGTGCATGAATGGTTGTCCGTTTCTTCATGCCCTGCGATTGGCTCGCCACTAATACAGGGTGTCCCCTGCCTGGTGGCCATAGTTAGCTGGGATAGGCTCCATTACCCCTCTCCCACGATCCTTTTGAGGATAAGTGGTTCAGAAAATGAATGAATGAATACATTTTAATCAAAATTACCAAAGGAAGTCTGTTGCCTTGGTCCTGTCACCACAAATGGTGACACAACATGTTGACACAAATGGACAGACAGCTTAGCAATACTCCCGGGAAAATATTATGCCTTACGCTAGTAAGGAACTGGAATTGCATCGTTCTTTATTAGAGCAACTGGTATATGACCCAAATGGTGTTGCAACACATCACCATAGAAATATCCCCAAGTATACTAAATAGCAGTGTTTCCCAACCACTGTGCCGTGAGCAATGTTCATACAATGTAATATTCAGAGAGAGAAAATAATATGATGAGATATTGAACGATTACAAGCAATGTTCCCTCTAAGCTGCGCGCGTGCGCAATTGCGTACTACTCTCGTCTTCTCTGCGCACAGCAAATCATATGGAGCGCACAAAATAAAATCCCAATTTTTTTTTTAGCTGTGAGGCCGACGCACGAACCACTCATCCGCCAGGCCTCCCATTCATAGATATTTATCATTACATTTTATTATTACTAAATCATTAATGTGTAGTAGACATGCACCTGCTTATGGCAGGTGTGATACTGGTGTGTGCCCATAGCGAGCAATGATGAGGTTGTCTTTCTGCCTAGACAAACAAAAAATTAGAGGGAACATTGATTACAAGGTTAAAATCCAAATATGATGAATGTTAAATTATAGAAGATTCAAATTGTGAAACAGTCATTTTCTCTAACATGAACCAGAAGTTATTTGGTTTCGAGGGCACCAACTTTTGCCGACGTAAAATCTGTGTGAGCACAACATTTTTTGTATTATTAGGAGATTTAATATTTGGATAAAAGTCATAAAATTATCCGATTAAAAATATTACATTACTTATTTTTGCATCACTCCAACCGGAAGTTGTTCAAGGTCCGCAGACATCAACTTTTGGTGACATTAGGTCAGTGTGAAAAATTTGATTTTAGAATAATTTTGGAGGTATATGGGATTCCTGCTGATAAAATTTTGATGAGAAGGACTATTGTTATATACAGGTGACATAGTTTTAAATGAAAAGATTTTCAGATGGTGGTGTCCCTTGAGATTTTTTTCAATGCAAAAAGTGTGGTTGAGAAACGCTGCTATATAGTACGCATGAACCTCATCTTGTTTTGGCAGGATTCCGCCCCATGCCTTCTGACCCCTTCCTGGGGTCCAACTCGTCCTTGCCACCACCGCTGAGTGACCGCATGCGCAAGCGTCGCGCCTTTGCCGACAAGGAGTTGGAGAGCATCATGCTGGAGCGCGAGTACAAGGAGCGCGAACTGCTGGAGAGCGGCCAGGCCTCCCCTCTGGTCTTTCCCACACACCACGCCATCGACTACAATGCTTTCAAGACGGCGTATTCACCCGAGGGATCCCCGAAAGAAGTGTGCTTAAGCCCCGTCTGTCTGGACGCGCCCCCGGCTTACACCGTGCCCGTCAACAATGTGGAGCTGGTCTCATCTAACGTTAGCGTGGCTACAACTTACCGGCACTACCCGCGGGGAGGTTTTGTGGTTTGGCCCCGGGGGACCGCCAATCTGGGTGACGCCCTGCTCTATCGCCAATGTCTGTTTAACACCACATCGCTGCAGAACCTCAAGCCTGTGGACGGCGAAAGCTCACGGGCCACCTCATCGCGGGACCCAGAGTACCCGCCGAAATCTAACTCGGCTTTCTACATGCCAAAGAGGAGCTTTGGACAAGCTTTTGGACAAGCCAAGGACAGTGCCAAATTCTCGCTAAAAGTCAACTCCACCTTCCACTCGCTGATCCAACACTCGTTGGGTGAAAAGGTTGGGGGAACAGCCGAACTGCGGGGGGCGCCGTACTGCAAAGAGCTCCTCCAGGAGGCGGCGCGGAAGCTAAAAGAAACTTCCGAAATGGACGCACAAGGTGGCAAAATGGGTGACAGCTGTGCCAAGGACTTCCTGTCTGATCAGGGAGGGACCAAGATGGGAGCCAGCGAGGCTCTGTCTTTCTCTGTGGATGCCATTTTGAAAAGACCGCCCATGAGCCGGGCATTCCATTGAACTCTAAAGAATGGGAAACACCAAATTTGTTACATATATATAAATTGCTGCAGGTGCATGTGGAATATTTTGTCCAAAATATTTAAACATGTTCCTTATGTCAATAAAATTTATGGGAACTTGCCTAAGATGACTCACAGTTAACTCTTTCAGTGACTTCGACCATGATAGACATCTAATTATAACTAAATTAGTCTAAAATAGTCTGTCGATGAGTTCATCACTAGTTAAATTAAATTAAATCCTTTTGAACTGGCAGGGCCGACATTAAATGAATGTTTGTTAATTTGCTGCCAAATTTACCAATTCTAATGGATTTGTGTCTATCGTCGTTAGTAGTAGCCAATCAGTGAACTACTATTTAGTGGCCTTAAAAAAATCAATTAGGATGCTGCAGTTAATCCAGTTTACTACTGATAAATATTTAACGATCATTCGTATATATTTTAAATAAGTTTAAATAAACTAGTGAACAAATATATAGGTTGCCTTATATACTGCCCTGCAATTATGTTGTTATATTTGCATGCAAAAAGAAGAATTTTGTGTCATCACAGTAACGAAAAATAACTTCACCAATTCCTTTGCATTTTTTAAGAAAAAAATCTTTTAGAGAATATTTACCTCTAGAAGAGGTGAACTTTAAAAAAAATAATAATTTATTGGTGGTGTTAGACATCCAATCACCCTTCTGCTTTGATCATTTGTTGATTCACTGCCAAACAACCGCAGTTGTTTGGACTTCAATCACCAATAATGGTAGCCAATCAGTTTATCACTAGCATTATTTACAGGCCATAAGAAAAAATATCAATTAGGGTAGAGCAGCTACTAATCTAGAATACCGTTGCTACTAAAATATTTAATGAATGAGTACATATAGTTGAGTTTGAGATGAGGTTCATTAAAATAAAATCAACAGAAATAAAGATATACTGTAGGTCCCCTGGTAGCATACTGTGTTTAATATTTGCATTTCAGAAAATAAATGTAACTACCATGTTTCGTTGGAACATTTCCACTCTCCCATTACTGGAGTGTTTTCAAAACAATTACACAAGAAACTTTCAAAGACAAGCTGAATCCCGTTTTAGCTTGTCTGTTTTGATGTAAACGTAACTTGTGAGTGTGTGTCTCACAAAAGGAGACGCTTGTGTGCTTTAAACTGCCGTTGATAAAGATCTGCTGAGGAGCTTGAGATGAGATCGTCAGAAGGTGCAAGATTGCCGAAGTCAGCAAGGGAGCCGACCGGATTGTGCGCCTCGTCTTTTCTACAGTTGCTGTTCACCCAGTAGCATTTTGTTTGTGTGCGCGCAGGTGTCATTTGCCTTTTAGGAACTTGTCAGACTTTCCTTCATGCTGGGATGATGTCAGGCCAGACAAACAGACAGGCAGGGGGAAACGTGGCCTGGGAGTTTAGTCTTTGGTGTCTCTTATTTCACAGAGAAAACAAGGCAAAAGGTCACAAGACTGCTTGTTGTTGATACACGCCGCTGCTGCTGCTGATGTTAAATGTCATCCGGCTAACTGCAGGGAATACTCCGTCCAACATAAACTTTGCAGTAATTCACTGGTGCCAATGATGATGGTAAATGTCCAATAATGTGGCTTCCGAACATCCGAGTGCTGTGAATTAAAATGAGTTCCTCACTAATAGTTGTAGAGTTGCAATGAAAGATAATTTACCTTATCAACTAATCCCAAGATTAATTCAACGATGAATGGAAGGAATGGCACCTTTTTGTAGTAATTAACAATAATAAATGATAGAATGTTAAGTTGTTTTAGACATCCAAGTCAAACTAAAGCCAAAACTATTTTAGTACAATCTTGCTGTGCTAAGTACATAAAACTTTTTCAAATATCTAGCTAAATAAAGCTTCTGAGAATGAAATAAAAAAAATAAAAAAATCACAAGCAATTCAGACTAAAGCTCTCAACCGCTTATCCTCATGGGGTTGCTGGAGTTATCCCAGCTAACTTTGGGCACCAGGCAGACAATACCCTGAATTGGTGGCCAGTCAATGACAGGGCACAAGGAGATGGACAACCATTCACACTCATACCTAGTGGCAATTCAAAGTGTACAATCAGCCTTCCCTGCATGTTTTTGGAATGTGGAAACCAGAGTAGTATCCAGAAAAAAAAAACGCAAGCACTCAGAGAACATGCAAACTCCACACATTGAGGACAGGATCAAGCTGGGATCAAACCCTCGAGCCCAGAACTATGAGGCCCACACTGTAGCCACTCGTCTGCCGGGCCGCCACACTAAATGATGTAAATTAAAAAATGCTTCTGGTTGAATTTTTCTAAGCAAAGGGGTGATATAAATTGTCAATTAAAAAAACATTTACCAGTTTTTTTTTAAACCCAGAATACAGCACCAATAATAAAAAAATAACACTTTGATTTATAAATCATCAACTTTACACATTACAACTTATGTACTTGGAACAACTTTCTTGCAATTAGATGAGGTCATCAGGTGTCAATAAGCGACATGATGACAAATTCAGTGTTTGTATAAAATATAGAAAATGTAGTACAGTAATCCCTCGAATAACGCAGCTTCAACTATCGCGGCTTTACTATATCGCAGATTTTTCTGGGGGAATTTATTTTTAATTAACTTTTTTTTTGTAAATTCATAAAAATGTGAAACTCCGGGCTGAAACTCGCAAGCGGAAGCCACTCTCCTGTCCTCCGCTTGCTACAAGAATTCAGCACTGAAGTACCCCCCCCTTTTTTTTTTTTTAAAGTTAATAAAAATGTGAAAATCCACACTGAAACTTGCAAGCGGAAGTCATTCCCCTGTCCTCCGCTTGCTACTAGAACTCAGTTCTAAAGTAAAAATAAATAAATAAATAGGGGTGACCCTACTTCGCGGTTTTTCGTTTATTGCGGCCCTGTCTGGTCTACATTAAACGCAATAACCGAGGGATTACTGTTTCTCCACATTAGTGGCAGATTGTAACCATTAATTAGGTGCATACTGCCTCCTACTGTAAAAGAGAGCATAGCACCCATTCCTCCATATTGATATCCCCTTCATGTGCTTGAGTACACTGAGAACACTTCCAAATAGTTGCCGTCAGTAATTCATTCATTCATCTTCCATACCGCCCATCCTCGAAAGGGTTGCGGGGGTTGCTGGAGTCTTCGGGCATAAGGCAGACTACACCCTAGACTGGTCGCCAGTCAGTCATAGGGCACACAGAGAGACAAACAAATTATTGGTTTTATCAGTTAGTTGTTGCAGCCTTAGGAACTTATAGTCCAATCCATTTTGGGTGTTTGGCAGCAAATAAATGATCATTCATTCGCTGCTACCCATTTTAACATTTGAATCGCTCGATAGCACAAAAAAATTAAAATATATAAATCAGAAAGAACATGAAAATACCCCATAATTAAAGAACCAATTCATTCATCTGTACTGCTTATCCTCACAAGGATCACAGAGGTGCTGAAGCCTGGGGAACAATGGGTATAAGATGGGGTGCACCCTGAAATAGTTGTCGATTCATCGCAGGACACCCCATTTATTTAAATAACTTAAAATAATCAATAACAGTTTACATGCTGACAATACCCCCAAAATAACCCCACCGTACTACGCACAGAAAAAATATGAAAATTGTAAATTATGAAGCAAAAACAGAAACAATGAGGAAAATCAAAACAAATTGCAACCAGATACCGGAAAAAAAACCTAAATACAACAATAAATTGTGAAAGGGCGGCCCAGCGACTGAGTGGTTAGCGTGTCGGGCTCACAGTGGGGGACCTAGGTTGAAATCCAGGTCGGTCCACCTGTGTGTGGAGTTTGCATGTTCTCGCCTGGCATGCGTGGTTTTCTCCGGTTTCCTCCCACATTCCAAAGACATGCATGGTAGGCTGATTGGACACACTAAATTGCCCCTACGTATGAGTATGAGCGTGAATGGTTGTCCATCTCCTCCTGCCCTGCGATTGGCTGGCCACCAATTCAGGGTTTCCCCCGCCTCTGGCCCGAAGTCAGCTGGCATAGGCTCCAGCACCCCCCGCGCCCCTAGTGAGGATGAAGCGCTTCAGAAAATGAGATGAGATGACTTGTGAACAACAATGAAAAAGGAAAATACTGAAAAGACAGTAGAAAAAAGGCAAGTGAGAGTGATTTAACTGCCATTGGCTGGAACAAAAATTGAAATATATCGCCGTCAATGGCAGCCAAAGGTATAACATCAGATATTGACACTGCTCATGGCAAAGCAAGTAGGTGGGCCAATGGGACCACATAATGTGGTGGTGTCATATTGGTGGTCATTAAGAAGCACGGCAAGAACTTCACGCCTGCTGGTCGTGGATGCAAAATACATCACGGTCCATTAGTGACTCCAGTCATAATAGTGTAGCTTGTGCAGGGCGCCTTCTTCCTTTGCCGAAGATTGCAACGTACCGCCGTCAAGTGCTGGCGTGACCGCAAACGCCAGAGCGGCGGGACGGATGTCTGCTAGGACACTCACATCAGGTCACCTTCAGTGTGTAGACATGATACATTTCAGCTAAAATTTGAGGGTGGAGCTATAGTCAGATTGTTAACCCTTTCAGTGGACAGCTATTCAACAGCAGGCCAGTGAATTACCGTAAGTCAGGGGTCTCAAACTTGCGGCCCGCGGGCCAACTGCGGCCCTCGGGACGATAATTTGCGGCCCCCGTCTTAATATGAAAGATTAATGTTCGTGCGGCCCGCAAAATTGATATGAATGACACTTGTGTTCGGAGCAATGTTCCCTCTAAGCTGCGCGCGTGCGCAATTGCGCACTACTCTCGTCTTCTCTGCGCAGTAGCAATCATATGGCGCGCAGTAAAAAAAAAAATCGATTTTTTTTTTTTTTAATTATTTTTTTTTTTTTAATTATTTTTTTTTTTTTTTACCCCTTTCCCCATGATGGCGCCGTTTAAGTGGCAGCCAGTGGCAGTAGCTCTGTCCACTCATGTTTTTCGTGTTTTACAGCATGTTTTACATGAAAAATTAGAGGGAACATTGACATGCACCTGCTTGTGGCAGGTGTGATACTGGTGTGCCCATAGCGAGCAATGATGATGTCGTGACCGGATGATTCGCCTAAAGACGTTTCGCCGACGGACGTTTGACAGACGGACAGGTCGTACTAGTATTTGTTAGTTTAATGATTAAATACAAATACTAGTATTTGTATTTAATCATTAAACGCTGTTTTCAGCTGGATTTGACCGAATTTGAGAGCATTTTGAGCCGTTTGGCGAATGGACGTCTATAGACGTTTTTTTGCCTCCATCGCGATATCATCCAGTATTTGTATTTAATCATTAAATGCTGTTTTAGGATGGATTTGACCCGATTGCTGTCATTTTACGGCTCGGTTCTGCTACATCTGCCTGCCCAAGAGTGCTTATTCCCGGACTGCCATGCCCGCCCAAGAGTGCTTATTCCCGGGCTGCCATTGATGGTAGACGAACATTGATTTTTACTATAATTTGGACAACATCGGCGGCGGGCCGGATTAAAAATCCTAACGGGCCGTATATGGCCCGCGGGCCGAGGTTGAAAAACTTGTACACACACGATCCGGCGGGGCGAGCGTTCGAATCCCGTTTCGGCGAAACCTCCGTTCGGCCGAATGAACGTTCGGTGGAAAGTCCATTCGGCGACCTGCCCGTCTGTCAAACGTCCGTCGGCGAAACGTCTTTAGGCGAATCATCCGAGTACCGATGATGTCGCTCACACTGGTACTCAGTGCGCTCAGGGAGGTTGTCTTTCTGCTCAGACCAACAAAAAATTAGAGGGAACTTTGGTTCGGAGCTGAATGAACCAATCACGGTGAGGTATACGGCTCTGGAGGGCGGGACATCGGCCGGGCTGTCCAGTGCCTCGCTCACTCACTCATTCATTCCTCCAATCAGCTGGGCGGAGGAGAAGCCGTGAGGCCGATCACTCCGCTCGGCGCGCACACTCCTCCGCTGCTCTCAGCATAGAACTGAATGAGGCGCTATGATCCGTGATCCAGCCTGTGTCAGTGTCTGTAGCCATCTCCGCGATTGAAACGGAGAGCGAAAGTGCACATGCGCCACAAATTCATCTTTAAGTTAATTTATTTAATTCATTATTTTTTGTTAAAAAATAAAGATATTTGATAACGTTGGAATGTTTTATCAGTGCTTTTCTTGTGGAAATCCTGATGCGGCCCAGTCTCACCCAGACTCGGCCTCTAGCGGCCCCCAGGTAAATTGAGTTCGAGACCCCTGCCGTAAGTGATGTAGGCGAAAGTAGGTTTTCTTCTTCTGTTTAGTTTTACTACTGTGGTAGCCGGCGTTTTAGTTGATTTTGAGACATTCAGTAATTTCGATCAGGAAAATGGTTTATACCTGCTGTGTAGGAAATTGCTTCAACACAAACACTGCCAATATAAGTCTCTATTTTTTTTATTTCCGACCATGCCGTGAGCTGAGTGGATTGAGCACACAGAATGAAATGGATCAGCCAGTAAATATTCTTCTGATTGGAACAAAACATTTTACTGAAGACTGCTTTGGCCAACGGTGGCCCGGTGTGGCAGTAGTTGGCACATCGGCCTCACAGTTCTGGGAGCAAGGGTTCAATCCCAGGTTCGGACCTTTTCTGTGTGGAGTTTGCATGTACTCCCCGGGCTTGCGTGGGTTTTCTCCGGTTTCCCTCCCACATCTCAAAGACATGAATGGTAGGTAGGTTGGACACGCAAAATTGGCCCATGGATGGTTATCCTTTTCCTTTCTGCGATTGGCTGGCCACCAATTCAGGGTCTCCCACGCCTGGTGCTCCTAGCTAGCTGGGATAAGCTATAGCACCCCCAGCAACGCTTGTGAGGATAAGCAGTTCAGAAAATGAATGAATGGAAAATGAACGGATTGGACTTCTAACACCCTCAGTGTGTTCAATGAGTGCAGGAGTGCTGAACAAGTTAGACACAAAGAGCCAAAATTTTAAACTGTGAGAGACAAAGGGCCACTCAGAAGCAGCATAAGTCAATCTGCCAAATTATTTTTTTAGATATAATTTATTATTTGTTTTTAATGAGCAATGATGAATTTGAATTTTAAGAAAGAATAAAAATAAGACAAACATGAAACGAGACAAAGAGCCACATTATATGCAAAATATGATAAGAACATTCATTTCTGCCGGGAGCCACGTGTGGCTCGAGAGCAACGTGTTTGCCACCCCTGAATGAGTGCTTGTTGGGGTTAAAAGTTAAATACATCATTGTTTCTGCATTTTTGAGTAACATGAAAATGCCCCTAAATCAGGGTAAAATGTCCTATAATTTTGGAGGATGTAGCCTGCAAACCAACAGGAAGTGACGGATGAGATGAAAAAACACACCCATGCAATGTTCTCGTTGTCAAAGTGAAACTGATGGCAAATCTATCTATAAAAGATATTGACTACAAATAGTGATTGGATTGGATTGGATAACTTTATTCATCCCGTAATCGGGAAATTTCATTGTGACAATAGCAAGAGCGTGATTGGACAGAACAACAAAGCAAAAGCACAAAGTACAAAGCAAATCAAAGTAAATGGGATTTAAGACAGAAAAGCAGCAGAAACACAAAACGAGCAAAAGTGGACGGAGCTACCACCGCCGGCTGCCACTTGAACGACGCCATCTTGGTTGCGGTAGCTAAAACGGATACAACACGTAGAAAAAAAAAGTCCCAGACACACATTATATGCTTTAATGAACGCGTATTGGACATCTTATGCCATCAACACTAGCCAAGGAGGTAAGCATTTGTACCAGCCAAGTTAATTCATTGGCTACCATTGACGTCAAAGTTCATTCAATGCTAACGCACCCAGTTAAAATAGATTGAACCTCAACTAATGATAAAATAATTTTAGATTTTTTTTAGGCATATGATAGAGCAACTATCACGAGGAGATAGCAGATATTTTCAAAACAATCTAAACTTAGCTGCTATGTTTGTAGTTATTTGCATTGTGCTCTAAGCATACATACTTACACGCCCCTTGAGTTTTAACTTTGGCACAAGCTCTATTTGCTTCGCATCAGCCAGGTGCGGCGGTCATTTATCAGTGACTTAGGAAAATCACAGCTCACGCAGCGGCAGTCGTTGTGGTCGGGCAGCTGTCCGACCCGTCGCATCGCAACGCCTCTAAAAAGTGTCATGAATCATGACCAAGAGAAAACAAACCGGGCAGGAATAACACAGAGTGCAACAACGTGTCACTAAGGTTATTTTCTTTGGGGGCCACAGTATGACACAAAGGCTTTTTCCATAGCATTTACATGACGATTTAGACTGGCAAATTTGCAACAAAATGGCAGGTGGAAGAGACGTTTGTTTTTATTGACCGCTCGCACCTCCCCCAAAAAAGAAAAAAAAAGTTTTAACTTGGATGACTTCCTGCTGATTCTGGGGCACCATTTGTTGGTTTTGGTTTACTTTTTGATGATTTTGCAGCATTCCAAATTACTTCCTGTACACGTTTTTTCCCCCTCAGAAATAATGACAACCAATGGAGAATTCTTTGCAAGTCCTCGTCTAAAATCAATAAAACATTTTTTGAGGGAGTTGAAAGTGCCATTGGAAATTAATGGGGCCATTGAAAACATAAAGTTTTGAGCACATTTTGGAGTTTGTTGAAAATGAGCGTCTTCCTGGACGTATTACACGGTTTTACCAGGAAATGTCTGATAACTTTCGTGTGTCTTCACTTGTGCATTTATTGATGTGTGAATTATGTGAATTAGGACAACGACCGTAGGACAAAACCACAGGAATTGAATGGGACCATTTTAAACCAACCCCTAAAAAACTTGTTTTTTTTGGAGCGACCAGGAAGTTAAAAACAAAATCCAAAGAGGACCTTGCATTAAATTTTAGAGCAAGGGTGTCAGACTCGGGTTGGTTCGCGGGCCGCTTTAACGTCAACTTGATTTCACGTGGGCCGGATCATTTTAGATATAATATTTAGATATTTTTTTATAAATTGATTAAAAGAACTGGATTAAAAGCCCTGAATATTCCATTTTTTATGGATCTAAAACAATGTTTATTTTAGCTTTTTAAAATATATTTTTCGATATTACAAAATGATTTTTGAACTAAAAACAAAGAATAAATGGATTAAAAAATTACAATTATTGATTTAAAAGGGGGAAAATCAGGAAATGTAATATACATCTATACTCTTCATTTTAATTTGATCCTAGAACAGAAAGTCGGCACTCATGATTTACTTTCTCCGGCCGCACAAAATGATGCGGTGGGCCAGATTTGGCCCCTGGGCCGCCACTTTGACACCTGTGTTTAAGAGTTTAGAGATTTCCAGGTCGGAACGGTGCGAAAAGGGTGTTGGCTGTGCAGCAGGCCTAAAATCTGGACTGAAAAAAAAAGATAATAACCTCAATTGTCACAGAATTAAAATACTAACCCTAAACAAGAACATAATACAAAACTTTTGGTGGGGTGCCTAATTTTGAGGCCCCGTTTACTATGTTCCAATCATTTTTCGCAGGTGAGTTCTGCGGGTGTTAACCTTGGTGCTGCTCGAAAAACAAGCTGTTGCCACTGTGCAACTTTGAGCCTGTTTTGTCAACAGCGCCTCTGCTAATGTGAATGTTGTGGCATCAACATACTGTGTTTGAACTAAGTTGGCCCATAGCCTGTTTCAAGTTTGCACGCACAAACTTATCTCAAATTTCAGTCTAAAAGATCACACACAAAAAACTCAAAGTTTTACAAATTTACCTTGGAGATGAATTATAGTTACTGTACACTTTTGTATGTTAGACAAATATCAAATATAAGGTGAAGTGTATGTCATACTTTGTTTTTAGTGGATCTGTTTATGAAACTGTTGCATTAAATTTCATGTATGCAAGTGAAATATTTGATTAAGAGCTGACCTTGTGGAACTGTTAGTTTGGTGTTGATGTGTATCGTTCTGACGACTCATCAAAATTTGCCTCTGTAATCTGCTCAGATGAAATAACAAAAACTCAGTTGTCATGCATTTTTCGGTCACACGTCTTTTCAGTTTATGTTTTAAATTTGACAGCAAGCGTCAGGCAAATTTGCAGCCATGGTGAACTGGCTTGAAAGGCTTCATTTTCAAAACATTCCTGGAGGCACTACCGATTTAGTTTCAGGATCTCTCAACCAACGGGTCTATCTTTTGAGGACAGGTGGAAATGTCAATAAAGCATGCTCCCTATACCTGACAAAAAATACTCTGTCTAGGGATGAGATTGGGGGTGCTCTTGGGGGTCAGACACATATTTGACTCCACCTGTAGAATAACCCTCTCCCCCTATAAAAACATGAAAGTGTTTTATGAGGGGGAAGCTGTACGATACAGAAGTATACCACCTCTGAAGTTATACTCATCCAATACATCATCATTATCACTGGGATTCCACATGGCTCAAAAGCACGTGGCCAAGTGTGCAAGTACAAGTAACACACTTGCAGATGGGTTGTCAGCCTTAATTCACATCGAAGCTTCTTACATATAACCCATTGACTGGCTGGGCAAATTAAAAATGAGCCAGCCCTGGCTGAACTTTAATTCCATTGATCAAACAGTAACTTTGACATATCAACACTTCAAACTCAAACTTAGGAAACTAGAGTATTTCAGGAGTGAATGCGATTCATGCAAAATCAAGTAGTAGTACAATTTAAATCAAACTGTTATCGTCATGTTTTTACATTAATTGAAATATTGTTTTGCAAACTATTGAAAAAATACAGCATAATGAAATTAAGTTTATCTTTGTGTTTGGCTCCTTCTACGTTGGTTTTACAGTCAGTAATTCCAACATATGTCACACTGAAGTCACACTTGCATGTTGTGCAATGTGCAAATGTCGGTCCTTTTGGAGACGGTTTTAACATGGGATATTTCGGCGAATAGGAACCAATAAACTTTTGCGAGTGTGTAGGTTTTTTATTAGAAGTTTCATCCAAATTACCATCCATTTTGCCTTTAACCCGAGCAGGCATATTGATAAGACTTACCAATGCTGTGTACGCCTACTTCCTTTAGAACAACCCCAGAAATGATAGGATTTGTTTAAAAAAAGACTGGTGGTTTAGTCAACCTTAATAATACTTACTTCCCTTATGAAAAAAATGAAAACGAAAATGTTAAAGCGATAGAGGCTACCTATCAGAACTTGTAACCCGGATGATTCACAACGCACTCGTGTTAACGAATTCTTCCGATTTACTGTGCAGTTGATTCAAGATGGCGGAAGCCACAGCGATGGTGTAAATGATAAAGCATTTAAATAGGAAATTTGGTACTTCCGAAATGGTTGCTTAAAAAAAAATTAAATGAAAATCTTTTGGGGTTTCTGGAGGTCATGGAGGTTGTCCGGAGTCCTGGAGTTTGCGTTGCATTTCTATAGAAACTCCTGAAATTCCGGAGGAGTTGGCAGCCTTGGGAAATAATATTCTTAAACTCCTAACTGCTTTAATACTAGTTCATAAAAAAAGACATTTGTTGACATTATCTGCTTACAATCCATTTGAGATGGGCTGATTATTTCTGGCTGTCTTTTTTATTTTTATTTTTTAATGATTTTGCTGTTTTTCACGCTTCTAAGATGACATTTAAAAGAAATCTTACTTTTGTGTTTTATTCATTTTTTGGCTGTATTTAGATTTTTTCACATTTTTTTCTCATTTTTAGTGATTTGGTTCATTTAATGGTAGCACTCCCACTGGATTGGATGGCCATCGCCCTCAACAACAACCAATATATTCTCTACTACTAGTAATATTTACAGGCCTTGAGGAAAAAAAATCAATCAGGATAGTGGATCTAATCCAGAATGCTGCTGCAAGAAAAGGAGACATATTATTTATTATTTATTTCTTAACTGGGTGAGTGCCATTGACAGTGATAGACATCCAATTATTTGGCATCCTATCAGCTTCTATGATGAGTTTAAACAAGTTTATTCCTCATAGATCTCCAATCCAATGGAAGTAGAAGCGTGGCAGTGAAAGAAGATTTTTTTCATTCTGCGGCAATCCTCCTACTTAAAATGAATTGGACGTATATCGCCGTCAATGGCAGTCAATCAATTAATTGGTATGGAAACAGGTGTTCAGAACATTCACAGCAAGCTCCTCTCACTCCATCAAAACATGAAATAAAAACAAGGAAATGTCATCAAACCCTAACCCTTAACGCAGCGTCACAGTCGCGATTTGCACCAAACGCTAACATTCGTGCGTCTCCGTGGTGACAGAGTGCATGATGGGAAAACCAGACAAACATGTGCAGTCTTTAAACCTGTCGGGGGGAAAAAGAAACGTGACGAGCCAGGGAAGCTTCTCGTCAGAAGTGGGGTTGACACGTGTAAGCGGATCCCGCTGCATTTGAACTTTTTGGGGGAAGATTGAGACAGACGAGAATCGAGCACAGAACCGCGGCTTGTCGCGATCAGGGGGAAAGAAATAAAAAAAAGGTGAAGGAAATCGTAAAAATGCCCATTTGAAAAAACTTTACATTCTTTTGGCCTTAGGGATTTAAATGACTCCAATTTAAATCCGTTTTTACATTGTACCAGGATATGTTGTGGTATAACGTGAAGCAGGCCAAGAATAATGTCATAAAGCGATTACTTCCGACCGAGTGATGAAGAAAGCAAAGCATGCACTGGTTGAAACGATGTGTCAGCTGCCAATTCGTTTATAAATTTGACCAAAATATCCCTATTTATTTCCTATGGGAATAAATAAATAAATATGTATATATATATATATATATATTCCATTTTTTTCCTATGGAAATATATTATTTTCTCCCCGGGCCTGTGTGGGTTTTATATATATATATGTATATATATATATATATATATATACATATATATATATATATATATATATATATATATATATATATATATATATATATATATATATATATATATATATATATATATAAAACCCACACAGGCCCGGGGAGAAAATAATATATTTCCATAGGAAAAAAATAGGGATATTTTTTGTCAAATTCATAAACGAATTGCCATGTTCTTCCCAGGCCGGGTGTGCGTGGGTTTTCTCCGGGTATTTCAGTTTCCTCTCACATTCCAAAAACATGCATGGAAGGCTGATTGAACACTCCAAATTGACCCTAGGTATGAGTGTCAGCACGAGTACACGGTCGATTGGTCGCCGGTCTTTTGGTCACCGATCTTTTGGTCGCCGGTCTTTTGGTCGCCCGGAAGGTTATTGATAATTACCATTTAAATCGTTGCTCAAATTCCCTAAATACAAACTGCGAATTACTGTTTAGTCATACTTAATGCCCTAGTATTTATTAGGCTAAAGAAAAGCTCTAAATTTCCCGGACTTTTATTGTTTTTTTGTTGGAGAACTTGTTAAGACCCTGACTGACGTAGCTTCTTAAAGGGACAACGCATGTACATACAAACTCTTATACACTCTCACGTCGGCTCAGTGAAACTGCTCATGGCCATTGTTGGCTTTTATTGATGCGTAGACCGTGTTGTTTTACCTTGTTTTGTCGCCGGTCTTTTGGTCGCCGGTCTTTTGGTCGTCGGTCTTTTGGTCGTCGGTCTTTTGGTCGCCGCTCTTTTGGTCGCCTGTTGTCGCGGTCCGGGCGACCAAAAGACCGCAACCAAAAGACCACAACCAAAAGACCGGCGACCAATCGACCGCGCATGGTCAGCACGAATGGTTGTCCATCTACTTGTGCCCTGCGATTGGCTGGCCACCAATTCAGGGTCTTCCCCGCCTGGTGCCCAAAGTCAGCTGGGATAGGCTTCAGCACCCCCCACAACCCTTATGATGATAAGCGGTACATAAAATGAATGAATGACTGAATCATTGCAGGGGCGGGCCAGTGAGCAAATGGTTACCACAGTTCTTAGATGTGTTGAGATGGGTATTCAATCCCCGTTGGGTTCCAACCTTCCCGTGTGGAGTTTGCATGTTCTCCTGGGACTGCGTGGGTTTTTACTAATCCTCACAAGGGTTACGGGGGTGCTGGAGCATATGCCAGCCAATTTCAGGCAGTAGGCAGGGGACATCAAATTTCAAGGCACAAGGAGACGATCAATCATTCACACTCACACTTGCACCTAGGGACAATTTTGAGATTTCAACCAGCCTTGAATGCATGTTTTTGGGATGTGGAAAGAAAGTAAAGTACTCACAAAGGCGTGGGGAGAAATTTCTCGAGGTCACTGTCACGCAGTGCGGGCATGCGGATGTGAACAAAGGGGATGGACCCAACCGCAGGGAAAGAGTAAGGCCACGGCAATGGTATACTCAAAGAGACTAAAGCAAAGTGCAAACAAAAGCAGGGAATTTCAAAAACCAAAAGTCATATGTCGTGACATTGACAAGGATGCAACAGGAATTGAACAAAAAAAGGGGACTGAAATAGAGAGACATTGAGAATAGGTGGTATACCCAATGTAAATAAAGCTAACTGCCACTTCCTTCTCAATAGTCATTTAGTATGTTGATTTTGGGGCATGTCTAGGTCACAAATGGTTTCGAAGTCTAGCACCTTACATGTCACTTCCTGTTAATTTGCTGGCAGGTCCAGGATGCTTCTTTTGTCAAAAATAATTACCACCTTAGGAGTGAGTTGACATTATTGTGAATTGACATGATTGGGGCTGTTATAAATTTATATGGGAGATTTGTGAAATTTTGACGGAATGTAAATCCATTCGGGGCGGCCCGGTGAATGAGTGGTTAGCGCGTCGGCCTCACAGTGGGGGACCTGGGTTCAAATCCAGGTCAGTCTACCTATGTGGAGTTTGCATGTTCTCCCCGGGCCTGCGTAGGTTTTCTCTGGGTACTCCAGTTTCCTCCCACATTTCAAGCACATGCATGGTAGGCTGATTGGACACTCTAGATTGCCCTTAGGTATGACTGTGAGCGTGAATGGTTGTTTGTCTCCTTGTGCCCTGCGATTGGCTGGCCACCAATTTAAGGTGTCCCCCGCCTCTGGCCCGAAGTCAGCTGGGATAGGCTCCAGCACCCACCGCGACCCTAGTGAGGATAAAGCGGTTCAGAAAATGAGACGAGATGTAAATCCATTCATTCGTTACCTGTTTCGCATATCCTTATAAGGCTTGTGGGAGAGTACGTCAGCTGACTTCAAGCCAAGGGCAGACTACACCCTAGACTGGTCCCCAGTTAACCATAGGACACATGTGTCAAAGCGGCGCCCCGGGGGCCAAATCTGGCCCGCCGCATCATTTTGTGTGGCCCGGGAAAGTAAATCATGCTGACTTTCTGTTTTAGGATCAAATTAAAATGAAGAGTATAGATGTATATTAAATTTCCTGATTTTCCCCCTTTTAAATCAATAATTTTAAATTTTTAATCAATTTTTCTGTGTTTTTAGTTCAAAAATCATTTTGTAAAATCTAAAAATATATTAAAAAAAAGATAAAATAAACATTGTTTTAGATCTATAAAAAACTAAATATTCAGGGCTTTTAATTCAGTTCTCTTAATCCATTTATAAACAAATATATCTAATTATTATATCTCAAATGGTCCGGCCCACGTGAAATCAAGTTGACGTTAAAGCGGCCCGCGAACCAACCCGAGTCTGACACCCCTGCCATAGGACATACAGAGACAGACAACCATTGACACTCACAATCATAGTGCCACTGAGCGGAAATAAATTTGAAGTCAGGGGAGTCATCCACGACACCATCAAGTGGCTGGATTGTGAATTCTTTGACAAAAACTGTTCTTATTGATTAGACATCTCGGGACCAACTCATTTGAATTCACAACAAGATGATCAGTGACTGCATGATTGGACTTCCATCATTGCAGCACTGCATTGAAAGAGTTGAATCTAATCTAGTAGTAGTATCTAGTATTTGTTAGAGTATTGATATCATGTTCAAATGTTGATGCATTGTGACAAGCATCCCCATGTTATATCTCCGCAAATTGTGTTTTCTAGATAATTGAGTTTTATGACTTGTGGACAGTAGACTTAACCTGCGACTAAAGATCATTCAGAGAGCAGAAACCTACGCATGCACGTTGTCGAAGCGAGTCCAAGGATGGTGGGAAAAAGCAAACTGTCGGGCCAAAAGGTTGCAGCCCTGGGAAGGCGCGTCGCTTAAATCTTGTGTGACATTTATGTGGACGTGCGTGAACCAGCTTTTTCCAAAAGTCTTTTTGCTCCATTTTCTCTTCAAGTTTCCACTTTTTCTCAAGAATAAAAAAGCAATAAAAACACATCAACCGCTAGATAAGACACAGCAGGGTCCGAACAGTGTTAATCCGTGATAATAGCAAAAGGGTAACAGTGGCCCATTTTTCCCCAAAATTATTTTGATACAATTAAAAAGGGGATACTTCAAGCTTTCCAATGAAATATTGAGATTTTGGCAACAAAATTTGATCTCTGAGATTTGATCTCTTATGATGCACGTGCAACGTGGATTTTAAAAATGAGGTAATTTTGTTTTTTTAAACCCTTCAGAAATGAGGCAGTATGTCCAAATTTTGCACGTAAATAAGGACCTAATAAAGTACAATTTGTTTTTTGATTAAGTCATTAAATAATTCATTCATCTTCTGTTCTGCGCATCCTCGCTATTTTTGCCGGAGCCTATTGCAACTGACTTCAATTACACATGGGGGCAATTGAGTGTTCAACCAGCTTACCCTTCATGTTTTTGGTATATGGGAGGAAACCAGAGGACCCAGAGAAAACCCACGCAAAGCCAGGGAGAACATGCAAACTCCACACAGTAAAGACCTACCCAGAATTGCGAGGCCGATGAGTTAACCACTAGACTGCAAGGCCGCGTTATTAAATTATCTCATCTTATCTCATTTTCTGAACCGCTTTATCCTCACTAGGATCGCGGGGGGTGCTGGAGCCTATCCCAGCTGACTTCGGGCCAGAGGCGGGGGACACCCTGAATTGGTGGCCAGCCAATTGCAGGGCACGAGGAGACGGACAACTGTTTACACTCACACTCATACCTAGGGCCAATATAGATGGTCCAATCAGCCTACTATGGATGTCTTTGGAATGCGGTAGGAAACCGGAGTACCTGGAGAAAACCCACACAGGCCCGGGGAGAACATGCAAACACCACACAGGTGGACCGACCTGGATTTGAACCCAAGACCCCCACTGTGAGGCCGACGTGCTGACCACTCAGCCGCCGGGCCGCCCTACTCCATTAAATTAATGATTTAAATATATTTCATTGTGAGGACGCATTCATTCGCCCATACTAGTTCAGAAGAACTGGACATGTAGTGTCATCAATAGCTCTAAAAGCAGTGAGTGAACAGCAGTAACAGACAGTCCTCCCAGTTTAAGTGAATTGGATGTCTATTGTTGTAAAGGGCATGCAGTTGTTAAGGGAGTTTATTGTAGGTCACTATGTGTTACCTTCAGGGTCTTTTGATTTTGGATGACTTCCTGTACATTTTGCATAATTTTGAGGTCATTTCCAATACATTTTATAGATTTTCCTGTTGCTTTTGGAGCATTTTCAGGACAACTAATTTTGGGGCATCTCCCTGCTGGTTTTGGTCCATTCTGGTGTACAATTTTGATAACTTCCTCTTGATTATAGGGTTGATTTCTGGTCAATTCTTGTTGTTTTGGGACATCTCCAAGAAGTCTTGTCAAAAATAATGATCAAAATTGAAAAAGTATGGGGATGTTTTTTGTCATTTTTTCTGAAATTGGGCTGATTTTTAGTCACTTACTTTTGTTTTTGGGGCACCATGGGTCACTTTGTTTATTTCGACATGGGATTTGTGACATGCAAAAAAGTGGACAAACAAAAAAATCTAGCGTATTTCACGATGATGACACTCATCGTGTATTATTTTTGCTTGAAGTAGAAGACCTTGGCAGCCACTTGGATCTTGGTCTACACGCAAACGACTGTTTTCCACATATGGATTTTATTTCCTTCTTTTTTTTTCAAATGTATTTTCCGCATCCACTTTCAATTGCATGCCATCCTTCTATTGCTTTGAAATAAATGAAACAAGAAAAACATTCCTGGGAGTAGGGCTGTCAAAGTATAGGAACTTATCCAAGTCTAAATACCGAAATACTAAAATAATATTAAATAAATGTAAATAATAAATACTAAAATAATTGATACTGTATCGGGATACAATAATTGATTGCAAAAGCATCAATATTCAGTTCTTTGTTTTTGCACAACCACAGTGAACACACACTGAAGTTTGTCCTCATGGGGTAAGTTAACTAACCCAAGTGACACTACAGACACCCGACTAAGCGAGCATCATCATCTTATGTTTGTTTTATACTCTCCTCTCAAAGAATCATGTTTTCCCTTTGCACATTATAGTCTGGGGCCGTGCCAAGTGGTATATGGGGACTTTGAAAGATAATTTAAAATGAGTAAATTTAGACAATAACAAATGCATACAAGGGCGGCCCGGCTGCTGAGTGGTTAGCACGTCGGCCTCGCAGTGGGAGACCTGGGTTCAAATCATCGAAATTTCCCAAATACGGGATGAATAAAGTTATCCAATCCAATCCAAATCCAGGTCGGTCCACCTGTGTGGAGTTTGCATGTTCTCTGCGTGGGTTTTCTCCGGGTACTCTGGTTTCCTCCCACATTCCAAAGACATGCATGGTAGGCTGATTGGACACTCTAAATTGCCCCTAGGTATGAGTGTGAGCGTGAATGGTTGTTTGTCTCCTTATGCCCTGCGATTGGCTGGCCACCAATTCAAGGTGTCCCCCGCCTCTGTCCGGAAGTCAGCTGGGATAAGCTCCAGCACCCCCTGCGACCCTAGTGAGGATAAAGCGGTTCAGAAAATGAGACACTCTTAGAATTATGAGGACGCTGCATTGATTTTACATCACAGTAACGAGAAGAAAAAAAGTTATTTCAAAACATAAAATGCAGGTAAATTCCATGGATTATAAGGACATTGGCATAATCCCCTCCCCATATTTCAACAGTGTCCCAGTGGAACCCAGCAGCCCACTCACATCCAAACTCCTGACAAACCATATAAACCACAGGTGTTAAAGTGGTAACCGGGGGCCAGATTCAGTCCGCTACATGACTTTGTGCGGCCTGCAAAAGCAAATCATGCACGTCGACTACATTTTTAATGATAATATTCAAATGATGTATTGTAGATGATGAGAGACTATTTAATGTCTGTTACTTTTTTAGATAAATAAATAGAAGTTTTAAAAAATTATTCATTCAGGGGGTTGCTGGAGCCTAACTGGTCGCCAGTCAGACATAGGGCACAGGTTTAGGCTATATATTTGTTAAGTGAAAAACAAATGATTCAAAGATTAAAAAAAAATGAAATTATTTTTCCCTTTCTAATAATATATGTTTAAACATTTCTTTAACTCTAAAACACTGAATATTTAGAGTCCCCCCTTCAATTTTTAATCCCAAAATATTTTTTTATCCTGCGATTGGCTGGCCACCTATCCAGGGTGTCCCCTGTCTGATGCCCATAATTGCCTGGGATAGGCTCCAGCACCCCACAGAACTGAGGTCAACGTGCTAGCCACTCGGCCGCCAGCTATATAAATACCAAATAGAAAATTGACATATTTCCCTTTAATTAAAAAGGAAAACATTTAAAAGACGTTTAAGGTTCCTTCCTTTTTGATGAATAAAATTGTAAATGAATTAATATAAACAAATACAAGAAAATATTTGCTTTTAAGAGGTTCATAAAGAGGATTTTGACACATGTTAATCTTAATAACGAATTTATAGACCTCTAGAAGAGCTGTCAATTCATTACGCAGGCTATTTGTCAGAAATAAAGGCCCTCTGAATGAAACAGTAAGACTTGGCCCATGACAAAAATGAGTTTCACACCCCTCATATAAACCAGGCGCGACTGGGCTTATGTTTCGGATACTTCTCGGATGTGGTTTGATCATCATCTCTTTGTCCCTGGTTAGTCATATCTCCAGATTTATAATTTCTCCCTCTCCTTCTGCTTTTCACTTCTAAATAGATGGAACATGGCGCCACTTTGGGACAGCGCCTGTCGACGTACATGCTGTCGCTGTGTTTGTGTTAACCAAGGCAGTTATTTAGCTGCATCTTCCTTTCTTTAATGCAGGTTTCCACTTGTATTTTTTAGTATAACATTTCCATCTCATTTGATTTCGTTCTGGGGAGGGGGATTTTTCCATCAGCCAAAAAGCAACCAATGCGGGGTTCATAATTCTTATATCACGTTTTGTGTAATTGGAGCCACTTAGTGTAAAGTTTGGGGAAATTTGAGCAAATCACATATTGAACATCAATTAGAGATTTGCAATTTTGAGTTGTAAATCGAAAGGAGTGAATGGACACGTTTTAGTAAGAGTACAATGGGGCCATTGAAATTTTATAATTAAGCTTTTAATTTTTTTTGCCAGAATTTTAGGTTTTAACAGAAACTGTTGTGCACCTTACTGCGATCGGCTGGCCACCGATTCAGGGTGTGTCCCCCGCGTCTGGCCCGGAGACAGCTGGGACTGGCTCAGCAGCCCCCGCGACCCTAATCAAGATAAAGCGGTTCAGAAAATGAGATGAGATGAGATGAGATGTGCACCTTAATTTGGTAATTTAAAAAAAAATGTGTGAATCATGTGAATTGGACATAAACTATGACAAGAAGCATTTTAAAATCATTTAATTTATATATTCTTATTAATTTGCCATTGGCTTTTGTGGTCAAGCCGTAAATGCTAGGTACAAAGGAAAGTTGTATGGAGGTAAGTGGATAAAAGAAATATCAATTATGCATATATTTTTAATTATAAATATATATATATATATATATATATATATATATATATATATATATATATATATATATATATATATATATATATATATATATATATATATATAGTTATTTTTTGTTTTATAGATTTGGCATGCAAAAGCATTAAGTTTGCGCTCATTTTCGTGTTCATAGTGATGTCGTGTTGGACCTTTTTTTACTCCCGTCCAAGAAAACAACAGAAATGCAAAGACTCTATTTAGCCGAAATATATTTTGTGTAGCGTGAATATTTACGAGCTACCTTTGGATTGTTTCGCTCTTCTTTTACAACACTGACACATGGCAATAAGATGTTGGCCTGTTTGAAGTCACACATCTGCTAGCCAGCGGAAACGCGCAAAATCTCACGTGTCTCTTTGATTGTTACATTGGAGATGGAGTGTGTGTTTGTGTGTGTGCGTGGCCTAGCTGCTAGCTTGTAAAAGATTGGAAGATGGGGATTCCACATGCTTATCCAAGGAGATAATAAACAAAAGGGAAGAAGGGTGATATATTGGGCACATGTGGGATTTTGGAAGGATGAAGGCCTCAAGTGGGGAGGGGAAAAAGGGGTTAGTATGGATGCTTGCGGAATATCCGCGAACAAGATGAGGTCAGTAGATCGCATCGTTTGAATTGAAGAGGGCCCAACCTTAAACCCCCACCTCACCCGCAAGAGAGGCAATGGTAAGAAGCTTTTACAAAAGCTTCAGGGCAGATTCACTGGTGCAAATATGCTAGCAAGGATGCTTTGTTTTGTGTCTGTGAACACATTACAGAGCCGTTATTGAACTCATTAGCCGTCATTGACACAGACAGACATCTATTCAATGCCATCTTGGAAAGTTGGCATCGAATAAACAATAATTGCTGAAAACGTCGTAAAAAAAACTAAACAACAAGACATTGTGCAAACATTAAAACAGAAAAATCTGAAAACAGCTATGAAAAAAACGACAAACCACAATACTTCAAAAAACATGCAAACATTTAAAAATCGTAGAATAAAAACATTGTAGAACGGCCCAGTGGAAAGTTTGCATATCCGCCTCACAGTTCTGTGTTCGAGGGCTCAATTGCCAGTGGGTTCCGTACTTCCTGTGTGGAGTTTGCATGTTAGCATTTAAGGAGTTAGCATGTTCTCCCAGTGCAGAGGTTTTCTCTGGGTACTCCGACGACTAAAGACTAAAGCAGGTGGGAGTCACAGACGCTGCCCCCAACGACTAAAGACGGAGGCGGGAAACGCAACACCACAAGAAAATGACAGTCAAACACATTGAATGCACACAGCCTAAAGTCTAGCTAAACTGGTGAGCCCAAAAGGTTGGTCATCAGCCAGCTGCTGGCAGGCGGGTGGCTTTTTTATGAAGGGCGCATGAGACCGTATATGCAGCAGTGTTAACAGATTGGGTGGAATCCACCGAATTGGGTGAGTTATATTTATGGTCTGATTGGTTTGGAGACTTTGTGATCTGGAAACCCTGAGGTGAAGCGCACCACTGGCTCATGATCTCCATCCTTGAACGTCCACGGTGACTCGTGTGTATGAGGTTTGATACATTAATCTTTAGTTGTCTCTTAGACTGGCACCACGTAGCTTACAGGCCAGTAGTTGGGGACCATTGCTCTAAATTCTCCCTAAGGAATGAGTGGTAGTATAAAGGGTTGTTTGTGTCAGTGTCCCATGCGATTAGCTGGCAACCAATTCAGGGTGTCCGCCTCCTACTGCCCACAGTTGGCTGGGAAAGCCTCCAGCACCAGCGCGACCCCTGTGAGGATTAGCTTGAAAGGAAAACGAATGAATGTTTGAGGAAAAACATCACCTAAGAGCAATCGTTGCCAACCCTCTGGGTCAAAAGAGATTGGGTGTACATCCAATGTAAATAGAAATGAAAAAGGTGAATACATTTTGGGGTAAAAGGTCACCTGGGTTTGTATGTTTTTGTTCAGGATGACGTAACTCATTCTCTAGAACTTAATGTGATAAAAGTCAGTAGAGGTTTGCCAGAATCGAAGGAATGATTGTGTAAAATAAATATTTTGCTCGTCAGGCCATTTGTAGTCCAGACAGCTGATGGTAACGCCGGCTACCTAGACGGCAATGTCGCTGCAACGAGTCCCGTCTGGGCCTGCTTCTTAATGCGTGTTATCACAACAAATCACAGTTGGAACAAAAAACAACTGTTCAAAATCACCTGATATTTCCAGGAACAAATTCACACATTAGTTTGGAGGTTAAATCTAAATCGGGATGATCTCCTGATGCAGACAAAGTCAACTTCAAGTCATAATTACTACCGGGTGAAATTACCTTGTTATCTTACTAACTGTGATGAACCCAACTAAATGTCTTAAACTTGAACAGAAAAAAAGAGACTAAATTTATCAATTACTTTACTAAATTCGCTTTGAGAAAGAGACCTACAGCTAAAGAAGCCAAATTCAAAGTATCTCCACATTTCTGACCTCTAACCCTTTCGCTTATCGTTTCAACTACAGTGCAAATTTGAGTTACATGGTTGTTGGATTTATTATGGAATGTTGTTTATAATTCCATTATGAAGTTATTGCAAAATTCATTTTCTGACATCTGTGACTTTTGAACGTTAACCTAACCACCCCAAAATTTGACCACTTCTTCAGTCTTGTGTTACATTTATCCTGAGAATAATTAATAAATTTGTTCTCAACTCAATGGATGCCATTAAAGGTGTCATCTGATCAATTCTGACAGGTAGGGTTAGCAGAGAATTTAATTGGACATCAATCGTCGTAAATGGCAGAATATGAGTTAAATTATTTTGAAGAAAAACATATAGATAAAAAAAATCCAAACGTGAGTTTTGACCCCATTATCCCAAAATATAATTCATTTCAAATTATAACTAAGATGAATCCCCAAAACTCAAAAATATACAAGATGTTTTTCTGAGCATATCCACACAAAAAACCCAAATAAAACTTCTTGCCAATGTTACAGACCTAGAGATATAAAGATGAATCATATCTGTCAATAAATCATGCAAATTTCTTCACATGGAGCCACTTTTACTCTCTGCCAGGTCTGGCACCAGACTGAAAACATTTCCACGAGTATTTGCTTAAAAGTGAAGATTTAAGACGCGTCATAAAAGTATACCATTTACTCGAGTTCGCCGCCCACTCTCGGTAGGCAAAAATATATTTGAACGATGGCTAACGTCACTTTATTAAACTTGTCTTATCATCTACAGCCACCCAGGACACCTTTAAAAAAGAAAAAAAGAAAAATTAATTTTCAATTGAAGCCAATGAGTTAGAGTGTGGGGGGAAAAGAAATACAACATATAGTTCTTATGTTTGCAAGTGAGTTCTACACAGCCGAACACAAGCGGCAGTTTGTCTGCCTGATTTGTTTCCACGGACGCAGTATTTATCCGTTTAAAGACGACGCCACCAACTGTGTGTGTAGTGCAAATATCCTGTGTCACCTACTCAAAAGGCCACTGGCATCATTTCAAACCAGCTTGCCCTAAACTTTACAGACCGGTTTTGATGACTGTTATCTGTAAAATAAATGCTAAGGGAATCCTTTTTTTTCTTTAAAGGGGGCACTTTAAAAATGTAATTAGATATAATGTTGCTGGGTTAGTCCGTTTATTTGGGGGGTGGTCAACATGAAAAATATAGCGTAATTTTTTTTTTAAAATGTTAAAAAGGTTCAATAGCTTATACAATATCTGTATTTTAGAAATCTCCTTTAAATAATGAAATCAGAGCAAAATCTTTGGCCAGGAACTGTTTGAATAGGCAATAGTCTACTGGTCCCCGTGTATACGAGGACCCCAGGTATGTTGCAAACAATAAAACTAAAATATTGCTTACAACATTTTAATTCTATTGTGTTCTAAATGATTGGATTGAACTTAAAATTTGACTTTAATTACCTTTTCGATAGATAATCATCAACTACATCATGATAAGAAATTTGTTACAGTAAGTGTTGCCCCATGTTAGACTGGATGTAGTGACACTACCATGGTTGCAATGCCCCATCTGCGAATCCTGCCACAGAGAAGACAGTCTACAGCCCTAACTGGACATGGAAATGAGGAATAATACTCTAGGCAACAGGTAAAAATTGAAACAAAATGGTGGCGAGTTCAATACCTGCTGGGTGATAGATCTGAAAAACAATGTCAGGAGGCAGGTTAAGAAAGAGTGAGACCAATTTAAAGGGGATTTAGTTTATTACCAAACTGCAGGATGGGGAGAGAGCTCGGGCAGCGTGAACGCTCACAGCCTGTTGTCCTGCAACTCTCTCCGAATGACCAGTTAGTGAGTCTTAAATACAGGCAAAAATGACAGTTGTCAGCAGGACTTTGGACAAATACGTTTCAGTCATTTGCAGGGCAAAGATTGATTGATCGATCTACATTCCCATCCTCATTTATGGTCACGAGCTGTGGGTCGTGACTGAAAGAATGAGATCCCAGATACAAGCGGTTGAAATGAGTTTCCTCCGCAGGATGTCCAGACGGTCCCTTAGAGATAAGATGAGAAGCTCAGTCATCCAGGAGGGGCTCGGAGTAGAGCCGCTGCTCCTCCGGATCGAGAGGAGCCAGATGAGTTGGCTCGGGCATCTGATCAGGATTACCCCTGGACGCCTCCCTCGGGAGTTGTTCCGGCCATGTCCCACTGGGAGGAGGCCACGGGGCCTACCTCCAACACGCTGTGAGACAATGTCTCCCGGCTAGCCCGGGAATGCTTTTGGGTCCTCCCGGAAGAGCTGAATGAAGTGGCTGGGGAGAGGGAAGTCTGGGCATGCCTGCTGAAGCTGCTGCCCCAGCAACCTGACTTCAGATAAAGCGGAAGAAAATGAGATGAGATGAGATGAGCTGTAGTTGGCTAGCAGGACATAATTTGTACAGCCAAAGTAAAACTATAAGCAGGCTAAAATATACATTTAAAAATTAAATCCAGAGTAAAAGAAATAGACAATAGGAAAACAACTAATATAGCATTCAAATTGTTTTTTTTTCTCCTGACACTGGTTTCTGGGTTCAAATCCAGGTCAGTTCACCTGTTTGGAGTTTGCATGTTCTCCTCAGGCCTGTGTTGGTTTCCTCCAGGTACTCCGGTTTACACCCCACGACACTAATGAGAATAAAGTGATTGAGAAAATGAGATGAGATGAGGTATTTTGGCCAATATTGCTGGCAATAGTAGTGCTGGCCACAGTGAGTCTGATTCTCTTTTGTGTATGAATGATTACATATGTTTGCCTTTTGTCCAAACTAAATGAAAATGAATATACGTGACCATGTAATTTTCTTGTATTAGATCTAATCACATAATTTAAATTTATATTTCTTTTAAAAAACAATGATCATATTTTGATATTCAAATTTATTGCAAGTGTTATTTTCACTTTGATTTAACTGTTAAATCTCTATCTAATAAAATGACAATATTTTTAATGCCGAGAAAAAGGCTGCTAAAGAAAGAAATGCAGAAAAGATTATTCCCCGGTTATGAGGCGTTTAATGACTTCCTGTCACCACAGCAACGGGAAAAACACATTACATTCTGGTGTCATCATACTTGTTGAAATAACACTGTAATTCATCCATGAATGTAAATTTTTTATATCAAGTGGTTGCACACCCTCTTATGATTTGACTCTCTCACTGAGCTCAACTCACTGGCTGCCATTGACGGCGACAGACGTCTAATCCATTCCCAGCAGGAGGCATTACTAGGAAGCACGTTTAGAGGTCGACGTCTGGAAAAGAGATAACAATGTTTTTTGCGTACACAGCTTTGAGAGGTCAAAGCGAGAACAACACCTGTCTTGCTAAACACTCACAGACAACGTCAACAACATGTCGTTTCTGTGCATCCGTGGCTTTGATTCGTTTCTCGCCACCCGACACCATGGCAGAAGAAACATGCGTCCTGGTCATTTTGTCGCTTTTTATATGAAAAATTAATCTTTCAGTTTCATTCCTTGTGCAAGATGTCAAATGTATATGGACATCTACCACCAGTTAATTTATGAAATAATATTAAAACAGTTTAGCGAAATAGAAAGGTTTTGTTTGCTCAGTTTGTGGCAATATGACAAATTTACTGAAAATTTTATAGCTTTTTTTATTTTTTATTTTTATAAATTATGTACTCATTAGGTGGGCCGGCGGCCAAATGGTTAGCGTGCCGATCTCACAGTTCTGGGGTCGAGGGTTCGATCCCAGGTGGGTCCTCCCTGTGTTGAGTTTGCATGTTGTCCCCGGTGGGTTTTCTCTGGGTACTCCAGTTTCCTCACAAATCCCAAAAACATGCAGGGTAGGCTGGTTCAACACTTTAAATTGCTCCTAGGCATGAGTGTGAGTGTGAATGGTTGTCCGTCTCCTCAGGCCCTGCGATTGGATGGTCACCAATTCAAATAAACTTCATATGTATATTTACAAAATAATCGAAAGGTTAAATGCCATTTTTGGAGAGATTTTGTGGAGATATTTTGCTCTGCTTGTTGGTAAACTCCTGTAGTTAGCTGTTGATTTTGAGTCACTTGTTAATTTTGGGCTCCTTTACGTTTTACCATAGTAACAACATAATTTACAAATGAAGAAGGCCAAAAACCCAAAATGGAAACCAAATGGGGCACTTGCTTGCCCTAGAACCACATTCAGGTACCCAAACCATCAACACCTGCATGTGTCACATCACGAAGTTGTGGTTATTGCGGAAAGTAGGCTAATCCCGCAAACTGCGGGCAGCCAATTCCCATGAAATGGCCCTGATATTCCTTTCATTTGTTCTCCGCCCCGCAATTAGTCGCGGTTGGGGAGGGGGCAGGCCATCAAAGGGGGTTGCTGCTCGCATGTTGCTCTGACGTCCACAAAGCAGAATGAAATATGAAATATCCAGTTTCTGACTTGTAAAAGGGAATCTCAGGGAACGGGAGGTGTTTCACGCGGATAATGCGAAACATTTGCTGCCTCTGAAACCGACTGCGAATAATTGCTTATTCCTACTCAAGTGCATTTGAAGGTGTGGCTTTCCAACGACTTTTTGATTTGGACATTTGAAAAAGAATACAGTAGCACCTTGAGATTAGGTTTATACAATTTGTGAGTTTTCGGTAGGCGGACATTTCATTTTGAGGTTGTCTTGAAAAACTAAAAAATGTACGAATTTGTTTCAGAAAAACTCGTAACTTTTTGCCTTTCCTTGATAACACTATCTTTATTCTACAGTTTAGCGAGGCAGAAACACTTGCATTGTTGCTTGAAATTGTTTCTATATTTTGACAATTTCTTTTATTTTTACTTTTTTAACCAAATAAAAACATGGGTTGTTTAGTGATTCTTTTTTGGTCCGCTGAGTATAGGGATAGCTTTGACCATGTTACTAGCTTATTATTTCTAACATTTTGGCATGTAAGCGTAAAAGGAGTGTCAAAGCAAACATCATAGCACAAGACATCTGCGCGCTCATCATTTACGAGTGACATTTATCGCTTTGGCCAGTTCTCAGCCCGATTCTCAGGCCTCGGCAGATGTTCAACCTCAAAAGTCTCCAGCCCTTTAAACACCACCCTTTGGATAACCATTAAATGTGCTTTTGAGTTGTCTTCATTGCTTTTAGCAATTGATGATGATTCAAGATTTGCAGTAAATACAGTTATCCCTCGAATATCGCAGCTTCAACTTTCGCGGCTTCACTACTCTTTAACAAAAAAATGGCTGAGTGTTAAGACCTACCGTATGCATGCATGTACATTTATGTGTATGTATGTATATATGTGCTAAGCAACAAGCTTATTTATATATTTATTCATGTATTTATTTATTAACTTACTTATTACCTATCTATTTATGTCTAAAATGCCTTTCCTATTCCTGCATCCTCACCCTCTTGCTACTGTGACAACAAAATTTCCCGAATACGGGATGAATAAAGTTATCCAATCCAATCCAATCCATTGCGATTTTTTTCTGGGGGAAATTTTTTTTAATTACATTTTTTTGTAAGTTCACAAAAATGTGAAAATCCACGCTGAAACTCGCAGGCGGAAGCCACTGCCCTGTCCTCCGCTTGCTACTAGGACTCAGCACTGAAGTAAAAAAAATATATATAGGTATATTTTTTTTAAATAGGGGTGACCGTACTTCGCGGTTTTTCGTTTATCACGGCCATGTCTGGTCTACATTATCCGCGATAATCGAGGGATTACTGTAACTACAGCAGTGGTCCTTAACCTGGGTTTGATCGAACCCGAGGGGTTCGGTAAGTCAGTCATAAGGGTTCGGTGCAGCCTCCCGCCGCGGAGGTCAAAACACATTGACTCATCATGTCTATTCACGATAACATTCTCCCTGCATAACCATCACTGGCTGCAGATGATCATGTGACATTGCTTGGCCAATCAGTGCTGCGAGGAATTTATATATCATGAATTAGAAAAAAACACATTTATTTTTTCCATTTAAGTATGGTTTGGTGAATGCGCATATGAAACTGGTGGGGTTCGGTAGCTCCAACAAGGTTAAGAACCACTGAACTAGAGGAAATACCTTTATAGAAGAGATGCTCTTAAAGGTAGTATTTTTTCTTCGAAAATTGCCTCATTGCCTTACAGAGGTGATACAGTAGATCACTGGTTCGCAAATATTTTACAGCAAGTATCAAATTAAAGGGCTAACAAATGATGTTGATAGAGTGGTGTGACTGTGTAGCTCCGCAAAGACCCTGCACAGAGTTACAGCTTATCTGATAGATGTGAAGACAAAAACGATCAAAAATCCATCAAGTTTTCAACCATTAACTCTTAGCTTGGCATTGAAAGTGTTAGATTCACAATCCATTT
Organism: Stigmatopora argus; assembly: GCF_051989625.1. Classification (NCBI taxonomy): domain Eukaryota; kingdom Metazoa; phylum Chordata; class Actinopteri; order Syngnathiformes; family Syngnathidae; genus Stigmatopora; species Stigmatopora argus. Next base: position 17,804,245 of record NC_135391.1, read on the forward strand.
TGACTATGAGGGGCGAATGAACGTTAGTTTGTTCCCCCTCAGTCAAAATGGATTGGACATCTAGCTTCACCAATTGCACTGAAAGATGAGCATTCACAACCTGTCCTCCCAGACGAAAGCAATTGGATGTCAATTGTTTTCAATAAGGTAATAAATAAATATGCGTGCTACTGAAATATAAATATATATATTTATATATTTATTTATTAACTTATTTATTACCTATTTATTTATGTCTAAAATGTATTTTACCTTGTCTGTATTCTCACGCTCTTGCTACTGTGACAGTGAAATTTCCCGAATATGGGATGAATAAAGATATCTAATCTAATTGTGGGTCAGTTCCTGTTAAAATTGGCACAATTTGAGGAATTTATTTTGTAATATAAAAAATAATGGTCACCAATAGATTTTTTTTACGGGTCGGAGTTTCAAATCAATGGAAGTTAATAGACATGTTTGTTAGGGAGTTAAATGAGGCATTGAAAATATATTTGGCCGAATTTTACATTTTTAGCCCAAACATATTCAAACAAACTGAAGGTCTATTCGTGACAAGCTCATTTCAATTCATCACAGAAGTACAACAGGATGCAACATAATTGCACGTCCCTTATTGTTACTACCAACTTCATTAAAAAATAATATTTGATTTACTTTTCATTCACCTATGTAGTATTGCAAATGATAGTATTTTCTGGGTGTTTTGTATATCATTTTGTTTTTCTTTTTTGAAATGCTTTATAAATGAAACAGTTCTGGTTTAGATCATTGTTTTAGTGGACTATGAAAAAAACCAACATTTTTTGGGGGAATGGAAAGTGAATTAAGCTCCTGGGAGAGCACACTGATGAGCGGCTTAAATGCGAGCCAGGTGCCTGGCCATCATTGTAGCAGTCCGCTTCTCGCAAATCAATCGCCCGCTGTCACACTTAAGATTCTGGAGTGTGAAACGACACCTTGACTTGAGGGAAAACACTTGTGAGGGTTTCCAGTTGTTTGGAACGCTCGCCGTGACCACGCGCTGACCCCCCTTGACAGTCAGTCACCTGCTGCCAGCCGGGACCGTGGCTAACCTGCTGGCCCGCATCCCTTCACTTCTTCACCTTTGTATGTCAAACCTTGTCAAGTTTTTAAAGATTTCCTAACCTTTGCTCATACATCTGCGATGTCTTCATTCTTTTATTAGCATTTGGCTTCGGAATAAGTTGCGACATGCCGGTAATAGACCATTATTGCTTCCTGTGAAAATCCTTTTGGCACTTTTGTAACAGTTGCAACAATAATAATGCTAAGGTTTTAGCTTCTTGCACAGATAAAGACACTCAAAGACACATTAAAAGTATTTTTGATTTTTAGTTAGTTTAGTAGGTGGTTCGGCGGATGAGTGGTTAGCGTGTCGGCCTCACAGTGGGGGACCTGGGTTCAAATCCAGGGCGTTCCACCTGGGTATGTTCTCCCCGGACTAACGTGGGTTTTCGCCGGGTGCTCCGGTTTCCTCCCACATTCCAAAGACTTGCATGGTAGGCTGATTGGATACTCTAAATTGACCCTAGGTATGAGTGTGAGAGTTAATGGATGTTTGTCTCCTTGTGCCCTGTGATTGGCTGGCCACAAATTTGGGGTGTCCCCCGCCTCTGGTCCGGAGTCAGCTGGGTTAGGCTCCGGGGCATTCCAATGTTACTTCCTGTACATGGTCTTGAGGCATTAATTTGCTACGTTCTGTAGATTTTGAGGCTTAAAATAACAAGGGAAGGTCATGTGAATTTTTGGTGGCAACTTTAGTGCGCCTTGATTTCCTGAATTCTTTACGTGTAAATTATGAGAATTGGAGGGAAAAAAATACAGAACAGATACATTTTCAAATTAGAACATTTTTGACAACGTGAACACGCTGTTAATAAATAAGGAAGTTTTGTCAAATTTTGGTGGACCCATAAATTTTGGGCAAAAACAGTGTAGAATTCTTGTGGACTTTAATTTCCCAATCTTTTTTGATGAGCAAAATATGTAAATCAGATAAATAATCAAAGACATGATACCATTTCAAATGGGGAAATTTCAATGATTTTTCTATTGGAATTCATTCCAGGTTTTTTTTCTCAAAATAAACTTGTTTCCACCCATGAACAGAGAATGTGTGGCGTGAAAATTTTTGAAACATTGCGAACATGAAACTTGGAGTACATAGGCTATGGATCATGCAAAAAAATGTTTGCTTTTCAAAGCATCCTTATAATGATCGTCACCAGCTCCTCCAAGTGAAAATGAATGTTATGGCGGCTTATGACTTAATAAGAAAAGAACAGGTGAAGTTGTTTGACGGCCATATGGCACACATACATATATAACTAAAGCGTCCGTCCATTCAAATAGGGGGCTGTCAATCACACAGCGGGGAGGCAGGACCATATCCACATGTGAGATCAAAATGGCCACCATCTTTCTCCCATTTACACCCCCTATAGAAGTGGATGATGTGAGCTGTAAATCAACTCGCATGTATTTAAACAACTTTTTTCGCGGTCCCTCACTGCATTCATTGAACTTTTGCTAGTTTTGTTGTTTATGTCAAGTCAAGCAAAATCCTGATCCAATTTGACTCTTGTTTGACAACTTCAATTGACAAAATAGCTCCCTAACGCCCGAAGCCTGAACTCAATAGGATTCCACTTTGATTTAACATTAACATTTTAAAGCGTGAATTTTTGTTTTGGTTCTTTGGTAGCAAAGATACATCATCACATTGAACTCCCAGAAGTGATTCATCTATGTGCTGGTGTGAGAGCAATGAGGGTATTTTGGATTGGGTTGCAGGAACAGGTGACTGTTAGAAACCAGCAGAAGAAAGTGGAACAATGAACTAGTAAGGTTGTTTAACATTTTGATGGAGGAGCCCCATCTTATCAAAGCAGCCGGGCTTTGATAGCGACTCGGGTATGCGAGTCGTTCAACGCTGACACCTGCGGCCGCGGAGGCAATGTCGTTTTTGTTCATCGCCATGGTTGTTCCGGGCTAGCAGCGAGTGTCAAGTAAACGTGAGAAAAAAACCTGATATACAGTTATGTATGCTTCTAAGTTAGAAAAGTAAAATGTTATATTTTAGCTTACAAATACAAATATTATCTATCAAAGTCAATGCTTTGACATTGTAACTATCTTATTTCTCAACAAGTTTTTAAAAAAATATGGATCAATGTCAGACATTCAAGAATGAAAGTTAATTTGTTGGAGACAAGTGTTCCTTTTTTGACACCCGTGTGCATAGTTGACCGACATTTTCGGTCAGGTGACCAGCGGTTGGACACTAGATCTCGAAAAGTACACATTGTACAACATTCATTCTTTTTCCGTACCGCTTATCCTCACAAGTGTCCCAGCCAACTATGAGCACTAGGTGGGGGACACCCTGAATTGGTGGCCAGCCAATCGCTGGCCACAAGGAGACAGACAACCAATCACGCTCATACTCATACTTCGGGACAATTGAGAATGTCCGACCAGGCCACCATGCATGTTTTTGGGCTGTGGGAGGAAACCGGAGTACCGGGAGAAAAGCCACACAATTTCTCAAATCTCCCTGATAACTGATGACATTGTCGTACTGTATCAGTGCTGACACTCTTCTAGGTATTGATACAGAACTATAGTTACTTTTCAGCCATGAAGATGAGTATTGTGAAAAGCAGTGCTGAACTGCATGCTTCGGGTTAAAAGTGAAAGAATGAGGCAAGCTCAAATTCAACTGACACGTGGTGTTGACAGCCTAAGGTTAGAATCAGGGAGTCATCACTAGTTCCAACACGCTTTCATTTATTTGCCAAAGGATGTTCACGTTGACAAATGCTGAAAGCAGATAGTTGTTCACAATCATTAAAAGCAATGTAATCTTTTTTATGTTGGCCACAAAGTCCACTGCTGAAAATAAAATCTACAAATAAACTATTGAAAATGCAAAATGTATGAATTTATACTTTTCATGAGATAGTTCTATCCTCAAAAGAACTATAGTACTTACGACTTATATTTTATTTTTAGATCTCAGGATGCCTTAATTTTTTAAATTAAATAAAAAATAAATAAATTAGAGTTGGATGAGTGGTTAGCACGTCGACCTCACAATGGGAGATCTGGGTTCAAATCCAGGTCAGTCCACGTGTGTGGTGTTTGCATGTTCTCCCCGCACCTGCGTGGGTTTTCTCCGAATACTGCGATTTCCTCCCACATTGCAAAGACATCCATGGTAAGCTGATTGGACACTCTGAATTGCCCCTAGGTATGAGTGTGAGCGTGAATAGTTGTTTGACTCCTGATGCCCTGCAATTGGCTGGCCACCAATTCAGGTGGGATAGGCTCCGGCACCCCCGTGATCCTAGTTAGAATAGATTTTCTGAATAATATGATAATGTGGGTCATTTCCTTTTGAAATCGGGTCACTCCGAGCTGTTAAATTCTAGGTCGCATGCTGTAGATTTAGCTTACTTAGTATTTATTTTGGGACATATCCGCATTCTTACCGGTTAATTTTGGGACATTTATGGGTCATTTCTTGTTGATTTCAGGTCTCTTCCTCACAATTAATGGGTCACTTCCTGATGATATCCGATCTGGTATTTCCTGTTGGTAGCGGTCACCTGCTAGTTTTAGGGCAATCTTGGTCACTTCTTGCTGATTTGCTGGTTATGGCGCCTGATATTACTCTTAAGTTGATTTTTAAATGTTTCATAATATTTCAATGATTGCTCTACAAATGCAGGATAATGTAATTTATGGTAGAGAATGAGTTAAGTAATAGAGTTTGAATAGAACTGTTGTATACATACTCACACTGACAGTGTGTGGTTGTCTACAGGTGTGCGTAAACAAGGGTGTTGTGCTAATTTCTAATTTAGAGAGCAGCCACAATTGGTGGCAAGGCATTTTTAGATTCTGTGATTTGAATGACCAATACTTACAATGTGGTGCACTTGTGTTTTTGGGGGCCCAGAGAGACGACCAAGTAGTTATGTTTACACATAGCAGTTTGGAAAATGAATGAATATTTTGTGTACAAATAAACAAAAATCATCTCATCTCATTTTCTGAACCGCTTATCCTCACCAGGGCCACACATCTCAGCTGACACCAGGCCAGAGGCGGGGGACACCCCGAATCGGTGGCCAGCCGATCACAGGGCACAAGGAGACTGCCAACCTTTCACGCTCACACTCATACCTAGGGGCAATTTAGAGGGTCCAGTTAGCCTACCATGCATGTTTTTGGAATGTGGGAGGAAACAGGAGCCAGGACCTCAGAGCTGTGAGGCTGACGCACTAACCACTCGCTCCACCGGGCTGTCCATGTACAAATATTTTAAAGCCTTTAAATCTCATTGCTTAGGATAACACCAATTTAATTGAACGGAAAAAAATAGTGGATTGAGACAACTATAAGGCTGTATGGTGAAGCTTTTCTTTTTTTTTGCAGATCATGAGATCAAAATGTTTTCATTTCAAAGATTCATCGTGAAAAGATATATGAAGAGCTGTTAATTGCTACCACTGGTTTTAATGAGTATTGTTTTTTCCTGTTTGACGTTTTTGAGCAGTGGGTGTTTGCACATCTTCAGGCAACTTCAACACCACTTTTTCCCACAGTTCAAAGAACAGGAAAATGTTTGACCTGACAATTGATCTTAATGTCTGTGATGCATCTGCTGGTATCCATCACGAGCGCCTTTTCTTGGGTGATCTTAGGTGTGCGACCTTCGAAGCGCCATATTCTCAAGAGGACAGGAACTAGTAGTCATAATGTCAGGGTAATCCTTCACTTTTTGGATTTTCTGATACATTTGAATTGGTCTTTTGCAACACTTAGTGTAAAGAAAGTAACAGGATTTTAAAGAGGTAGTAATGTTAGACTGGAATAAAAAGAAGTTCCGAAGAAATCTATTTCACTTGCATTGACTGGATCTGAGTGAATCCTGCAAAGGTTTCAATTACCTGGTTTGTGTGGCACAAGTGAAACTCCTCTATATCTTGTGAATAAAATTGCTTTCAAAGCACAATATATTGTTCAAGTCATGAGTACAATGGTTTAGTGCAACTGCTATTTATTTATGCTTGCAGAGCACACAAGTTTGTGAGCCAAGTTTTCCCAGTTTTCCCTTCTTATAAAGCAAACTACTTCATGGATGAACATGTCTGTTAGGGTTAGTTGGGGTTTTGGTTGATTTGTTTGCTTTTTGCCTATTGTGTCCCTTATGGTTTTCCTTCCTTCATGTGATCAGGTGTATGTACTTTGTAATCAACCCCTGTCTGTCTATTTCAACTCTGTGTTTGTTAGTTTTTGTGGGATCGTTTACCTTGTTTCATGCCACGTTTCCATGCCAAGTTCCAAGTTCCTCTTTCTCCATGTCTTTCCATGTCAGGTTTGATTTTGTTATTTTTTTTTCTAAAGTCCTTGTTATTTTCTTGATTCCCTTCCTGCATCAGTGATTAAAGTTTTGTTAGAGCACCCCACGTTCTCATCCCTTAATTATTTCCTGCATTTGGGTCCAACTACGTCCCACGACGCCACACTTAACGTAACAACCTCAGTGTTTATTATAGGTACATATATCTCTCATCTCATCTCATTTTCTGAACCGCTTTATCCTCATTAGGGTCGCGGGGGTGCTGGAGCCAATCCCAACTGTCTCCGGGCCAGAGGCGGGGAACACCCTGAATCAGGGGCCAGTCGATCGCAGGGCACATGGAGATGAACAACCATGCACACAGACCTAGGGGCAATTTAGAGTGTCCAATTAGCCTACCATGCCTCTTTTTTAAATGTAAGAGGAAACCGGAGTACCCGGAGAAAACCCACGCAGGCCCGGGGAGAACATGCAAATTCCGGAGAAATAGTGTTGTGGCACCGGTATATATATATATATATATATATATATATATATATATATATATATATATATATATATATATATATATATATATATATATATATATATATATATACCGGTGCCACAACACTATTTCTATTTATATATATATATATATATATATATATATATATATATATATATATATATATATATATATATATATATGTATATATATATATAACAAGCGCTACCGGTGCCACGACACTATTTCTCCGATCATAGAAGTACTCATGTACATATATACAGTATCTGGAATTGCTCTAAATAGAGTAACAAAGTATATCTCCATTCTATCTGCACACCATGGCTTTTGCCTTCCATTCCTTGTTGAACATTTGCCCAGCAGATACTTAACATATGACTAGCAGATGGAGCTGTCGTACCTTCCTTTTATGCGGACGAGTAGAAGATGAAGCGGCCTTAATGGCTCACAGATGCCGGCTGTGTCCAGGTATCCGCTGTGACAAGCCTGAAACATATGTGCCTTTGCCTTGAAAAATAAGTTGGTAACATGCCGGCTATATAAAAAAACAAGAACACAACTCAATCACAACCTTGAAGAAATTGTTTAGCTAACTTGGGACTAAAGTTGCACTGCCCCACTACATCCAGCAGGTAGTGGAGAGACATAAAGACATTTATAATTTTACCTCATGTCCAAGCTAATGGCAGCAATAGATGTAGAAACTATTTGAAATGGATTGGACGTCAAAGAGCCCTACGGCTGACTGGAGATCAGTCAAGGGTGTCATGTGAGAATATACCAATGCAGAGTACCGATCCAATACTTCAGCAATTTACTAAGGAGAAAAAAAAGGATCTGGGGTCTTGTTCACGAATGGAGCTGGAGATCGACAGGTGGATCGGTTCGGCGTCTGCAGTGATGCGGACTCTGCACCAGTCTATCTTGGTGAAGAAGGAGCTGAGCCAAAAGGCGAGACTCTCTATTTACCGGTCGATTTACGTTCCCACCCTCATCTATGGTCACGAGCTTTGGGTCGTGACTGAAAGAACGAGATCCCGGATACAAGCGGCTGAAATGAGTTTCCTCCGCAGGATGTCCGGACTCTCCCTTAGAGATAAGGTGAGAAGTTCAGTCATCCGGGAGGGGCTCGGAGTAGAGCCGCTGTCAGATGATTTGGCTCGGGCATCTGATCAGGATGCCCCCTGGACGCCTCCCTCAGGAGGTGTTACGGGCACGTCCCACCGGGAGGAAGCCACGGGGCCAACATGCTGGGGAGAATATGTCTCCCGACTAGCCCGGGAACGCCTTGGGCTCCTCCCAGAAGAGCTGGTTGAAGTGGCTGGGGAGAGGGAAGCCTGGGCTTCCCTGCTAAAGCTGCTGCCCCCACAACCCGACTTCTGATAAAGCAAAAGAAGATGAGATGAGAAAAAAAGCACATCCAGATGTAAAATATTGCCTTAGAATTATCAGTCTTGCATAATGCTATCTAAACATTAGCTATGACGGCATTTACTGCCGCTTCTTTGATTTCCGTGTTTTATAATGCTGAGTATACTTTTATCCCCTGACTTACAAAACTAGTTGTTTTTGCTCCCTTAAAAATAAAAACTATAAATAACGACATGCTGAAAACAGTTTTAAACCCGATTCCCAATATCTAAAAATGACATGGTTGGACCCGATATCTGATTATGTGATCAGATTGAGAACATCCCTAATCATAACCCCTTTCATTTTTATTGGGCTACCTATGAACACACATGCAAACATATGGAACAGAACAACAAAAAATATTTGGATGTCTAGCACTGTCAATGGTTAGGGACTACATCAACTTGTGAGCTCTTGTATTTTCTCGTCACTCCATATTTCTCCATGTGTAGGATGTTGCCGGCCTGGGATGATGATGTTAAACAGTGCACATTAACATTAAATGGCAGAACACCTGCGGCACAGCCAACTACAAAGGTCCACTGACGGGCTTCCTCTTAATAGCGTTTCTCTTTTCCTCCATCTTTCCCTCTTGTTTGACCCCTGCTCCATCTTGGAAAAAGATCTTAGGGAGATGAGCCGGAGACAGTCAGCGGGCCCCCGGAAACTGGGCGTACTTTTCCTCGTAAATCTGAGCAAATTGTCGCCAAAAAAGAAATCATAGCAATTGACCTCATTAACGGATCCGAGCGCATGAGAGGTGAGGTCAATTTGATGAAAGTTACTTTCCTTGGAATCTTGGAAATGGAAACTTCATGCAATGTGATTTTATAGAAAAGTCCAATGATGCATAAAGAACGTTGCAACGATACATTTTTTTTGGCTACTAGTACCGATATGTGATATCAGCCGATGCGGATTCTCTACTGTAGTTACTGTCTCTCCCTCCTCCAACTCACCTGAATGAAATGACTAACTCCTCAGCAATCTCTCCAGAAGTCTGATAACGATCCTGGTTATTTGATCCAGGTGTGTCGGTGAAGGGAGATATGGAAAACAGACTGGATAGTTGCCCTCGTGGACCACAGTTGGTGACACCTGCTCTACGACATATATTTTTTGCAACTGTAAAGCCATTGTTTTCATGGCTTAGTCAGACACTGCGTAACTCATTGCCTGCCATTGACAGGGCTAGATGTACAATACAGTTGAAGTGGGAGAGCTGACAGCCAATGAAGGAATGTCCAAATGAATTGGGCATCCAGTAGGATAAACTTATAGAAATTAACAGTAGAAAGAGGATTGGACGCCACACAATTGGACGTTAATCACCTTTTTAGACAGCGGCCTGAATAGTTGGTGGCCATCTTGGTTGGGTCAAGGCAGCGGTTGCAAACCAAATCTCAAAGCCATGTTGCACATCATCACTGGTAGAGCTGGGCGATAAAACAATAACGATATTTATCGTTAAATAATTTTTGGCAATAATGATATTTAAAACTTTCGATAAAAAAATGATAATTTTTAACTTCAGTTACACCACCCAACCACCACAGAGAACAGGAGCTCTGTTGAGAGATGAATGCTAGTTTCAGACCAACGCTCAGGAGAAGAAGAGGATGATGAGAAAATGTGTTTTTAGCATGTTGGCCATAGAGGCTTACACAGAGCATTAACGCAAAAGGACAATAACATGGCCAAAGTCAGCAATTATGAGATGCAGGACAACACTGAGTCAACCCACTAGAAGATCCATCTGAATGCGTTTTCTTCCTTTTTTTACCTGTGCAAAGAGCAGCCTTATTGAAAATATCTTAAGCCACTGTTGTCATTTGAGGACAGCCTGTAATGTTTTTCTTACTTAATATCAAGGTGTTTCCCCATTTTATGTAAGTGTTCTGAAAACGTTGCAAAAATCGAAACTGTTGTATCTTGGGTTAAACTGGGTTAACTTCATCCAACTTTTAATTTTATTTTTTTGTAAATGGCTATTCCTTCATTCATTTTCTGAACCGCTCCATCCTCACTATGGTTGCGGGGGGTGCTGGAGCCTATCCCAGCTGACTTCGGACCAGGGGGCGAAGTAGCTGGATAAAACCCACGCAGGCCCAGGAAGAACATGCAAACTCCACACAGCTGGACCGATCTGGATTCTAACCCAGGACCCCAGAGCTGTGAGGCCGACGCACTCACCATTCAGCTGCTGGGCTGCCTAGGTAAATGGCCATATGTGAGGTAAATTTACACAGTTGTTTTTTGTGGGGCTGAAAATAGTCTGGTTGCCAATGGTCATGATGTCTTCAGTTGATTATTTTATTTATTTCATATTGCACAACAATTTTTGGTTTGAAGGCAAATTTATAAAAAAAAGTTAAAAAAATAAAGACGCCTGTCAAAAGTGTTTATTCTTTCCTTTTCATAGTGTAAGGAGGGAGTTGTCTGTTCTTATTGCACAATAGAATAAAAAAATACTTTTTCAAAATCCTCAAATTTATTATTATTTTCTTATAAAGGGTAAATTTATTTTGTATTGAATTTTGTCGGGACCGAGCAAAAGTGGCATAGAAACAAGGTGGCATAGTAACAAGGTGGCATAGTAACAAGATTTCACTGTAACAACTTTTGTCATATCACCCAGCTCTAATCTGTGGATTATTTCTTAGTGGTCCCCCACTCATTTTAGTGCTGTTTCAGTATCAGTGGCCATTAGTTGTAACTAATAAGAAAGTGAAATCAATAGGAATTGAACTGAAAGTGATCTAAAAATGACCAATTTTCAACAAGAAATTATCCAAAATGTAAGTGACCACTGAATCCCCCAACATTTATAAGTGGCCCATAACTACAAAAAAACTTAACAAGGTTGTGATCCCCAATTAACTCATTGCCTGATAAACATTCAATTACTAATGTAAATGAACTCAGTAGCTGTGAATGCTCATTTGTTCATCAACACTCCCAATCCAAATGGTTTGGACATCTAGCACAGTTAATGGCACTGAAAATTGATTGTACGAAAGACATGTTTGTAGTCGATCGCGTCATTGCACCTCATCCTACAAGAGTAAGGAAGCTTTAGCTGCCCGGAAACTTATTGTACATTTTCCCAGTGGTCCCCGCCACGGCCCCCAAAGCTCAAAAGGCCCCGAAATTTTACAACCAGGCCATTCTCCCCCTTAAAAGCACGACCGCCCTTTCAAGAAACGTCGGCTAAAACAAACAGTACTTAAAGACGGCGTGCCAGACGACAATTGCCCCTGCTCCCTCAGAGGGATCGAGCTAATCCCTGAAATGCAGGCCTGTGACTAATGGCGGAATTTAGCAAGAAATGAGCTCCGGTTTCACATCGAGCCTGACGACGTGGATGCTTCGGGGCCCGTGATGAATGAGCGGTGGGGCTGGCGTCGTCTTTCACCGTTGCTTTTGTGCGGGCGATAATGAAACGTGTCAGAGAAGCATGAAACCAGCCCATTTTTGAGTAAGCCGTCCTGTCAGAGTTGTCGAGTACGGACGCTTGCCGCGTCGGGACGTGCGGTGGCCTGCCGCTCCGGAGTGTACTTTGCTAAAAAAACAAGTAATCAATCTAGCTCACTGATGAGAATTGGTTCACGTTGCCGGAGAAAGCAAATACTCCGAAACGAGTCCATATCTGTTTCTTGCTACAATTTATGACTCAAACACCCCATAGGAAATGGCCAGATTTTCAAATTTACTATACATTGCCCGGCCTAACAAAAAACTCAGCACCCAAAAAACAGGGCAGAGCCTAATATTTGGTTGAAACGCATTTAGCTTCGAATTGCTGCGGTATTGTTTCGATAGGCTCCTTCATTGTCACAGGATGTATTAAAATTATGTTTTCACCAAAGCCGTCTAAAGCACATGCCAAAAATTCTCAATGAGGTTAGAAATTGGACTCTGGAGCAAAGGAAGTATGGTCTGATGAGTCAAGATTTACTCTGCAGATGATGTAATGCACCCATCGTGCCTACTGCACAAGATCGTGGGGGCAATTTTATGATCTGGGGTTACTGCAGTTGGTCAGGTATAGGTTTAACAAAAAGAAAGTGGAATAGAAGAAAGAAAGAGGTCTGACTACCTGAATATACTGAATGAGCAGGACCATGACACAATTTTCACACATGGATTGGACATGACTGAAACTAGACCTTAACCCCAATGAGAATCTTTGGAATGGTCTGAAGAAGGATTTTGTATCTGGTGATAAAGTCTCTATCAAGGTTCATAGGTCGCGATTCAATTAAATCCCAATTAGTAATTCCGAAACTACATTTTAAGATTATTATTGTGATTTTTGTGTATCACTTAGGAAAAAAATGAATCAAAATGAATATAGAAGTACTTTTACATCAATTCAGTTCGGAAACCTCATTCAGCCCAACGTAAATATGTTTTACACAAGATGATTATTAGCATTAGCGCACATAACTGCTGAGCTATGTCGGTAGCTGGGGGGAAATAACAGATCAAACGAGGTTGACTTAGTTAAAAGTTGATCTGGAATCAAAAACATTTGAGCACCCTTGCTCAAGTGTCATTGTGCATATTGGGCTTTAAAGAGACCCAGTTTTCGGCACAATCCACTGTGTAGTTATTTTGGCAGATTCCAAGAACCGGCGTCTTGTTATGATAACAGATTAAAGCCTGTCTTTTGTAACGAAATCTAAATTAAACAAGACTGTATAAAAATGCACATCTTTTATATGATATAGATTTTGACAATTTCAACTGTTTAAGCCTGTTCAGCGTCGAGGTACCAGTCTTTTTGCTCTCGTAGGAGAGCAAAGCGCCACATTGACTACATTCAGCGAAGTCAACGCAAGTTTCTCGAACATATTCAACAATCAATTTGAAGCTTTTCCAAAATCCACTCTTACCGATACCGGTGCGTGTTTAGTTTATCCTTAACTTCTTGTGGCATTCACGTGACGTGCACAGAGCATGCTCTGGCTCTGCGGCTCCACCTCCAATTGCAATTACATTACAGCGCCTTCTCTGTTTTATCCAAAATTCCAAATTATTTATTTTATAACAAGTATTCCTTAGTTTAATATCCACACAACGTTTTAGCATACGTTTTTAAAAACATTTATTTATTTTTAAAAAAGTCACAGAGAGAGACCATACATGGTTTTAGTATCCTTTTTTTCAGCGAGAGAGAAACTTGGCCCGACCCGGACCCAAAGTAATGATTGACATTTTTGGGTCGGGTCGGCGACCAATCGACCGTGTACCGGCTGGGTTCGGGCTCAAGATCTTACCTCTAGTCCCAACCCTGGCAACCCTTCCGATGATGTGCGGTACGGATGATGAATGAATGTACAGTGGTACCTCTACATACGAGCAGCTCTACCTACAAGATGCTCGAGATACAAGGAAAATTTCGAGCAAATAATTCGCTCTAGATACGAGAACAATTTTGAGATGCGAGAAAGCCAGTTGGCCATGACATGAGAGGCTGTTTATCATTGTAGCGCACTGTCTTTTTTACCGCATCTCTTTCGTGTCTAACAGATATCTACGAGCACTGAACGATTTCTTCAGACGAGTTTCTTCTACACATGGTCCAGAAAACGCACAACGCGCAGGTGCGGGCAAAAAGAGGGCTTTCTGGGTAATGAAGTAGACTCGTGCACACAACACCGATAGCCAATGGCACCCTTTCTCATAATAAATCTTCATTACCCACAATCAATACGTGGGTAGGCTGAGCTGTTGCATTTCCTGCTTTTCCTTCCTTAGCGTGTTAGCTCCCGCGATCGCTCATTCAAGACTACTTCTCGTTGGCAAATGGTCGTGCGTTATCCTATTGTGAGGACATTTGTGTCCATCATTTTCGAAATATTTTGAAGGGAATACAACACCAAACAGCCCATCGATAGCGAACGTGAGGGTGGAGGCGTGGCAAACAGCTAACCCGGCCAGAACGAAGGTAAAAAAAAATTAAAACAAAATTAGAATTCATTTTTGTGTAAAGTTACGTTAAACGTATGTTTGAGTGTGTCTGTATATATTAATCCAAGTTAATTTAAATTTGTTTGTACGGTTACGAGTGCATTGCCGCAGATAAACATTTTTTCCAATCCAATATCCTCTTTTTGGTGTTTTTTCAGAGGGATGGAACAAATTAATTTGTTTTTAGTTCATTTCAATTGGAAACGTTCGCTCGAGTTACGAGAAGATCGACATACGAGCTCAGTCCCGGAACGGATTAAGATCGTATGTGTAGAGGTACCACTGTATACTATAGTGCTGCATCAATACCGATTATAGTATCGGACCAATACAGCACAAAAACTGACCTCCTTTGTATCGGGCACTACCAAGAAGTAATAAGCCAATGTAATCTTTTTGGATTTTGTTTTTAACCGCTGATTGATCGAGCAAAGATATACGCCAGCCTCACACACTACTGTAAAAAGTGAGCCCTTCCCAAGATGATTATAGACGTCATCATTGTTATCCTGTAAATTTCAATGAATTTATCACTGATAGATAACCAATCCATTTGAAGTAAAAGTGGGACTTCGAATGAAATGAACGTCTGGTGCTTTCAGGGGCAGGCAAAGAGTTTAAAACGTTCTTCCAAGATACACCTTCCCACCAATAAGTTTATCCCTTTTAGATAAAAAGTGCGTTTTTAGTGGGAGGGTTGTCAGCAAATTAACGTATGTTTAATGGATTGGACGTCTATCACTGTCAAAAGTATTTAATTATTAAATAGTAGATGTTTTGAAATTGATTAAAAATAATTTAAAATTGGTTGAGAAATAAGATTCGTATGATTCCAATTTAACGTCAATGCGCTGACTTTGATGGGAACGTCGCCCATGCCAACATGGCCACCCTGAGGCCATTTAGGTAGCTGTAATTAAAGGTCTTTACACGCTTCTGCCGTGAATTCAAATGAATATACCATATTTTCACGACTATATGGCGCATCGTATTTTTAGCCGCAGTGTCAGTAACGAGTGCTATTTCTGTATTTTAAACACACAAAGGATGCAGCGTTTTTTTTAGACACATATATGTTATATATTATATATGAATATCTAACCGCAATAGCGCTGGCTACCGGAAGCAGCCCCAGACTCTTTTTCCGGTTTCCGGTGCGCAGTGACAGCTGGGATATATGGTTCTTGCACGCTACACCCACACACTAAAAACACGTTTTTAAAAAGGCAACGGAAGCAAAACTGAGTTCAGTTGTACTTTATTTAGCCATTTTACAACGTCACCCACAAATCCATCAAAGTCCTAATTTTCTGTGTCTGAATTGAACAATTGTCCAAATTAGTCATCGAAAACGCTGAGTTTTATACGTTGGTCCAGGCGGCCACAAACCATTCGCCAATAGTAGCTAGCTGGTAGCTAGCGTAACTTTTCCAACGGTGCTTCCTATGCTTTGTCAAGCTGTATTGATGTCGATGTATACAGGCCACAATCCATTCGTAAATAGTAGCTAGCTGGTAGCTAGCGTAAATTTTCCAACGGTGCTTTCCATGCTTTGTCAAGCTGTATTGATGTTGATGTATACAGGCCACAATCCATTCGCAAATAGTAGCTAGCTGGTAGCTAGCGTAACTTTTCCAACAATGCTTTCCATGCTTTGTCAAGCTGTATTGATGTCGATGTATACAGGCCACAGTCCATTGGGTGTATTGACAAAAGAACTACTACATATCCCAGCAGTCACTGTGCAGTACTTTGTCTACGGGAAAATAGTAGAGTCGGTGTACCCTATCAACTGATTCATTTTATTTTATCGTGATAACAATTTTAGTATTGGTCCATATATAAAGCGCACTGGATTATTAGGCGCCCTGTCTATTTTGGAGAAAATCTAAGACTTTTATGTGCGCCTTATAGTCGTGAAAATATGGTAACCAATAGAAAGTGACCCAGAAATAGGAAGTGAGCAAGAAGGAGGAAGTGACCCAGAAAAATGAACAGGAAGTCACCCTCAAATGCCCCAAAATGTACAGAAAGGCTCCCAAACAAATAAGGAAGTGACTCAAAATAAATTCATTGCCTCCCATTGACAACAATAAACATATAAATGGTGTGAGTGAGTGCGAACGCTCATGGCACTAGATGTTCAATCCGCTTTGACTGGGAGAGGTAATTGGACGAACGCATGGGCATTCATTCGGCCCTCCCAGTCAAAAAGGATAAAACGCCTACCGCCGTCAATGATTTAAATAACTGCCGATAAAGGGTTAACCTTCTATCTTGAAACACAGAGACTGTACAGTCATACCTCTACTTACAAATGCCTCTAGGTACGATTTTCAGGTTACAATTTTTTTAGCAAATGAGTGGCCCGAGTTAGGAAAAAGATCCACATTACGAAATCCCCCCAAAAGTAAATGCATTTCCTTATCCGTTATTTTATTTTGAAAATATTGTCGCGGATGCATTGATTCTCACTTTAGAACATCGCTACCCTCTACTGGGCTCTCATTCTATCTCATTTACAGTGGTACCTCGACATAAGAGTGGCCCGATATACGAGCAATTCGAGATACGAGTAAAATTTCGGGCAAATATTTATCTTGAGATACGAGACAAATTTTGATATGCGAGCAGACAGCGGACGCGAGATTCTGCTCATAAGAACATCATGGGCACTGGCTCTCTCCCCGCAACTCCCTCTTTGTAATGTCTCTGCGAGCACTGGGCCAAGCGTTGCATTTTATTCAGTGTTTTTCCCGTTAGTCATTGCGAGGCGATCGCTAATACGAGAGTTATATATATGCTACTTCTTGTTGGCAAGTGGTCGTGCGTTATCCTATTGTGAGGACATTTGTGTGCATCATTTTGGGAATATTTTGAAGGGAATACAAACTCAAACAACCCTCGATATTGACTGAAAGTCAGTGTGGAGGTGGGGCAAAAAGTGTATCAAAATGTCAAACAAAATGAGAATTAAGTTTAGTATTAGGTTCGATTAAACTTATTTTTGAGTGAGTCTGCATCGTAATCCAAGTTCATTTAAATTTGTTTATGTTATCTTACGAGCGGGTTGCCATGCAAAAATCCCCCCCCCCTCTCTCTGTCCGTCTCTCCCCCCTTAGAAATCTGTATAATTTTAGTACTATTAAACACATTTTAGTAATATTAAACCACTAGTTATGTGTTACTTTGTTAATAGTTGGCGAATTAGAACAAATAAAACATTTTTTCCTATCCAATATCCTGTTTTGGGTGTTTTTTCAGAGGGTTCGAACGAATTAATTTGTTTTTAGTACATTTCAATGGGAAACGTTCATTTGAGTTACGAGAAAATCGACATATGAGCTCAGTCCTGGAACGAATTAAGCTCATATCGAGATATGAGCTTAATTCGTTCCAGGTACCACTGTAATGACAATAAAAGCATTCAATGCCATTCAATTGGCTGTCTCACAACAACCACTATCCATGTTTCAAGATTCTCTCTTACATATCTGTCCATCTCGGCTAACTGCTTCCCTTATTAATGATTGCAATTCCCCTTATTAAGCGATTAAAAACTGTACAAATGTAGTGCGGCACATATTTTCACACACACACACACACACACACACACACACACACGCACGCGCACGCACGAATGCATACACACACACACACACACGCTTTGATAAATTTTAAAGGGTTTAGTTGGTAGTTGTGTGAGGACCGTGGAACGAATTAGAGAATTTACATATAAAGTACACCTCTACTTACAACATTTTTAAGTTCCGAAAAAAGTTCTGCATCCAATTAATTTCGTAAGTAGAGGCAGGACTGTATGTTGGACAAATCTCACAATTTGGTAACCTGCTGGCATGAATATCTCTTTCATCATTTCGTCGTAGAGGTTGATCTCAACACGTTGGGTCTTGCATGTTGAATCGCTTGCACGCTGAGGGAAAGTTGGCGTACAGGGATAAAAAATGCAAAGAAAGCCGCAGAGGATAAGCCATTAGTGGCAACTCTATCCTCCGTCTTGATTTGTCATTGGTGGTGAAAGAAAATCGCGGCCACTGAGCTCTGTGAAACAAGCAAAGCATAACATTTGTTCAGTCCGCCTCTCTTGTGGCTTTCAGGGGAAAGCCAAGCTTCGACCTCCCCATGAACCGCTCGTCAATGATTATATCCTTGATATAAGCGACTACATATGCTAAATGAGGGCAAACTTATAGCGAAACTGCAGGGGGCTTGTTACGGGCCTGTTTTCTAATGGCATTTTACGGATGTCCACCTGTTTCCCGTTATGTCCCGGTGGAGCACTTTGCTCAAGTGGGAAAATGGCAAATAGTAGCGCAAAGTTGCTTCGCCTCATTTAGCTTCAAAGGATTCACTCAGCCTCTTAATGACTTCACTTATAAAAGGGAAATATCCAATTAAAACAGTTCAAAGAAGGAAATAGGAATTGATGGGGATGTTTTGCTTTGGGATTTTAGGACATTTCCGAGGAACTTTCTTTTTAACTCATTGGCTGCCATTGACGGTGCTAGATGTGCAATCAATTTTCACTGGGAGGGGGAAATGAATGGTTATTCGTTCAACTCTGAACATTGAGCAATCAATAGTAATTTCAGAGCTCACAATCCATAGATTGAAGTGGTGTGCCGTAAATGTTCCTCATGTTTCATTTCCACTTTGTTAAAGTTCATTTTCTGAACCATTTTATCGGGTCGCGGGGGGTGCTGGAGCCTATCCCAGCTGACTTTGGGCCATAGGCAGGGGACACCCTGAATTGGCGGCCAGCCGATTGCAAGGCACGAGGAGACTCGTGCTCACACTCATACCTAAGGGCAATTTAGAGTGTCCAGTCAGCCGCCCATTCATGTTTTTGGAATGTGGGAGGAAACCAGAGTACCCGGAGAAAACCCACGCAGGAGAACATGCAAACTCCACACAGGTGGGCAGACCAAGATTTGAACCCAGGACCCCAGAGCTGTGAGGCTGACGTGCTAACCAGTCAAGCTGCTGAGCCGCCTACTTCGTTAAAGTTATATTTTTAAATGGTTTAACTTGCAAATTCTAAATTGACCAGTTATTACTGGCCCCACTCTATTTGTAATAAAACATTTATATTTATGTATAATTATCAAATAATAGATTTAAAATCATTTTGATTTTCATTTCCAAAAATGAAGCGGTGGTTAGCGCGTCGGCCTCACAGTTCTGGAGTCCTAGGTTCGAATCCAGGTCGGTCCACCTGTGTGGAGTTTGCACGTTCTCCCTGGGCCTATGTGGTTTTTCTGTGAGTACTGTGGTTTCTTCCCACATTCCAAAGACATGCAGGGTAGGCTGATTGGACACTCAAAATTGCTCATAGGTATGAGTGTGAGTGTGAATGGTTGTCCGTCTCCTCGTGGCCTTTCGACTGGCTGGGCACCAATTCAGGGTGTCCCCCGCCTCGTGCCCAAAGTCAGCTAGGATAGTCTCCAGCATCCCCAATTACCCTTTATAAGCATAAGTGGTTCAGAAAATGAGAAAAAAAAATCTAAAAATGTATTCATTTAATTGATTTAAATTAATTCCTGTCCCCGCTGCTAAAAAAATGCTAGAGGAAACCTTGGTTTTCACACACACACACACACACACACACACACACACACACACACACACACACACACACACACACACACACACACACACACACACACACACACACAGACACACACAGACACACACAGACACACACACACACACACACAGACACACACAGACACACACAGACACACACAGACACACACAGACACACACACACACACACACCGTCTCTAAACAATTTCCCTAAGAGGTTTGAATTTGATCTCCTGATTGTCAACTTTCGGGGCATAGCATAGTTGCCCTTCAGTTGTATCGTATCTTCGGTTGAATGTTGCCAAAATGACTTATTTAGTCACATATGCGGGGGTTGCTTCACTTGCGTGGACAAGCCGATTTCCACCCACTGGGGGTCGACGATGGATGACACCAAGGAGAGCCCGTCGTCCTTCCCCAAGACAATTAAAATCTGCAAGATGGCTGCCGGCCGGCCCGTCTACCTTTCAGTGAGCGGCCAGCGATTTCCCTGAACAAACTTATCCCAGCTGTGCTCTGGAAAAGGCATTAGCGCGACAATTCCAGGCATGTCGGCCCCTTTTTCAAAAGGAGATGTTTCTTTTTCTTATTGGAATAAAAATAGCAAGGACGGCGCGTGAGCATGGAGATGAATGGCGCCGTAATTCCAGGCTTTCGATGTCATAAAAATAACAAAAAATCCAGGTTGGCGTAAATCTTTCTTGCTGCCAGATGGAACAGGTATTTTGCCTTTTGAAGGTTGTCCTGGTATTGGAATTTGAAATGAAATGATGAAATAAGTCATGATGATATCATAAGAAATTAGAAAAAAAGTAACCAGAAGGAAAACCACTGTTGAGTATAGACAAACATTTGACTCTTAAAATCTAAATTAAAACTGTTTATATGAGTTTAACTCTAGTGGATGTCCAATCCATGCATGAACGTCCATTGATTTGCTGCCACCTCTCTAACTTAAAATGGATTTGATGTTTAATACCATCAATACACCAACTAATGCTGTACAATATGATGTTCTATACTTACATAAGAATATAAAAAAAATCTATCAACATTTTTCAGGCCTATAATCATTGGCACTTTGACTAGACCTTTTCCAGCAATGGACATTTTGGCCAGCAGATAGTGCTAAATTTGAGCCGATTTGCTACATTTTTTTTTTGCTCACACCAAGGATTGCATGGGTATTGGTAAGAGAGCAGTGTTTCACTGGGCTTCGTGTATAACACGCACCCGAACTTTGCTTCAGTTTTTTGGTACAAAATTTTGCGCGTTCTACTCGAATGAATACGGTACACACAGTTGGTCTATTGTGTCCCTTTTAGGAATTTGGCTCCCCCTACCAACTGTCCCTACCGACTAGGCGTAGGATGGAAACATGTCAGGTAACAAAATGACCTAAATAAAACACCATTGTCTGTTCTGAACAAATCAGTCAAAACATCGGCTTTGTTCTTCTATAATCCTTATAAAGGGTGATTTATGGGTGTGTCAGTGTGTGTGTGTGCGTGTGTGTGTGCGTGTGTGTGTGTGTGTGTGTAAAGATTCTCTTGCTACATTTATCCAAACCGTGCAACGTAGAAAGTTAATTTTTTTCATGGTGGCCACCCGGATCCTAATAAATGAGTGATTACATTTCCTGACCTTCTCTAAGTGTGTAAACTCAATCTTTTTTTTGTTAAACACCCATTTTTCAAAAGAGATTTTTTAAATTGCGCAACAATTGTCTTTTGGTTCTAAACAAGCAGGGGGGCCTGGCTTTGCTTGGGTTTTTTAAAGCATGAGGATGGTCGAACTTGTTAATTATGGCTGCCTTCACCATGAAGCCAGGCAGCAGCATTCCCACACATGATGATGATGATCCACACGTTCAGTTAATCTTTGACCAGGAAAGCATCCGCTTCCAAAAAAAAAACTTGTTGCTGCCTGTTCCGGCTGGGACCGGGTCGTAAGGCAGACCTCGCTCGCCAGCGGCATGCACCGATGGATCGCCGGCCGGCGGTCCTGTGGCGCATGCTGGCCGCGTTGAAAAAACCCCAAAGTAGATCGCGCATGGTTGGCTCCTTGAAAAGTAATAAATTGTGCACTCCTGCTTTAAGTGTTAGTGTTTTGGTTTTAGATTCTTTTGAAAGAACCCAAGTTGGCCAACATGCTTAGCTTTCAGCACACTCCTTTGTGCAGTTATTATGGAAGTTTTCAAGGCATGGTGCCTACTTGCTTCCAACTAGTTTAAATGCAGTCACCTATTTTTTTTATTTCCACCAAAAACACACGTGTAAAGATAAGATGGATTTTGAATCGATATGAGCAACGTGTGACGTTATATAGTGATATATCGCATTATCGATTTTTAAACAATAAATTGCCCAGCCTTAACCTTTACATTGGAGCAAAAGTAAATCTGCTAATGCGCCGCGTCTTTACTTTGCTGCACTACTTGATGTAGTTAAATAAGTAGTAGCAGGTTAGTTTAACATCAATTTAAAAAAATAAGTGAAGTGAGAGAAAGTTGTGATGATTGTATTTTTCACCAAATAATTCAAAATGTATATTATCATGGCGAATCATAATATAAAATGAAAATTTCCCCCCACTTTGGACAGCGCTACTAGCCTATAACTTTAAATGTCGCACACTCTGAATATGCATACCCTAGTCTTTCCTGTCCTGTCACTGATTTTGAAAGGCAGGGAATGAGGTAATAAAAAAAACAAAACTATATATATATATATATATATATATATATATATATAGATAGATAGATATACATATATATATAGATAGATAGATAGATATATATACATATATATATATATATATATATATATATATATATATATATATATGAATTATGCATATGAATAGGAATATATAAATATGAAAAATAAAGTTCAGAGTGGACTTTAATTCTAGTGGTGCTGCAGGTGCCTGATGGTGCTGTCTTTGAAGAACCTGGGCTAAACCTTCACCCTACTGACTGGTCTACCGTAGTCTTTTTCAAGGTGATTGGGACACCGCAACCGCATCTGTCTTTCACTGCCAAATGAATGCGGCTGAGTCTTTTCCTGGCTCG
Source organism: Stigmatopora argus (assembly GCF_051989625.1). Lineage (NCBI taxonomy): Eukaryota > Metazoa > Chordata > Actinopteri > Syngnathiformes > Syngnathidae > Stigmatopora > Stigmatopora argus. Next base: position 17,827,216 of record NC_135391.1, read on the forward strand.
CTGAACCTGATAGAACCTGCGTGATGACTCGGATTTGCTGATTTGGCTAGCATTTACATCCACTTCCTGAAAGGATGTCCCAATAAGAGAAGGACGTCAAGATGAAACATCAAATGCTATTGTTAAATGAGCCGAGATATTCAAAGTGAGGGTGGAGCGTTTTGAATGTCAAAACCAAGGGTTGCAATTTTGCGGCTTTTGAGGTAGCCATGAAATTCATCATTCCGTGCTTCCCGTCAGGCCCGGATTTTCTTGTACTTCACTAGACTGTGGCAAAGGCACTGTCATATATTGCAATATTTGTCCTGATCACATCACGTTAGAGGATTGGGTGAAAAAATGTTTACTGTTCTAGGATGTACTGTTATCATTAATTGTCTTAACTCATTCAAAGCCATTGTTGGCATTATATTAATTTACAGTAATTTATTAAGAAATTCCTCCTTAATTATTTTTGATTTATTTCTCAATTTAATATACAGTACTGTTCAGAAAATTATAATGTTCTGTCAGATTAGCAGTTTTCCATACTGACTTCTTAAAAGCTCAGGGCCCATTTGCTGGTGTTTTGAACAACACTCTGGGTTCCTATGGGTAAAACTGAAGCTTTTTACCATATTCTAATTTTCTCAGGTTGTGGGTTTGTATTTTCAAAGAGCAGAAAAACCTTAATCAACAAATTTACAAAAAGGAACTGCATGAGATATGTCAATATGCATGCAATGGCTCCCAAAAATGCAATTTTGTTCTTTTGTACAAATAATTATATTTACTTTTATTTTCTTTATTTCTTCTGTTTTGTCTTTTTTTTAATTTTGGGATTTTTTCTTTTTAGGAGAATTTTTCAATAAAAAATTCTCTATTCTTTTTTTTCTTCTATTTTATTTTCATGTACTTTACACGTACCTCCAAAGCTTCATGTAGATTTGTTACTTTTTTGGCAGCCACTGACGGCACTCAACGTCCATTATATTTGAATGGAGATCACCATTCCACTTGGTCGGTCCATCTGTGTGGAGTTTGCATGTTCTCCCCGGGCCTGTGTGGGTTTCCTCCGGGTACTGCAGTTTCCTCCCACATCCCAAAAACATGCATGGTAGGCTGAATGGACACTCTAAATTGCCCCTAGGTAAGGGTGTGAGTGTGCATGGTTCCGTCTCCTTGTGCCCTGCGATCGGCTGGCCACCAATTCAGGGTGTCCCTTGCCTCTGGGACAGCTGGGATTGGCTCCAGAACCCCCCGTGACCCTAATAAAATAAAGCGGTTCAGAAAATGAGATGAAAGAGAGATTTTCGGAACTGCTTTATCCTCACTAGGGTCGCCAGTGGTACTGAATCCAATCCCATCTGACTTCGGGCCAGGGGTGGGGGACACCTTGAATCGGTGGCCACCCAATCGCAGGGCACAAGGAGACAAATAACTATTCACGCCCACACTCCTACCTAGGGGCAATTTAGAATGTCCTATCATGCACCCGGATTACCTAGAGAAAACCCATGCAGGTCCCGGGAGATCATGCCAACTCCACACAGGTGGATCGACCTGGATTTGAACCCAGGTCTCCCACTGTGAGGCCGACGCGATAACCATTCTGCACCGAGCCGCCCGCCAATTGTTGATTAATTATGAAAACATCAACGCCATTCCATCAATTCCTACCCTGATAGGAATTTTGTATTTCTTTTAAATTTTCATTTGAAAAGAAACTTAAATGAAAGCCAAAAACATTTGATCACGGAACAAATCTAACTGGCAGTTTTATACTACCATAAAAGGACACCTATAAGATGGAACACTTGGGTGTTGCCGCCACCTTGCGGACAATTTAAAGACTTCACACAAAGAGCCTAAAGACGTGTCCTTTTTTCGAATTATTTGAAAACAATTCACTATTTTTTATACGTATTAAAATATTAAATGCAAATGTTGATACGTTGAAGCTAAACGTGTATTTCTTTCTATTTCATTTGCTAGTGAAAGTAACAGCGTTCGATACAGTACAGCGCAGAACACACGCCCATGAAAGAGAACGCAATGATCGACAAAGCACAGTAGCCAATAAGCGTGGAAGAAGACGGGACATCCTGTCAATCCGGCCAATTGGAGACGCCGTGACTGAGATCAACTTTAAACATGTCAGCAAAACAGCAAGAAGGGGGAGTGAACTTGACGACTGCGGTCATATTTTAGAGAAACATTCGAATATTTTTTCTGCTTCTGGTGGCACTTTCGCTTCAACCAAGAGGTAAATGATCTTTGCATAGCAGGCGGGGCGGCTGTCACCGTCTGCGGCATCTTGTTAAGCGTGTTTTCCTCTCGGAGCTGTCAAAACTTTTCTGACGCGGACTACTCGCTTTGGACGAGAGAGCGACAGCGAGGGAGAGAGGGGGGGAGAGAGAGTAGAACCAGCTAGCATATTAGCTACCCAGTCTAGCATTAACTTAGCTATTAGCCGTACAAGAAGGGAGGGGGGAACAAATGGGAGGGTGATTTATTGCATGTATGTATTTGACTTTAAGAGAACATTGCTGTAAATCCGCGAACGTATTTGACATATAATAATTGCTAACCTGTGCCTTCAGTCGCTGTGCTGACTTTGTTTAATCCCGCAAATGACGTTATCACTCCGCCATGATGGCCATCGTTTTAGAAGGGAAGCGGGCGGAACAATGATCCAATCAAGAGTGCACTTCAAGAGCTACCTTGTTATGAACGGTCCCGGGAGCAAAACCTAACGGTGCCTGCGTTATAACATATAAATAATAGCTCCACTACATTGTTTTGTGGTTAAATATTATTAAGTGTTGCCCAAAGCTCTAATGTGGGCAGTACTAAAGAAAGCTCACGTTTTTCTTTGGAAGTCGTTTTACCGACTCACTTGTTTTCATTAAATCAGAAAACAGGTGCATGCACGTTTTAATTACAGTCATTCCTTGAGATACGAGCTTAATGTGTTCCGGGACCGAGCTTGTATGTCGATTTACTCGTCTCTCAAATCAAAGTTTCCCAGAGAAATGACCTAAATACAAATTAATTCGTTCCCACCCTCTGAAAAAAACAGGATATTACAATGGAAAAACATTTTTGTTGGTTGCAATTCAACATCTACTAACAGACTAACAAACAACTAGTGGTTATGATGTTTACTACTAAAATGAGCCATTATTCACTACAACGTGGAGTGCATGGAGGGGAGAGAGAAAGAAAGAGAGAAACTTGATGGATGCCCTCGTAACATAACATAAACTTAAAATTTGACCTAAATGAACTTTAGATTCCTATACACACAAAGAAGGGAATGTATTCCACCGTGGCTTTCAAGGGGAACTTCCTGCTTCTCCATGCATATTAGCGAGCCAGCTCACTCATGCGTACATTACTCTAATGTTTTTTTTTATTATTTCGTGCTATATATCAATTGTCATCATACGCCTTTTCTTTTTTTTCCTTTTCATTGCACCAGCTTGCTTTGGACCCATTATTTTTCCCTTAATTCTGCACTGACTAACGAAAAAAATACAACGTTCCGCCCTGTGCTCGTAGATATCTTTGCACGAGGGAGATGCGGCGACAAAGACAGTGCGCTGAAATCATAAGCAGCCTCTCATGTATCGGCCACCTGGCTGTCTCGTATGGTTGTATCGGTACTCGGATGATTCGCCTAAAGACGTTTCGCCGACGGACGTTTGACAGACGGACAGGTCACCGAATGGACGTTCCACCGAACGGTCATTCGGCCGAACGGAGGTTTTGCCGAAACGGGATTCGCGCGCTCGCCCCGCCCCCGGACCGTGAGTTTTTCAACCTCGGCCCGCGGGCCATATACGGCCCGTTAGGATTTTTAATCCGGCCCGCCGCCGGCGTTGTCCAAATTATAGTAAAAATCAATGATTCATTTCCCTTTGCCGCTCATCACTCTCAATTTATTAGTCTACCGTCAATGGCAGCCCGGGAATAAGCACTCTTGGGCGGGCAGATGTAGCAGAACCGAGCCGTGAAATGAGAGCAATCAGGTCAAATCCATCCTAAAACAGCATTTAATGATCAAATACAAATACTGGAGCTCTTTGGACATTAGAACCGAGCCCAGGGAAGTGAATTCCTCGGTAAAATGTTGCGATGATGTCGCGATAAGGCAAAAAAAACGTCTATATGGGTGTCCCTGTTTTATGATGACATAATCGAGTAGGGACATCCCTAATCTCAATATATTTTTGTAATCATTACGTAGATACTTTTGACAACCATATATCAATGAGCCAGTAGTAGAAATTAAAATCATGAATCGCCATTGAATAACTTTTTTTAGTGTGCGTATAGTAATCCAACTTAATTTAAGTTAAATTTAAAGTTTATGTTATGTGCGCGTTGACATCAAGTCTCTCTCCAGTCCCTTTTCTCTCTCGTCTGCACACTCCTCTCTACCGTCTGTCTGTACTGAATAATGTCACATTTTAGTATTGAAGATCATAACGTCTAGGTAGATATTTGTTACTTTGCAAGTAGGTGATGAATTATAACAAATATAAAGATGTTTTTCCATTGTAATATCCTGTTTTTAGGGTTTTTACAGATTGACATACTAGCTCAATCCTGTAATGCATTAAGCTCACATTCCAAGGTATTACAGTACATTTGTTAATTTAATAACAACAAACTCTTATTCATTTTATGTCATATTATTCAACTATTTGCCTTACATTGAAAAGAACAAACAATAATTGGTCCTGTTTCAGTTCCATTGATTGCACCGGGCATCCAATTCATTTCCAATGTCCATTCAGACATTCTGGTCTCATATTTCGTTTAATTTTGGTATTAAATAATTTTCTATGAAGATAGTTAAACATAATAATTATAATTATGCTTTCATTCTATGTCAGCCCCTTCAGAGCTGTCTATCGGTATGTCCCACCCCGGCCCTTCCCCAGGTGCGGGCCTATCACCAGGCCCCATCCTGGGCCCCAGCCCTGGACCGGACCCATCACCCAGTTCGGTCCACAGCATGATGGGACCAAGCCCTGGGCCTGGAACGCCTAACGTGCCCCATGGCATGCAGGGCCTGGCGCAGAGTGACTTCTCACAGGATGTCATGTATTCAATGCACAAAGTACAAATGGTTTCAAATATTTTTTTCTCTTTTAATCATATTTTATGGTGAAAAAAGGGCCCTTCTTATATGCTTCTACTGTATTTTTTTAAGACTGGTATTGTTTTCTGACATTCTTATGATTTCTCTGAATTTTTCAGCCTATGGAAGGAATGAACGATAAGGCCATGGCAGACGCCATGCACTTTGTGCACATCAAAGGTGTGAGCATGAGGTCCCTTCACAGTGGCATGGGCCCCCCACAGAGCCCCATGGATCAGCATAGCCAGGGTACTATATTTACTCAAATATTAGCAAAGCCAAATTATTTTTCAAGGTGTGTTCATCGAAAACTAATAAGCCCGTAAAACAAATTTACTTTGCAGGAAAAAACCTCAATTTTAGAAGAAGAAAAAAATAAAAGATGAAACCCATCACGTCACTGAAAAAAATCATGTTCCCAAGTCACAGAAAACCAATCATGGATCACAAAAAAGGAATCACAAATTGCAGAAAACAAATCACATAAGCTAATTTGGAATCACAATAACGATTTAAAAACATTTTAAAAAAACCCATTAACAAAATACAGATTGCAAAATAAAAATTCTGTCAAATCACAAGTTACAGAAAACAAATTACGAAATTACAAAAAACAAAACACTTGTCACAGAACACAAGTCACAAAAAACAAATCTCAATGAAAACTCATCAAGATAATAAGTGTCCCTGGGATATCTATGACCATTCTGTTGATTGGAAGATATTCATGAAAAAGTGACAACCAAGCTTGCTCTGTAAATTAACAGTTGGCCATTTTTTGAAACATTCATTGTGAAAGAGGTCTTTGGTTCTGAACCCTCATTTCTCATTCAGGCTACATGTCCCCCCATCCCTCCCCAATGGGGATACACGAGCATGCATCCAGCCCGATGTCTGGGGGTGGGGGACCCACGCCTCCTCACATGCCGCCCTCCCAGCCTGGCCCCATGATGCCAATGGACACGCAAGGAGGTAGTGTCGGCAGCGGAGTTACCAACATGTCCAGCATGGGTCAGCAGGGCAGGGGACCGTCAGCGTTCAGTCAGGCCCAGCTTCAACAGCTCCGTGCTCAAATCCTGGCCTACAAGGTCCTGGGGCGAGGGCAGCCGCTGCCCGAGAATCTCCAGCTGGCTGTGCAGGGCAAGAGGAGCCTACCCACGATGCAACAGCAGCAGCAACAACAGGCGGCAGGTGGGAGTCCTTACAACAGGCCTCAAGGTAAGATGGTCACACAGCAAGAAGAGCGTAGTGTGAAAATGAAAAGCATGCAAGCAGACTACAAAAATCTGAAGATCATTCTCAGTGTGACATAAGTTTTTATGGTAGCTAAGAAAGAAAGTTTATTCATGAAATTTTCCAAACCACAAACTCACAAGGCTCACGGGGGGTGCTGGAGCCTATCCCAGCTGACTATGGGCACCAGGCAGGGGACAGACACCCTGAATTGGTGGCTAGCCAATCACAGAGCACAAGAAGATGGACAATCATACACTCTCACACTCATACCCTAGGGACAATTTAGAGTGTTCAACGATGTTTTTGAGATGTGGGAGGGAACCGGAGTACCCGGAGAAAACCCATGCAAACTCCACTTATGTATTTTGCCGTTTAATATACCCGGGTATATTAAATGATTTTTGCTTTTTTGAGCCTCCTGTTTGTGCGCCATTTAATATACCCCTGCTGTGTAATATACTAAACTAATATATTAAATGGCAACTCAGCTATTTTGGCAAGATTTGTATGGTATTCATGGGGGCATAATTATAGATACTTAAGTTCATTAAAATTCCAAGTCAGACTTTATTCAGCTGTAAGTAATTTTAGTCTGCAAAACATTGATGCACCCCGTCACGGCATAAAGAGTGCGTAGTGGATCGTACCTTCCCATTTGTGCGCCATTTAATATACCCCTGCCGTTTATAGGGTATATTAAATGGGGGGCAATATTAAACAGCAACATAAAGTATTGAGGTCCAACCGGGGATTGAACTCTCGACCACAGAACTGTGATGAAGATGTTCTCACCACTAAACCATCGGGCTGCCAGGAAGATTATTTAGGAACTATTTTCATGTTTAACAAATGGTGGTGCAGTGGTATGAACATACCGCTGCTGTTGTTGTGGCACGGTTTCGATTGACACGTGCGGGTTCCAGCATAAAAGTTGTGTGTATAATCTAACATGGGGATTCTACAGTTTTGTGTGATGACCCCTGAGGGGATAAGATGAAAGTCCACATTGCTAATTTAATGTGTAAGCCTTATATTGATGGTTTTGTGTCCAAAATATAGTCTGTTATAATGTTAAAGTCGCTGTTGTATTTCATAGCACATTTTAATAATCGGCTAACTCATTGATTAGGTGCCATTGAAAGAGTTAGGCATTTTAATTCGTTTTGAAAAGGATGGGCAAATGAACAAATGACATAGGTATATTGTTTTCAATCGCAACCAGTGAGTTAATTCAAAATGAACTAGTGGCTTAGGATGTTTACATCTGACAACAAAGTTATCGTTGGGAATCAATTTGAAATCATTTTTGACATTGTGTTGTGTTTCAAAGGCATGCCCATGGCACCCATGGGTGCAGCCCAGTCCAGCCCTTGTCCCACTGCAGCTATGCAAGGTAACAATCAAGGTGCAGCCCCCAAACCTTGGCCTGACGGTACGTATTTCCACCATGTATCTCTTTGGTATAGCCACCAGTTTCATCTGAAAACTGAAATGTTGATTTCTTGGATGGCAAATCCACCTGTCAAGAGTGAAACTATCACCTATACTGACTATCAAAAATACATGAAAAGAAAAGCATGCTGTAAGAAAGTGAAACAAATATCTTTTATTGCAACACATCCTGGCAAGATGAATTTGAACCTGATGAAAGATTGGACTCTGATCTTGCATGTTGGGGGGTTCTCTTTCATTTGTCATCCATTCCTTTTCTTGTCAGTGAGCAGACTCCTATTCAGCTCACTCAATTGAATCTTTCCAGTTGTGTGTAGTCAAAATATTTTTGCGTCCTTTTTTCCAGGCCAAGTCGGCGACAATCCAGCCGGCGCACCCAAACACTTGGCCCCCGCCAGTGGCGGGCGTCCGTCTCCAGCACCCTCTCAGCCTGCCACTATGCCCCTTGGGCCCCTCCAAGGCGGTTCGGTTGCCGCTCCGCCAACCAGCCAGCAGGTGTCCCCCATGCTACAGATGCAGAAACAGAACCGCATAACACCCATCCAAAAGCCTCAGGGTCTGGACCCGGTGGGCATACTACAAGAGAGGGAGTACAGGTTAAAAAAACAAACAAACAAAAAAGTTTTAAAATTCATTGCTCAAATTATTTGCATTCATTGCTCAAATTATTTGCATTCATTTGTTTATTGGTGATGACCGCCAGGCTGCAAGCTCGGGTCGCCCATCGTATTCAAGAATTGGAGAGTCTGCCGGGTTCACTGCCGCCCGATTTGAGGAGCAAGGCCACGGTAGAGCTCAAGGCGCTCCGCCTGCTCAACTTCCAGCGACAGGTAAGTTCAAGTGTTAAACTGTGTAGATCTCATGTAGTGGTAAGAATAAATGTCTAATGCGCGCGGCGAGCCAATAGGGGATGGTCATCGTTAATTGACAGCCGCTTTATCCACGGCAACACACTCGTAACCGAACAAACAAATTTAAATTAACTTGGATTAATATATACAGACACACTCAAACATACGTTTAATGTAACTTTACACAAAACTGAATTATAATTTTGTTTTAATTTTTTTTACCTTCTGGCCGGGTTAGCTGTTTGCCACGCCTCCACCCTCACGTTTGCTATCGATGGGCTGTTTGCTGTTGTATTCCCTTCAGAATATTCCGAAAATGATGCACACAAATGTCCTCACAATAGGATAACGCACGACCACTTGCCAACGAGAAGTAGTCTTGAATGAGCGATCGCGGGAGCTAACACGCTAAGGAAGGAAAAACAGGAAATGCAACAGCTCAGCCTAACTTGGGTAATGAAGTTTTATTCTGAGAAAGGGTGCCATTGGCTATCGGTGTTGTGTATACTTCATTACCCAGAAAGCCATCTTTTTGCCCGCGCATGCGCGTTGTGCGTTTTCTGGTCCATGTATAGGAGAAACTCGTGTGAAGAAATCGTTCAGTGCTCGTAGATATCTGTTATACACGAAAGAGATGCGACAAAAAAGACAGTGCGCTACAATGATAAACAGCCTCTCATGTCATGGCCACCTTGCCGGGAAAATGCACCTTACGCAGTTTCTGGGTATGATGACAATTAGGCTTTTTTGTCGAGTCAATGATGATGACAAAGCCTATGTCCGATTATTATTATTATACCTGGCTTTCTCGCATCTGAAAATTTTTCTCGTATCTAGAGCGAATTATTTGCTCGAAACTTTCCTCGTATCTCGAGCATCTCGTAGGTAGAGCTGCTCATATGTAGAGGTACCACTGTACTGTAATTATAACATTTGTATGTTTTGTTTTGTTTTTTCAGTTATGCATTCGGTAGGCCTGTTGACCTGTGTGTTGTAATCAAGATAACTCAAGCATAATTAAAGGCATTATTATCAAATATGCAGGATATGTATTTAATATCAAACAGAATAGGTGATTATATTTTGAGAATATAACTCAAAAACAACAAAGGGAATGATCACCAAACTTGCAGGATAGGTTTGGACAATAAATCAAGTGACAAGAGCAGTTTTGTTGTAATATTAAATTGCCCCCCCCAAGAACCCAAAGAATGTGTTTATTTTACCTTTTTACTAATTTCGTAATATTTACTTCACTGTCTGCCATTGACGACAATGGACGTCCAATTCCTTTAAATGGGAGGCCTAATTACATAAAATTTGGTAATCAATGGCAGCCAATAAGTTCAATGCCTTCCTTAGAAGCTGTTACGAGAAGTGTAACTGTAAAGATTTGCCAGCTTACTATCACTATTATACCATTGCCTTGTAGCTGAGGCAGGACGTGGTGGCTTGCATGCGGCGGGACACCACCCTGGAAACCGCCCTCAACTCCAAGGCGTACCGGCGTAGCAAGCGGCAGACGCTGCGGGAGGCACGTATGACTGAGAAGCTAGAGAAGCAGCAGAAGCTGGAGCAGGAGAAGAAGCGCCGGCAGAAGCATCAGGTCATAACG